>NW_028270165.1:82287253-82590099 GCF_037043375.1 Chiloscyllium plagiosum
GGAAATCTGTCTGTCGTCCACCAGTTGGAGAGAATTTCTCTGAAAAGGTTTGTCATATGCCCTGCTTCCACAAGACCCAGTGTTCCCAAAGTTGAAGTACTTTTAACAGCCCCTTTAAATTTTCCAGAATTCCCATGATAGGAGACATGTGCCTCTTGTACACACCACAAATCTCCTGAAACAGGGTGCACTACAAAAGTCCAGTTGGAAGATTATCAGTAAATAGGTCTGGTTTCAATCATAGAGTTATAGACATCTAGAGACACACTGCACGGAAACAGATCCTTTGGTTCAACTCATCCATGCTGACCAGATGTCCCAAGCTGACCCAGTCCCAAGTTCCAGCCTTTCGCCCATATCCTCCCAGATGCCTTTTAAATATTGTCATTGTACACATCTCCACCACTTCCCTGGCAGCTCGTTCCACACAAACACACACACCACCCTCTGCATAAAAAGATTGTCCTGAGGTCACTTATTCCCTTCTTGCTACCCACAGCACCTCCTCTCCATTCCCCCATCACCCTCAGCACCCCCTGTCCATCCACAGCTCCTCCTGTCCATTCCCACCCTGCCACCCACAGTGCCCCATGTCCATTTCCCTCTCCCACCCTCTGCCCCCCATCCATCCTATCTCTCTCCCCTCACCCT
Organism: Chiloscyllium plagiosum; assembly: GCF_037043375.1. Lineage (NCBI taxonomy): Eukaryota > Metazoa > Chordata > Chondrichthyes > Orectolobiformes > Hemiscylliidae > Chiloscyllium > Chiloscyllium plagiosum. The sequence goes on from NW_028270165.1 coordinate 82,287,905, forward strand.
CCGCTCTCCATCTCTCTGTTCCCTGTCTATTCTCTCTCTCCACCAACTCTTTGCTGCCCATTCTTCCACCGCCCCCACCTTCTCCTTGTCACTCATTCTCTCTCTCCACCCACCCTCTGCACCCCACACCATTCTCTCTCCTGCCCCCCGAACACTCTATTCCCACATTCTCCCTCTCAGACCCTCCCCCCCCCCATTCTCTGGGTCCCCCACGCTCTACCCTGCAGGCCTTTCTCTCCACCCCAAGTCCTTCTTCTCTCCCTCACCCTCTGCTCCCCCGTCCATTCGCTTTCTCTGTTCTCCACAGCTCCACCCAGCCCCGTCCATTCTCTCTCTATTCTCCCCAGCCCCCGTCCATTCTCTTTCTGTTCTCCCCAGCCCCACCCTCTAGCCCCGATCAATGAGAGGAGGGAATCTGGTTGGTGGCTGGGAGGAGGAGGAGCTAGAAAGATAGGGAGCTTATTTGAAATTGAGTTCCCCAATGTTGAGTCCTCCCAACTCACGCAGCCCGGGCGGAAGATGGGATGTTGTTCCTCCAAGTTGCAGTTTGATTCATTGTGGTAAGGGAGGAGGCCAAAGATGGTTATGTCAGAAGGGGAGTGGGAAGGGGAATTAAAATGGCTGGTGACTGGGAGGTCCGGTCAGCCTCTGCGGGCCCAGGTACGATGCTCGGTGAACTGTTCCCCAAGTTTCCCCGATGTAGAGAAGTCCACAATTTGTAAACACATGTCAAATGCAGTACCACAATGTAACATTGTAGCCTCTGCTGTGGAAAAAAACCCCAGAAAGGAGGTGTGTTGTTTAAATGGTGATATATTGGGATGAGGAGCAAGTGAGGACTGCAGATGCTGGAGATCAGAGTCGAAAAGTGTGGCATTGGAAAAGCACAGCAGGTCAGGCTGCATTCCAGGAGAGTTGACGTTTTGGGTATGAGCCCTTCATCAGGAATGATGTGTGAATGTAATTGACACCAGTCAATACCAGTTGTCAGACAGGTGCAGCAAGCAATCAGCAAGGCAAGTGGTATGTTAACAAGAGGAATTGGGTTCAGAAGTGGGGATGTCTTCCTGCAGTTAGGGGGTCATTGAATGTATTCAAGGCTGAGTTTGTCTGATTTTTGAACAACAAAGAAGTGGATGTTTATGGGGGAAGGCAAGGAAATGGTTTTAGAAGAGTTTCAGTCCAACTAGACAATGCTGACTATGTTTTCAAACTAAATTAGTCCCAGCTGTCTGTGTTTGGCCCATATTCCTCCAAACATTTCCTATTCATGTACTTGTCCAAATTTCTTTGAAACGTTGTTCCGGTACCTCCATCCTTTCTCTGGACATTTATTCTAGGATCTTTCTTCCTTTTTGGAATGAACTGATCCTGCAACTTCTGCATTATACACAGAAATATCTGCCATTGTTCCTCCAATATCATCCCTGCTAAGGTATTGCACCATTGAACTTTGGCCAGCTCCTCCCTCATAGCTCCATAGTTCCCTTTATTCAACAGAAATATTGTCACTTCCGATTGTACCCTCTCCCTCTCAAATTGCAGATGGAAGCTTAATGTATTATGGTCACTACTTCCCAATGGCTCCTTCACTTCGAGGTCCCTGATCAATTCTGGTTCGTTGCACAGAACAAGTTACAGTGAAAACTTTAATTTGTGGGACAGCAACTGAGTGAATGAGTACATCCAGAATTTTAGTGGAAAGTGGGAATTCATTGCACTGGGGGGATGAAGTGCTTTAAGGTTTACCGGCAGTAAGTACAGTGTGCTGAGTGGGGAGCTGAGTGAAGGGTTAGGTGGGTTCTTGTTTTAAACTGCTCATTTCTTTCAGCCTCCAATATCGTATTTCCACTGATGCACATCAGAAGGAGTGAATCAGTCACTGTTATCAATAGAAACCTTACGGTTTTCAGTACCGCAGGTATTGTTTCCTGAACATTTTAAAGCTTACTGACAGCAGCGGGATTTGGACCGTATTCACTGGAAATGATTAAGCAGACAGATAACACACATACGAGAGGACAGGGTGGAACTTGTCTTTTGATTTGGTGGAAGGTGGGAGGTTCTGCGCGCTGTGATCCGGGGCAAACACGACTACAGTAAATCATTCAATCTCTACAGTGTGGAAGTAGGCCAGTCAACCCCTCTGAAGAGCCATCCAGACGCACGCCCACCAGCTCCCTGCCCTGTCTAGTAGTTCCTGCTGGCGGATGAGACTCGGCCATAAAATTAGGAGGAGTAGATTTAAGGTAGAGATGAGGAGAAGCTGTTTTTCCCGGAGAGTAGTTAATCTGTGAAGGGTGAGGGTGGATTGGCCATGCTACATTGCCCCACATGGTCCAGGGATGTACAGATTAGGGTGGATTCGCCATGTTAAATTACCCATAGTGCCAAGGTATGGGCAGGTGAGGTCTATTCCGGGGGTAAATATCGGGCAGGAGGGGAAGGGGAATGGATGTGGGTGGGTTACCCTTCGGAGGGTCGGTGTGGTCTCATTGGGCCGGTGACCTGCTTCTACATTGTGCGGATTCTCTGAAGGGAAAGGATTTTTGCAAACTGTGCAGGGCAGTGCGGGCCGTCAATCCGGAGCAGGCGCAGTGCGGGCCGTCAATCCGGAGCAGGCGCAGTGCGGAGCCGCCGTTCGCTCCGCCCCTTCGTCTCGTCACGCCCCGCCTCGTAGGCCGTCGCTCGACACTTGCTCCTCCCACTGTCCCGGCCTCGCTCCGCCCTCGCTCCGCCCTCTCTCTCCTCTTGTCCCCGCTGCTCGCCCCTCCCCTTCCTGTCTCTCCCTCCGCCGCCTCGACCCATCGATGACGTCACAACGCGGAAGTGGCTTTGCTCGGTTCAGAGTAAAACCCTTTCTCTGGGCAACTCTTCAATCTCGGAGGGAGAAAATCTGTTCACTGGCAGCAACTGGAGTGAATCCAGGGAGGGCGCAGACTCTGCAAACTCAGGTATGTGTCTTAATTGCCCGGGTGAGGAGGGACAGAGGGATAGGGTGGGGCTGTTTTCCCCAGCCCGCGCCAGATTCTTAGGGGTAACCTGATAGAGTTTTATAAAATCATAAGGAGCATGGATAGGGTAAATAGACATGGTCTTTTCCTTGGGGTGGGGGAGTCCAGAACGAGAGGGTGATTGGTTTAGGTTTGAGGGCGGCGGGGGAGGTGGCGTGGAGATTTAAAAGAGACCTAAGGAGGCAACTATTTCACGAGGTTTGGGCGGGTGTGAATGTGTGTACGGAATGACCTGCCAGAGAAAGTAGTGGAGGCTGGTACAATTACAGCATATAAAAGGCATTTGGACGGGTGTATCAATACGGACGGTTCAGAGGGACAGGGAGCACGTGCTGGCAAATGTGACTAGATTAATTTAGGATATCTGGTCAGCAAAGAAGAGTTTGACTGAAGTGCCTGTGCCTGTTTCTGTTTCTATGTGTATATGACTCTGGCTTTCCACTAACGTTTGCCACATCTGTATGTTCAGTTTCTCTCTCTGGTGTCGGTGTTAATACCTTGGTGTCTCATTATGCTCCTCTTCCCGGGGACATTAACCTTTTCTTGAGGTTGTCCCTCAAGAAGCTGCATTGCAGGTTCATCCTGAATTGGCACACTTTATTTTGCTTTCCAAATCAGACCTGCTCACACTCAGTATTATGCCAATGACGTGAAAGATAGTAACTTTCAGGTGGAGTTTCAGAGAGATAAGTCTTGACGCTTTTGCTTTTCTGCTCCTGTAATATCCTGAATCGACACCTTCAGAAGAATTAAACTGGAGTGAGAACAGAGGGAGAGAGAGAGAATGGGATGGCGCTTTCAATTTTGTGGAATAATAAAAGAAAAGAATGTTCTCCAGAAAGCATAATCGCTTGTTCTGAATTTCTCCCCTGGACTGACAGTGATGACTTTTACATTCTCTTTTTACAGCGTTTGAAGATCTGAAGACAGAAGTTTCAAAATCAACTGTAACGTCAACTCTCCTGCTCCTCGGATGCTACTTGATGTGCTGTGAATTTTCAAGTGCCGTGCTTTTTGACAGTGACTCTCCAGCGTCAGCAGTCCTCACTTTGGTGTCAATGTCTGATGGTCACTCAATCCATCAGGACCACAACGATTTTTGACTGCGATTCTGTGAGAAGGAGCAGGTTCCTGTTTGAGTACATTTCCAGTATCAGTGGGACTGGATGAGAGACCTACTGTTGCAGTGCACTGAGTGTGGAGCGTGTAACAGCTATACCGCCTGTTAAGAGGAAATCACGGTGCGAAGGGGCTGTACACGAGTTTGTGTGCGGCTGAAGCTTCGGCCATAGAAAAACCGGAGGAATCCCGCCCTGTGGAGAAACCATGGAAGTGTGGTGACTGTGGGAAAGGCTTTTATGTCCCATCTGCCCTGGAAACTCATCGGCGCAGTCACACCAGAGAGTGGCCCTTCAGCTGCCCTGAGTGTGGGAAGGGCTTTACCCAGGCCTCTGCCCTGTGGACACACCAGCGGGTCCACACAGGGGAGAGGCCGTTCCCGTGTCCCGAGTACGGGAAAGCCTTCAGCAATTCCTTCAACCTCCAGACACATGGGCGACTCCACACTGGTGAGAGAAGCCCTTCGGCTGCACAGAGTGTAGGAAGGCCTTCACCCGCTCCTCCCACCTGCTGACTCACCAGCGGGTCCACACGGGGGAAAGGCCGTTCACCTGCCCCAAGAGCGGGAAGAGATTTAGTCAGGTGAGCAACTTGTGGAAGCACCAGCGTCTCCACACTGGGGAGAAGCCCTTCAGCTGCCCCGAGTGCAGGAAGGCCTTCAGCAGTTCCACCACTCTGCTGACCCACCGGCGGATCCATATGGGGGAGAGGCCATTCCCCTGCACAGAGTGCGGGAAGGCCTTCAGCAATTCCTCCATCCTGCTGAGACACCAGAGGGTTCACACAGGGGAGTGGCCCTTCAGCTGCCCTGAGTGCAGGAAGGGGTTCAGCGATTCCTCCAATCTCCAGACCCACCAGCGGATCCACACTGGGGAGAAGCCCTTCAGCTGCACAGAGTGTGGGAAGGCCTTCACCCGCTCCTCCCCCCTGCGGAGGCACCAACGAGTTCACATGCCATCGCAGGGTGATTGAAGGAGCAACAACCGAGTGCCATTAGGGACTGGACTATCAACCCAGTTCCTGGGACTCCTGAGTTTGAATCCGGCCGCGGCAGATGACGAAATTGGAATTCAGTCAGAAATCTGGAGTTCAGAATCTGATGATGAAGCCGTTTTTAGGGTGGGGTGAAATTGCTGAGTGAGGCAATACTTCCTCCAGGTTACGGCTGTACCAAGGATCCAATTACAAAGGACAACTTGGTGATGACCAACAGTAAAGAAAGTGAGGTAGGATGGGGGGGGGGGGGTGAGAAGTATGCGTGCTTTGACCTTGAGCTGTTTAAAAAGCAGCTACTTTTTCAACATCTTTTTGCTGGGGGGATTTGAAGCTTTAACAAAGTTGGGTCACAATAAAGATTACCTGAACTTACCGCGGGCTCAGACTCTCATTGAAAGCTTTGAGCTCCAAGAGGTTTTGTTTTAAAGCTGTTCATTTCTTTCAGCCTCCTGCACTAAGTTTCCAATGTCATGTATCAGATGGAGCAGTGATTGGGTAGCTAGTATCATTAGAAATTGTAAATTTTTCAGGAGTGCAGGTACTGTGTTGTTTCACTGGCATTGTAAAGTTTACTGGCGGCACTGGGAGGTATGAGCTGTGTTCACTAGAAACGATGTGGCGGTGCCGGTATTGGACTGGGCTGGATAAAGTTAAAAATCACACAAGACCAGGTTAGAGTCCAACAGATTTATTCGGAAGCACGAGCTTTCGGAGCGCTGGTCCTTCCACAGGTAGCTGTGGAGCAGGATCATAAGACACAAATCTTATCGCAAAATTCATAGTGTCATGCAACTGATGCCTTTTAGAATGGGTTGCAGGTTTCGGTTCATTAATATGTAAATCCAAGAACAACATCTAAGTCATGTTCTTGAGATGACTTATGGTTTTATATATTTTTTAAAAAGTGACATCTCAGCTCACACAATACATTAAAGTTGTGAGGTTCGAGTCTGTCAGTATCCCAATCTTGAATCAGACTAGTTTCTGTTTTTAAAGTAGGAATATATAAAATATTACATGGATTGACTGCCTGTAGATTGTGTGCTTTGTGAGAAAAATTGAAAGTATCTGCAAATAATATTCTGCCAATACAAATTCACTCCATAGAGTTGTGTGTGTGTGCATGTGAGTTTGTGTGTGAGAGTGCATGTAAGAGTGTGTGCATGCTTGGTAAAGTGTGAGTGTGATGGAGTATAAGTCTGTGAGTGTGTGAGCATGTTAGAGCTGAAAATGTGTTGCTGGAAAAGTGCAGCAGGTCAGGCAGCATCCAGGGAACAGGAGAATCGACGTTTCGGGCATAAGCCCTTCTTCAGGAATGAGGAAAGTTTGTCTAGCAGGTTAAGATAAAAGGTAGGGAGGAGGGACTTGGGGGAGGGGTGTCGGAAATGCGATAGGTGGAAAGAGGTCAAGGTGAGGGTGATAGGTTAGACTGGGGTGGAGGCAGAGAGGTCAGGAAGAAGATTACCGGTTAGGAAGGCAGTGCTGAGTTCGATGGATTTGACTGAGACAAGGTGGGGGGAGGGGAAATGAGGAAACTGGTGAAATCCGAGTTCATCCCTTGTGATTGGAGGGTTCCTCGGCGGAAGATGAGGCGGTCCTCCTCCAACCGTCCGTGTTGTTGTGGTCTGGCGATGGAGGAGTCCAAAGACCTGCATAACCTTGGTGGAGTGGGAGGGGGGGTTGAAGTGTTGAGCCACAGGGTGGTTGGGTTGGTTGGTCCGGGTGTCCCAGAGGTGTTCTCTGAAACGCTCCGCAAGTAGGCGGCCTGTCTCCCCAATATAGAGGAGGCCACATCGGGTGCAGAGGATGCAAGAGATGATGTGTGTGGAGGTGCAGGTGAATCTGTGGCGGATATGGAAGTTTCCTTTGGGGCTTTGGGGGGAGGTGTGGGCGCAAGTCTTGCACCTCCTGCGGTTGCAGGGGAAGGTGCCGGGAGTGGAGCTTGGGTTGGTGGGGGGTGTTGATCTGACGAGGGAATCACGGAGGGAGTGGTCTTTACGGAATGCTGATAGGGGAGGGGAGGGAAATATGTTCTTGGTGGTGGGGTCCGTTTGGAGGTGGCGGAAATGACGGCGGATGATGCGCTGTACATGGAGATTGGTGGGGTGGTAGGTGAGGACCAGTGGGGTTCTGTCCTGGTGGCGGTTGGAGGGACGGGGCTCAAGGGCGGAGGAGCGGGAAGTGGAAGAGATGCGGTGGAGGGCATCGTCGACCACGTCTGGGGGGAAATTGCGGTCCTTGAAGAAGGAGGCCATCTGGGTTGTACGTTTTTGGAACTGGTCCTCCTGGGAGCAGATGCGGCAGAGACGAAGGAATTGGGAGAATGCGATGGCATTTTTACAGGGGGCAGAGTGGGAGGAGGTGTAGTCCAGGTAGCTGTGGGAGTCGGTCGGTTTGTAGTATTTGATTCGGTCACCTGAGATAGAAATAGAAAGGTCGAGGAAGGGGAGGGAGGAATCTGAGACTGCCCAGGTAAATTTGAGGTTGGGGTGGAAGGTGTTGGTGAAGTTGTTCAACCTCCTCGTGGGAGCACGAGGCGGCGCCGATACAGTCATCGATGTAGCGGAGGAAAAGGTGGGGGGTGGGGCCAGTGTAGTTGTGGAAGATGGACTGTTCCACATAACCTACGAAGAGGCAGGCATAGCTGGGGCCCATGAGGGTACTGATGGCTACTCCTTTTGTTTGGAGGAAGTGGGAGGATTGGAAAGAGATGTTGTTCAGGGTGAGAACCAGTTCAGTCAGTCGAAGGAGGGTGTCAGTGGAAGGGTACTGGTTGGGACAGCGGGAAAGGAAGAAGCGGAGGGCTTTGAATCCTTCGTGAAGGGGGATGGAGGTGTACAGGGACTGGATGTCCATGGTGAAGATAAGGCATTGGGGACCGGGGAAGCGAAAATCATGGAGGAGGTGGAGGGCATGGGTGGTGTTCCGAACGTAGGTGGGGAGTTCTTGGACTAAGGGGGACAGGACCATGTCAAGGTATGCGGAGATGAGTTTGGTGGGGCAGGAGCAGGCGGAGACAATGGGTCGGCCGGGGCAGTCAGGTTTGTGGATTTTGGCCAGGAGGTAGAAGCGGGCGGTGCGGGGTTGTGGGACTATGAGGTTGGAGGCGGTGGATGGGAGATCCCCCGAAGTGATGAGATTATGGATGGTCTGGGAGATGATGGTTTGGTGGTGGAGGGTGGGGTCATGGTCAAGGGGGCAGTAGGAGGAGGTATCTGCGAGCTGGCATTGGGCCTCAGCGGTGTAAAGGTCGGTGCGCCAAACTACAACCGCGCCTCCCTTGTCTGCTGGTTTGATAGTGAGGTTTGGGTTGCAACGGAGGGAGTGGAGGGCTGCACGTTCCGAGGGTGAGAGGTTGAAGTGGGTGAGAGGGGTGGGGGAGTTCAGGTGGCGGTTAATATCGCGGCAGCAGTTGGCTATGAAGAGGTCGAGGGCAGGTAGGAGGCCAGCACGAGGTGGCCAGGTGGATGGGGTGTGTTGGAGGCGTGAGAAAGTGTCGTCAGAGGGTGAGCGAGAGTCTTGGTTGAAGAAGTAGGTGCGGAGGCGAAGGCGGCGGAAGAATTGTTCAATGTCACGCCGCGTGTTGAACTCATTAATCTGAGAGCGTAGGGGAATTAAGGTGAGGCCTCTGCTGAGGACTGATCCTGTGAGCATGTTAGGGTGTGCGTATATGAGAGAGGTATGAATAAAAGCAAGGGATTGCATTTTATTAAAACGAGGAAGGACAGGACTTGTATCGTTAAAACAGAGACCTGGGAGGGTTCAGATACATAGTTATGCAACCTGCAAAGAACTGGTAGACTGGATGGTTAAGAAGGCATTTAGCACCATTGCTACCCAGACCCACCCCCTTACTTCATATTTCTCATAGCTAATCCATCCTACCTTGCATATCCTGAACAATAAGGGTAATTTAGCATGGCCAATCCAGCCTAACCTACACCCTAATCTAAGAACTACCTTCTCAAGAATGTAATTTAAATGCACAACATTTCTAAGAAAAATGTCCACCTGACTCAACACTGGGACCCATACAGAATTCACACCTGTTGTTAGAAAAGCTGTGCATTTGAATGACTTTCTTGAGAAGGTAATTAAAAACAAGTTCTGGAATTAACATGCCAAAGAGCAGAAACCCATTCTAAAAGATTTAATCTAAAATTGTTTAATATATCACATCTCCATGACACTGGACTCCTTTGGCTATAAATGCCATGATCATGATCTCATTCTCCACAACCAACCTGATAAAAGAGCGGTGCTCCAAACGTTAGTGTTTCCAAATAAATCTGTTGGTTTATAACCTGGTGTTGTGAGATTTTTAACTTTGTCCAAGGAAACACGTGTTGTGGGATTGGTAGCAGTTGTTATTTTGTGATCTGTTCCTCCTGAAATTTCTCCTCTGCGCAGGCACGGGTGAACAGTCTGATTTTGTGCTTTGTGCGAGATCAGGCTGGCAGCTTTTAAATCCTTAAAAGAAAACGGTAGGTTAGCAATCGTATTTCGAGAATGGTACTTCCAGCTCTGGTAGTCCTGTTGGGTCACCAGAGAGGGAGTAGAGAAGATGTCACATCTAAAAAGCAAACCGAAAAGTTGTTTTGTTTGTTCCGTCAGTTGAGTTGGTTCTGCACTCCGATGAGACTGGATACTGATTTTAATGGATCAGAATTGAACACTACAATGGAACCCCTTAAATTTCAAGAACGTTGAAAGGGCAAATCAAACTGTAACCTTGGAGAGAGATGCTTCCATTTCTAACCTTGTGTGATCCAAATGAGACATTGTTACTGATCACTCCATTTCAGAGTGCTGCTCTTTCATCAGGTGGTCGTGGACAGTAAGATCATGATCACAGAATTTATAGCCAAAGGAGTCCACGGTCATGGAGATGTCCTTCACTAAACAATTTTAGATTAAATCTTTCATATTTTAGAATGGGCTTCTGTTCTTTGGTATGTTAATCCCAGAACTTGTTTTAAATTACCTTCAAGAATGTCATTTAAATGCAGAGCTTTTCGAACAACAATGTCAGTCTGACTCGATATTGGGACACACATAATTCACACCTATTGTTAGAAAAGCTCTACGTTTAAATGACATTCTGAAATGGCTGATCTTTAACATTGAGAATAGTTACATTGATAAATTCAGAAACATTGTTAAAGTCTGAAAACATGTTCACTTTTTGAAAAGAGCTGCTGAAATATTTCTGAAACTTGCATTGAAACGTGCGTAGTTAGGCCACAGCCCAAGACAGGCTGTAAAGGATGAATGGCCTAATCCTAGTTTTGTGAAATTGATTCTGACTGTGTAGAAATAGAGTCATAGAGTTGTAGAGCACAGAAACAAACCCTTCAGTCCAGACAATCAAATATCCTAAATTAATCTAGCGACCCATTTGGTGCATAGCCCTCTGATTCTTTTCTATTCATGTCTCCAACCAGATGCATTTTTTTTCTTCTTCAGCTAATTGAAGCTGGAGAAGCCTGAAATCTCCAAAGGATTTCCTGAAAAAAACTTTTATTCAAGATTTGGCTCAGTGGAGGATTTTATAAAGCTTTGCTATTGTAGTTTTCAATTTGTCAAAAAAACTTTTCAGTTGTTGTTGTCCAAGTCAGAGTAAATATTCATTTAAGATATAATTGAGGTATCTACATTCTTTACAATATTTTTTCCATCATTACCAGTGATTGTCCATCATTTGGTACATTGAGCATCATCTTTTTGTGATTCAACAGATATGATTTGAAGTGAATTCTGCAAGATACTTTTGTATTTAATCTAACTTTGCTTTGTATTAAAGTTTCCTTTGTGACATTTTAATTAAAATATCTCAATGTATAATAATGAAACAGCTAATTTATTCTGAAATTATTTCAATTAGTTGGTCGATTGCCAAATAATAGCTGCATAACTGTTGTGAATATTGACACCCAGGAAAGCTATTTTGTTTAATATATTTCCTTTGTAAAGATTTTATAAAATGATTGCAAACTTTATTTCATATGAAAATAGTGTTTTATTGAATGGTTGCACTTAATTGCTCCATTTGGGATTAAACAGATTATTTTTATCAAACTCATATTCACAATTTATGGTGAGTGTATTAACAAACAAATGTTCCCATTTGCCATTTAATTGCCTCAAACACAATTTGAAATTCTTGAATGAGTTGAATAAGGGGTACACTGTGAATATTTATTGCGCATTTCTGAAATTCTCTGCACTGCCATTGCATTTGGTTAAACAAGATATGTATCCCTCCTCATAACTTTGTATTTCTTTGATATTTCATTTGCTATTGCTATTGCCCAAATAACTTCATCAAATGCCAAAACGTTTGTAAGCTCTGAATTTTCGGTCTGGTAATGTCATTCAGTTGTGAACAATCTGAAGATTAATTTAAATACATATAAGAATGTCAAAGAGATTGTGATAATAGAAAGTCAACATGTCGAATTGCCAATGAAACGTAAACCAAGGCTGCTCTTAATTTGGTACAGACTAAATCGCAGTCAAAATAATAAGAATAAGTAGAAATAACGGCATTGTGCACAAACTGTTTGTCGTGAGTTCAGAATTTTTCTGATCATTTAATTCTGACACCTGCAGTGATGGCAGCACCATGATCTGTTTTATTTGTTCATGAAATGTGAGCAGCACTGGCAGAGCCAGTATTTTCCATCATCCCTTCTTTCCCTTGAAAGCTTGACGACTAAGCACACAGATGTGAATATTGGGTGAAGACACAATGAGGTTGAGTTGCAAGGCCGACTGTGGCATAACAAATTGTACTGGCTTACACTGCACCCTGACAAGACAGATTTTTGGGAGGAGAACAAAAATTGGAATTCCTACTTAAATATTGATGCTCCCATTTATATCTCTCAAAAAGATATTGTTTGCTCCATAAATTTGTAATGGCTCTTTTGTTGAATTATTTTCCTGCATCCGCACATATCTGGAATCATTTTCTTTTCAAGAATTTTGTATTAACGTTTGCCACTTACTGCTGCCATCATCCCTTCAAGATCATTCCAAATCGTAATAACTTGCTTATTTTCTTAATTAAATCTTACCGCCCCTTCTCCCCCGCGCCCCAGCCCAAATCCCTTTTCTTATAAAGTGGCTGCACTATTTCGAACATGGTCACGCTTTCTAAATATTACCATGTATTTTTAATTATGAGATTTCAATGTATCTTTTTAAATATAAAAATGCCCCTTCAAATATAGTTATGCCCTTTAAATGTGTTGTTCCTCTAAGCGCAATCTTGCCCCTCGATAATGTATACTTATCCCTTTAGATATGACTGTCTCTTAGAGGGTCATTTCTACTGATAAATAGGGCAACGTCTCTTCGAAATGTAGATTAATTTAGATATGACTGCGTCATTTCGCATATTAAGATATCCCTTTGAATGTGCCCACATCCCTTTGAATGTAATTTTGTCCATTTCGATTTATTTGCAGAAATAGCCCGTTAAATGTCCATGTCCCTTTTAAAATGCAGATTTCCCGCTTCAGGTAGCAGTTGTAGCGCGAGGTGGCTGTTGCTTGGTGACGGTGAGGCTTGGTGATGGTGAGGCTCCCCGGCCCCGCCCATCCCCCGTGCAGACGTCACGTGGGGGCGAAGGCGGTTGGGAGGAGAAGTCGCTCGAGCGGGGAAGCGGCGGGAGGGCGGCCGTTAGGAAAATGGCGCCGTGCGGCCCGGGGCAGACACCCGTCACTGGGCACCGCCGCCTTCCTGGCGCAGCTGCTGTGTCACGGCCACACCGGCCGGCTGTACAGCAGGCAGGAGCCGGGGAGCATTCTGGAGGCGGATGTTCCTCAGTCATTGAAGGGGCAGGACCTGTTGAGAATGGTTAGTGAAGTGTGTGGTGTACTGAGCCTTATTAACATGGATATAGTTTATAATTTGTCAAAGTATACATTTTATTATTTCGAATGGTAGAGATGTACAGCACGGAAACAGACCCTTCGGTCCAACCCGTCCTTCCAACCAGATATCCTAAATTAATCCGGTCCCACTTGCCAGCACTTGGCTCATGCCTCTAAGCCCTTCCGTATACCCATCCAGAGACCTTTTAAGTGCTTTAATTGTAGCAGCCTCCACCACTTCCTCGGGCAGCTCATTCCATTCACGCACCACCCTCTCAGGAATTGCTCAGTCAACATTCGATGAGCAGGAGAGTTGACACTTCAGGCACGGGCCCTTCATCAGGAATGACGTGTGGATGTACAAAGGGGCTTCAGAGTCCTTCTAAAACAGTCAATGCCAGTTGTCAGGTGCAGCGAGCAATGCAAGTGGCATATTAGCAAGTAGAAATGAGTTCAGAAGTGGGGATGCCTGCCTGCAGTTAGGGGATCATTGAATATATTCAAGGCGGAGTTCATTTGATTTTTGAACAAGAGGAGGATGTTTATGGGGGAAGATGAGAAAATGGCTTTTAAGTCCAGTACAGAACAGTTACAGAGTCATACAGCATAGAAACAGACCCTTCAGTCCGACTAATCCATGCTGACTGTGTTCTCAAACTGAACTAGTCACACCTGCCTATGTTTGGCCTATATCCCTCTGAACCTTTCCTATTCATGTACTTATCCAAATGTCTTTTAAATGTTGTTACTGTACCTGCATCCACCACTGTGTCGGGATGTTCATTCCAGACACAAACCACTCTTTTTAAATAAAAATGCTGCCCCTGAAGTCTTTTTAAAATCTTTCTCCTCTCACCTTCAAAATTTGCTCTCTAATCTTAAAATCCCCGCCCGTGGGGAATGACACCCACCATTCACCTCATCTCCCCCCCCCCCCCCTCATGATTTTATAAATCTCTAAGGTTACTTCTCAACCTCCTGTGCTCCAGTGAGAAAAGTCCCAGCCTATCCACCTCTATGTAGGTAGATTAATATCCAGTTATGTATGGGACTTTGGTGGAAAGTGGGAATTCACTGCACTGTAGGGATGAAACCCTACCCTATCCAGATATTTCTGCTGGTGGATGAGACTAGGCCACATAATTTGGAGGACTGGATTTCGGACAGAGATGAGGAGGAACTATTTTTCCTGGATAGTAGTCAATCCATGGAATTCTCTGCCCAAGGAAGCAGTAGAGACAGCCTCATTAAGTATATTGAAGACACAGTTGGTTAGGTTTTTGCATGGTAGGTTAATTAAGGATAGTTGGGATAATGCAGGGAGGAGGAGCTGAGACGATAGACAGTTTTAGCATTATTTTAATGAATGGCGGAGCAGGCTGGATGGACCAAATGGCCTATTCCTGCTTCTATTACTATGAAACAATAACCCTGCATTTCCCATGGCTAACCCACCTAACCTGCACATCCCTGGACATGATGAGCAATTTTGCCTGGTCAATCCAAATCAAGGCTGGTGAGCAATGTAGTGATGTGGGAAATGAACATCAGAGAATGATAGAAAGGGACAAGGAGAGTAAATATATCAGCAATCAAAACTGGATTCTGAAGATCACAAAAATGGAAACAAAAAGTGGTGTTTCTGCATGTGTGCTGCACTGGAACAAAAGTAAATGAATTGTCTGCACACATTGAAGAGAATAATTATGATCTGAGACTCCTTACAGAAACATGGCTTCAGGATGACAAGGATTGGATCCTGAATATCGAGGTGGTAGTCAAATGGGAAGCTAGGTAAAGGTAGAGGGTTGCCACTGCTAATCAAAGCACTGACCACAGGGTAGTCTGGTATCCGCTCTGATTTCAGGTCCTCATTTCTCTGTCCTCTGATCTCCCTGTTCCCAGAGAATAAGATGTCAGTCTGTTCTTAGCTCTACTGGATTTCTGCTGAAGCTTTGACCCCCACCCCCTCTTTTTACACCTTCTGGAACAATAAAATATTCAGTCAGTCAATCAAAGCCCAATGCACAATCTCCCAGTCTCCCAACCAACCAGACACAAAAGTGTAGTCATAGCAGGGAATCAAACAAGAAAAATGAAACAACATGAGAAACAAATAGGTGCTAGTGCTTAATGTCTGTTCATTAGGAAGCAAACCAGAAATAGGACTCTCCCAGGATTCTGATTGTGCCCAACATGAGGATCCTCTCACCCTTACATCGAACTGTTAGTACCCAGCTATGATTTACAATATTTACACCAGAAATGAAGCATCTTATCAAATAGAGATAGACACGTACAGCACGGAAGTAGACTTTCTCTCTCTCACGCGCGCGTACACACAAGTCCATGGGGGTGAATTTTTATTTGCAGATACATTCTATTTTGCTTAAAGATGCACAATCTGCAGACAGTCAATACATATAATATTTTGTAAATTTGACTTTGGAAATAGAACAAGGTTTGGACTCTGACCTCACACATTTAATGCTTTGTCTGAGCTGAGATGTCATCTTTGTTACAAAACCTGAAGTTATGTTGAGAAGTGCCTTACAGGAAGTTGGAGATTTACATATTAATGATGCCTGCAACCCATTTGAAAAGATGGAAGACTTAGCAATCCAGGTTTATTCAATATATAATTTCAGTGGCAGGACACTGCAATGTTTTTCCATAAATTCTGTCCCTTATGATCTTATTCTCCACAACCACCTGATGAAAGAGTTTCGTGCCGAAAGCCAGTGCTTCCAAATAGCTTGGTGTTATGTAATTTTTTTTTTTACTCCTGTTTATTTTTTCTTACTCCGTTTTTTTTAACCCCCCCCCACTACCGCCTAACTGCGGTAGTGTTTTTTTTTTCCCTAGCACCCATGGGGTGTGTGTGTGCAGGTGTGAGACACAGTGAGAGACACAAAGTGAATGAATCTTTATTCAATTTCCACCACCAGGAAGATAGGAAAACACCCGAGTGGCCAGTGACAAGCACTGCCCTTCACATCAAAGGGCAGCGCTGTGTGATCAAAACAGTGAAGGGGAGGGTAGGGACTAAATCAAAATAGAGTTAGAGGGGGAAATAATGCGCCCACCTCTCCCTGAACAACTCCAGGGTGTTGGTGGACACCGCGTGCTCCTTTTCCAAGAACAACCGGGCTCTAACGTAACCGCGGAAGAGGGGCAGGCAGTCGGCCCTAACGACCACCACCACGGCCCGCTGCCTGGACCTGTTGATGGCCAGTTTGGCCAGGCCCAGGAGCAGACCCACGAGGAGGTCTTCAGACCTGCCCTCCCTCCTCCGTACCGGGTGCCCGAAGATCAGGAGCGTGGGACTGAAGTGCAACCAAAAGCAGAGGAGGAGGTTTTTAAGAAAATCAAAAGGGGAGTGCAAACGCCCACACCCAACATATTAAGTGATTTTTAACTTTGTCCAGGTTAGGATGGATTGGCCATACTCAAATTACCCATAGTGCCCAGGGATGTCCAGGTTAGGTGCATGAGTCAGGGGTGAATGTAGAGAAATGGAGGTAGGGGGGTTACTTTCTGGAGGGTCAGGTGGACTTGTTGGGTCGAGTAACCTGCTTCCACACTGTGGGGATTCTCTGGAGAGAAGAGATTTCTACAAACTACGCAGGGCAGCACAGGTGTCTCCATGTGAGTTTGTGCGTGAGTGTGTTTTTGCATGCGTGCTTGCTTGGTGAAGTGAGTGTTATGGAGTATCAGCCTATGCGAGGGTGAGTATTGGGGATGTGTCAGAGAATATGTGCATGTGTCAGAGAGTATGTGCATAAGAGAGGTGTGGATAAAAGCCAGGGGTTGCATTTTGCTAAAACAAGGAAGGGAAAGAGGGTCTGCAGAAGCTGACCAGATGTCCCAGTCACCACCTATTTTAATTCCTGTTCCCTCTCCCTTTCTGACATGACCAGCTTTGGCCTCCTTCATTGCCACAATGATCCAATCCACAAATTGGAGGAACAACACCTCATCTTCCACCTGGAGTTGTCTAATTTCTCCCCTCCCATCCCCAACTCCCTTCACGGCCTCTGCCCCTCCCATTCATTCTTCCCTGCCACCAACCAGATTCCTTTCTCCCATCGACCATCAGGTTGTACCCTCTGTCTTCACCAATCCCCACTTCAACACCTTGACCCCAGCACCCCTTTATCTGCATCTTGTTCTACACCCATCCCCCATCCGGAAGAAGGATTACACCTGAAACGTCAACTTCTCCACCTCCTGATGCTGCCTGGCTTGCTGTGTTCTTCCAGCCTCCTGAATGTCTATATTGTCAATCGAGACACAGACCTGGACCAACTGTTCCAGAGTCTGTTCCCTCCCTGGATTCACTCCCTTTCCATTCAGTTGCTGCAAGTCAACAATTGAACCCCAGAATGAAAAAATAAATTGAAAGAGTGGGTGAGAAAAGAGAGTATTGTACTCACAGATGTTGGACAGAGGAAGAAAGTTGCAGTCTGGGGTGAAGCTCAATCTTCATTCAGAGAGAGGAGCAGCATCTGTAATCAAATAGACAGAGTCATAGATGTACAGCATAGAAACAGACCCTTCACTCGAACCTGTCCATGCGGAGCAGATATCCTAACCCAATCTAGTCCCACTTGCCAGCACCTGACCCATATCCCTCCAAACCCTTCCTATTCATAAACCCATCCAGATGCCTTTTAAATGTTGCAATTGTACGAGTGTCCACCACTTCCTCTGGCAGCTTACTCCTTAAATGCACCACACTCTGCATGGAAAAAATGCCCCTCAGAACTCATATCTTTCCCCTCTCACTGAAAACCTATGTCTCTAGTCCCCCCCCCCCCCCCCCCCCCCCCGCCACTGACTCCAGGGAAACTACCTTGTCTATTTATCCTCAGCCTCTGACCCTCCAGAGAAAATATCCCTGGCTTACTCAGCCTCTCCTTGTAGCTGAAACCCTCCAACTCTGGCAACAGCCTTGTAAATCTTTTCTGATCCTTTTCAAAGTTTCACAACATCTTTCCGATCGAAAGGAGACAAGAAATGGATGTAGCATTCCAAATGCGGCTTAACCAATGTCCAGCACAGCCACAACGTGACCTCCCATACTCAATGCTGTGACCAATAACGGAAAGCATACCAAACACTGCCTTCACTATTCTGTCAACCCGAGACTCCATTTTCAATGAAGTATGAACCTGCTCTCCAAGGTCTCTTTATTCTGCAACACTCCCCAGTCAGTCCTGCCTGGATTGCTTGACCAAAATGTATTTCTCTAAATTAAACTCCATCTCCCATTGGCCTATCTGATCAATTCTAATTTATAGTGAACTCTTTTTCTCTCATTCTGCAGAAGATGAAAGTCTCCATTCCTTCATACCCTCCCTTGATGCTGCCTGACCTGTTGGGCTTTTCCAACACCACACTCTCGACTCTGATCTTCAGCATCTGCAGTAGTCATTTCTCCAACATTTCCAGAGTCTGCCCCCCCCCCCCCACCCGATTCACTCTCTTCCATTTCAGTTGGTGCAAGTCAACAACTGAAGCCCCGAATGAAAAATAAATGGAAAAAGAGGGTGAGAAAAGAGTGCCATATTCTCAGATGTTGGACAAAGGAAGGAAGTTAGTCTGGGGTGAAGCTCAATCTTCATTTAGAGAGAGAGAGGTACAGCAGCAGCTTCAGAAGGACATGGTCCACCTTCCACATTCAGACAGTAGGGGGGCTCTGATTGGCAGAAGGATAAGTTTCCTTCCAGTCCGCCAATCCTCCCCATTGGTCCATGAAGGTCGCGAGCCGTTTCCGGGGACAGCGATGAGCATGCAGTTTTTGCTGACACTGGCTAACCCGCACAGACCTTGCTGACACCGAGGAGCATGTGCAGTATGCTCTGGAGATGCTGCTGTTACTGACAGATTTTAATTGGTCAAATGCTAATAGGAAAAAATAAAGAGTAGAGCCACAATTTTGTTCTCCTGTAGCTTGACGTAACCGTACATGCTCGTCGCTATTTTTGCTATTTGTCTTACCGACACCACTCATGATTTTCTAAGTCTCAATAAGGTCACCCCTCAACCTCCTGCACTCCACTGAAAAAAGTCCCAGTCTCTCCTTATAACTCAATCCCTCCAGTCCTGGCAACATCCTGGAAAATGTTTTCCAAACCCCCTCCAATAGTATTCTTCCTATTACAGAGTGACCAGAACTGTACTCAGTACTCAAAGTGGCTTCACCAACATCCTGGGCATCCTCAACATGATGTCCCAACTCCTATCTCAACGGTGTGAACAATGAAGGCAATGCTGCTAAATGCCGCCTTAACCATCCTGTGTCCCAGCAATGCACCTTTCAAGAACAATGGACCTGAAAGCCACCATGTCTCTCTGTTCTACAACATGACCCAGTGCCCTACCATTACCTGTACAAGTCCTGCCCTTGTTTTAGCAAAATGCAACCCCTCGCTTTTATCCACAACTCTGTCATAAACATGCTGTCTCTCAGACACACACACACACGCACCACCCACCCCAACCAAAATACTCACCCTCTTCCAGACTTATACTCCAATCACACTCACACTTTACCAAGCATGCACACATGCAAACACACACACACACTCACACACACACACAGATAATAGTCTATGGGGTGAATTTGCATTTGCAGATATTTTCAATTTTGCTCAAAAAGTGCACAATCTGCAGGCAGTTAATCCATGTAATATTTTATAAATTCCTACTTTGGAAATAGAACCAGTCTGATTCGAGCAAGAGTGGGATACAGACAGACTTGAACCTTACACCTTTCATGCATTTTCTGAGCTGAGATGTCACCTATTTTTATAAAACCTTTATAAAACATTTGAGAATGGGTACTTAAAAGTCGTTCTGGGGTTTACATATGAATGAACTGAAACCTGCAACCCATTCTCAAAGATGAAAGACTTACTATCATTCTAGGTTTGTTCAGTATATCCCATCAGTTGCATGACACTGTGATCTTTTGCTATAAATTGTGTCTTATGATCCTGCTCTACAGCTACCCGATGAAGGAGCATCGCTCTGAAAGCTAGTGCTTCCAAATAAATCTAGTGGACTATAACTGGTGTTGTGTTTTTAACTTTGTCTACCCCAGTCTAACACTGGCTCCTCCACATCATTTCTAGTGGAGACAGCCCATACCTCCCGGTGCTGTCTGTAAACATTACGATGCTGATGAAATGATGCAGTAACCGCACTCCTGAAAAATTTTCAATTTCAAATGATATTAGCTAGTCATTCATTGCTCCATCTGATACATGACATTGGAAACTTAGTGCAGGAGGCTGAAAGAAATGAGCAGCTTGAACACAAAAACCTCTTGGAGGTCAAAGCTTTCAACTGTACCATTCAAAATCAGAGACAATTACACAGAGTGGTGAACTTAGCCCAGACAATCACAAAGGTCAACCTCCCATCTACATAATCCATCTATCAGGCCCACTGTCAAGGAAAGGCTGCCAGCATTCTCAAAGACCCATCACAGCCGGGCAATGTTTTTCTTCAACCTCTACCATCGGGGTGGATAGTACAGAAACCTGAACCAGCCGATTTTGAAACAGTTCCTACCACACTGTCGTTAGAATACTGAATGCACTCTCAAACTCTTAACATTCACCTGGACCTGTGTTTTTGTTTTTGCAGCTGTTTATTTATTATTTGCATATCTTTGCTACTTAACTCTGATCTGCCTGTACTGCTCACAAGACAAAGCTTTTCACTGTATCGCGGCACACGTGACAATGAATCAATTCAGCGGGTCCACACTGCGGAGAGGCCCTTCTCCTGCCTCCAGTGCGGAAAGTGCTTTACCCAGCCCTCCAACCTGCTGACCCACCAGCGGATCCATACCTGCGAGAGACCGTTCTCCTGCCCCGAGTGCGGGAAGGGTTTTGCTGTTTCCTCTAACCTCGTGGCCCACCGGCGGGTCCACACAGGGGAGAGGCCATTCAGTTGTCCCGAATGCGGGAAGGCCTTCAGCAATTCTTCTGCCCTGCTTAGGCACCAGCGCATCCACACCGGAGAGAAGCCGTTCTCCTGCCCCGAGTGCGGGAAGGGCTTTACCCGCTCCTCCACACTGCTGACCCACCGGCGGGTCCACACGGGGGAGAGGCCATTCAGCTGTCCCGAGTGCAGGAAGGTCTTCAGTGATTCCTCTGCCCTGCTGAAGCACCAGCGAGTCCACACCGGGGAGAGGCCCTTCAGCTGCCCTGAGTGCGGGAAGAGGTTTACATTTTCCCGCAACTTGCGGAAGCACCAGCGCTCACAACAATCAGATTCCAACGCTGACATTGCCATGAGTCCCCCCCAGGACTGATTCTCCTGACAGTGGGTGCAGTGGGAGAGTTGGTGCACTGTATTTGTTTTCCATTGGACTGCAACCTCACGGCTCAGGGGTGGCATGGTGGCTCAGTGATTAACACTGCCTCATGGCACCAGGAACCAAGGATCAATTCCACCCTTGGGGCGACTGTCTGTGTGGAGTTTGTGGAGGGTAGGAGAATGGATGAGATAAGAAACTGCTGCCTTTCTTGAGACAAGTCTCCCGGAGAGGAGTTGCTGACTGACTGTCTGATCTGTTGATCCTCAAGTGCCCCATTGCCCTCAGTTAACTGGAGGAGGTCCACACAGATGTACCAAAGCCCCTCTTTGGACAGTGGAAGGAAACTTGTGCAGACAGGGAAAACATGCAAACTCCACACAGACAGTTACCTGAGGCTGGAATTGAACCTGGGTACCTTATGCTGTGAGGTAGCAATGCTAAGCAGTGTGCCACCCCAATATGTTATAAAACTGGAATAAACCTATTAAGTTGGAAATGTGTCCATACCAAGAACTTACTGTAAATGTTTGGAAGCAAAAGTCCATCGGAATTGTCTTTGGGATGGATCCAAAACTAACTTCGTTAATGATTGAAATTACTTTGACCTCTGGAACTGTCTGCCAGAGAGTGTGTTGGAGTCAGATTCAATTATGGATCATTAAACTGAAAAGGAAAGCAATAATACAAGGCACTGTAGTGGGCGGCACGGTGGCACAGTGGTTAGCACTGCTGCATCACACCGCCAGAGATCCGGGTTCAATTCCTGCCTCAGGCAACTGACTGTGTGGAGTTTGCACGTTCTTCCCGTGTCTGCATGGGTTTCCTCTGGGTGCTCCGGCTTCCTCCCACAGTCACAAAGATGTGCAGGTCAGGTGAATTGGCCATGCTAAATTGCCTGTAGTGTTAGGTAAGGGGTAAATGTAGGGGTATGGGTGGGTTGCGCTTCGGCGGGGCGGTGTGGACCTGTTGGGCCGAAGGGCCTGTTTCCACACTGTAAGTAATCTAATCTAATATGAGTTTCCTGATTGGGGCTGTTCACTTGCTCCTGTTACCATTTCAGGTTGCTAACTTTTCGTTCGCATCCTGCACATGTTGGGATTTTTTTCTCCTTTCTAATATCTACTTGAGTGACTCAGTGACAAATCTAGTTTATGAATTGTTCCTATGATATTTCATGAGAGGGTTTATGATATTCACAGTGTTGTGGGTCACAGTGTGTCCAAGTGACGAAAAACAAACTGTTCATCTTAAATATTTGATTTTAAACAATGGAAATAAAATTAATGTTTGGAAAACACAACTTGCTGTGTAGTAAGATCATCAGAAATAGGAATGGGAGTAAGTAATTCACGGTTGAGATGCTCTGTCTTTCATTTATCTAAATTCTCTTTCCTGCACTTGTTTTTTCATGACTTCATCTGCTGAAGTGACTACACCCCAAAAGCTTGTGATTTCATCATAAGAACTAGGAGCAAGAGTCGGCCTTCTGGCCCTTCGAGTCTGCTCCACCACTCAATAAGATCATGACTAATCTTTTCGTGGACTATGCTGCATTCACCTGCGTTTTCACCATATCCCTTAATTCTTTTATTTTTCAAAAACGTATCTACTGATTCTAGTGATTGCTGAAGTAATGTCAAATACTTCCCTGGCCAAGGAATTCCATAGATTAACAACCCGCTGGGTGAAGAAGTTTCTTCTCATTTCAGTTTTAAACCTGCTTCCTCTAATCTTGAGGCCATGCGCTTTTATCCTAGTCTCACCTACCAATGCAACATCCTACTTTTATTTCTTTCATAATGTAATATATTTCTGTAAGGTCCCCTCCAAACAAACCTGCTGGCTATAACCTGGTGTCATGTGACTTATGACTAAAACATTTGTTATTACGCATCCTCATAGCAGTGGGAGTTCAGGGCTCGAAGATAGGGACACTACCACTGCGCCTTAAAAAAACCTCTGCAGCAAATAGGCCCTCTTCTACTGAATGAATGGGGAGAGGTTTCTTCCCAACATGGAATACAAATATTATACCCTCAGAGCCCATTACACTAAATTGAGCCCGCTTCGGTTGAATGAATGGATGTGGAGGTGCCAGAGTTGAATTGGTTGATAACGTTAAAAATCACATCTTCCCCCTGAATATGTGACATTACCGCGAAAACCCCAGAGCCCGTTGCAGTAAATTGGGTCATCTGCTGTTGAACGAATGAACGGGAATGAAAAGGGCGGATACACTGACATGATTGTGAAATTCCCAACCAATCCCAAAGCTTGTGGTCGGTACCGACTAATCGGAGAGAGAGATTACAGAAGGTGGGACCAACACGACACGGAATGCCAGCTGCCATTGGTCAGGTGGAGTAAGGTGGGCTCTGATTGGAGGGGACGCGGATGACGCGCGTCACTGAAGGAGGAGACGGAATAATGAAGAAAAACAAAGATGGCGGCGCGAGGCTGCGGTTTTCTCATCGACTCAGCGGGCGGTTTCTGACGGAGGGAGGGGGCAGACAGGCATCGTTTACCTCAGAAAATACCTTTAAAATACATTTCAAATTAAAGTCGGAACTTTTCAAACAAAAGTTGTGAAGAAAAGGAGACAGTCCACGGTGGGGTTTATTGTTTATTTGTGTATAACTCCCGGGGCCCGGGAAGGGGGAGGTGACGGTTACCGGGTGAACGAGAAAACAAATAAAAAATGTCGGCGGTGGAGGAGAGAGAGCCGGCGCCCGCGGCTTCTTCGGCGGCGGCCGGAGCCCAGGAGCTCAACAACCCCCCGGAGCTGGAGGAAGGTCCGAGCTCCAAGAAGCGGGGGGTCCGGCTGGAGGCTGGATTTGCTCAAGGCTTGTATCTATTAACTTATTTAAATGGTACCTACTGTATGGGGCTATGGTTTACATTAAAACCGGAGGGTCATGTCAGAGTGTTTGTTTATATTGAGCAGTTGTAGTTGGTAAAATACACTCCCTGGAGGAGCACCTTCTATGATGCTGCATTTCTTGCCTTCTGCCCTTCCCCCATTTGTTATCTCCCATTTGATTTTACATTTTATTTGGTCAAATTTAATTTCATATTAATGAGACTTGGTATTCACTGTGTGTTATTAATTTGTTTGTTGGATTATTGTAAGAAAAAATTAATGGTGTCATGTCATTTCTGATGTCAGAGTTTGACATTGAATGTGCAGATGTGAATATCAGTAAGTTGTGAAAATAAATCAAGAACTTGTGGTTCTGACAAAAAAAGCAGTTCACTGATATTCATGGCATTGTCTCATTTGAGTCTGACCAACAAACCATTTCATGTAGTCACCCAATTTAATTAAAATTTTCTTTGACTTAATTGAAGAAAATAACCCTGGCAGGCTAAGATTTGTACAATTTGTTTATAAGATTTATTTATACGTCCCTTGCTCTCGATGTGGTCTCTGCCATATTGGGAGACTGGACACCAACTTGCAGAACATTTCAGGGAACAGCTCTGGGACACCTAAACTAAACGACCCCACAGCCTTGTGGCTGAACGCTTTAACTTCCCCTCCAATCTGTCAAGGACACGCAAGTACTCTGCTGCCTCCCCCTTCAAGCTCTAGCTACCTGACACTTGTAGGAAGAACACCTCGTCTTCTGCCTTGGGACCCACTAACTACATGGGATCAATGTAAATTTCACCAGTTTCTTTATTCTTCCCCCCCCCCCCACCCAATCCACACACCTTGTTCCAGATCCAGAGTTGAAAAATGTGGCGCTGGAAAAATGCCTAGAGGCCATGCCTCTAGGAATTCCCTGGCTGTTCTCTGGCATGGCACTCATCCACAGATTCTATCAACAAACACATTGACCTGGACCCAATATACCGGCCACTGCAGCAGACAGTTGGAACTGACAACCGGAAGTGGCAGAGACAAACCACTATAAATGCTGGAGGAAACATCACAGAAGCGCTTCACAAGAGGATCCCTAGCACTGAGGATGTCACCTAGACAGGGAATGAAATGTCTGCAACAAAAATTCCCAGCTTGGCGAACAGAACCACAACAACGAGCACCCGAGCTACAAATCTTCTCACAAACTTTGAATTGAGCATAGGAGTTGGGACATCCTGTTGCAACTGTCACACATGCCACACAACACAAGGCGTGGTCCTTCTCTGACTTACCATCCCTTTGAATATCAGGGGGAAGACACCCCTTCAATTGTAACATTCAGGAAAGATGCCTTATTTCAACAAAAATGTGCTGTGCTCACAGATGTTTGGACAGAGAAAGGGAGTTGCAGTCTGGGGTGAAGCTCAATCTTCATTCAGAGAAAGAGAGGAGCAGCAGTAGCTTCAGAAGCTCATGGTCCAACTTGCGCATTCAGACAATAGGGGGGCTCTTCTGGGTAAAATCTGGGAGTGAAGCAATGTCTCCCCCTTTCCATTCCTTATGCTGGGAGAAAAGAGAAGGGGGGAAGCACTGTTCACTTGCAGCAACAGGAGGCAGAGAGTATGAATCCAAGCAGGGATCAGACTCTGCAAAAGTCAGTTTCAGTCGGCTTCTTCTGGAATATCGTGTGCAATTCTGGTCTCCCTCCTATAGGCAGGATGTTGTGAAACTTGAAAGGATTCAGGGAAGAGTCACAAGGCTGTTGCCAGGGTCGGAGGGTTTGAACCACAAGGAGAGGCTGAATAAGCTGGGGCTGTTTTCCCTAGAGCATCGCAGGCTGAGTGTGTGTTTTTTAAAGAGGCTTATGAAAATTGAGGAGTGTGGATGGGGTGAATAGACAAGGTCTTTTCCCTGGGATATGGGGAGTGCAGAACTAGAGGGCATAGGTTTAGGGCGAGGGGGGAAAATTTGAAAGGACCTTGCACTCAACCTTTTTTTGCAGAGGGTGATGCGTGTATGGAATGAGCTGCCAGAGGAAGTGGTGGAGGCATCTGGATGGGTAGATGAAAAGGAAGGGTTTAGATGGATATGGACCAAGTGATGGCAAATGGAACTAGACTAATTTTGGATATCCGGTCGGCATGGACAAGTTAGATTGAAGGATCTGTTTCTGTGCTTTATGTCTCTGACTGTATGACTGGTGAAAAGCATTGACATTCGACGAAACATTTATGCAAGAGAAAATTATAAGAGGGTAAAGATAAACCTCACGTCATTGATCAATGAATCCTGGTGTAGTATGGCTGTATTTCCAGTAATAGTCAGTATGGCATGGAAGGAGTCCAAAACGACGGCTTCTTTTACAGAAACTCACACGTAAATCCGAGTCTTCTGGGAATCTAAGACAACCGTGCGTTAATATAAGACAGATAAGTCTGGGGTATATGGTACATATTTGATGGAATGTTTATGGCTCTAAAAGCCTGATTTTCAGTGTTTCTGGGCTCATAATATTGCACTACAGCATATTGTATATCTTCAGTAAGAACGTCAATACCGCATGATAGATGTCCATTCAGCAACTTGAGTGGACTCTTCATGGAGTATGCAATCCACCACATTACCCTGCTGTATACATTTACATATAGATCAGCACAAAGATCTTGGGTATTAAGAGAGGAAAGAATGATCCACAGAAACTAGAATTGTGTGTTTTGATTTTCTATTGTGGACTGACAGCGATGACCTTTGCAATCTCTTTCCACAGGAATATTACAAGAGAAGAATTTGGAGGCAGAAATCTCAGACCAAACATCACATCGAAGTCTGACAGTCTCTTGATTCACCAGGACTTGGATATTGATAGCCTTGAAAACAAAGGGGAGAAGGTCTGTCTGCTTTGTTAGGTTTTAAACGTCAGTGTGACTGGAAACTCAGAGTCTCACATACCCACACATCAGAGTAGTGACTGGAACATGCTTTACAGACTGAATGAGAGTCCTCCAATTACCAGTTCACCAGTAACACCACACCTATGCTGTAAGTGTGAGCGAGTTTCAACTGATTGTTGAACCTGGAGAAATAAGAGGACACCTGCACCATGGAGAAACCATGAAAATGCAGGGAGTGTAGGAACGGTTTTCCTTCCCCACCTGCCCGATATTCATCAGTATTTATACACAGGGCGGCGGCCATTCACCTACATTCAGCACAGGAAAGGCTTCATTCAGTCGCATCACCTCCTGGTCCACATTGGGGAGAAACTGTTTATCTGCCCTGTATGCTGAAGCAGATGAAGGACTTTTTTTTATCCTGGATGGAGCATACTGCAGGTATACCTGAAATAGATACATTTGTCTCTGTCCCATTGAGTCTCCAGCACAGGGCCAGGCTGGGCTGCTCAATTGGTGTCTCAGTGTTTATTCTCCATCTGAGCCTCCATCTACCCCTCTTCATTGCTCCCCCATCTCCCCTCCATCAGCATAAAGGTATCCCCCACATTTCGAAAGTTCACTTTACACTACTTCACTTTTACAAAAGACCTTCATTAATACCTGGTCTCACAAACCGAAAGAAATCCGAAGAGGATTGTCGCTTTTACAAAGAAAGGCATAATATAAATTAATTCATGGTAATTGCTTCTTCGCTTTAGGCCATTTTAGCTTATGAAAGGAACACTCTACTTTCAAATAGTGGGGGAAAGCTGTATCAATACAATACAGCACAGTCACAGGCCCTTCTCACTTGGTTTAGGCACACACACCCCCTCAAGCCTGTACTAATTCTTAATCCTTACTTAGACCTGCAATTTATTGCCCATGTGTGGTTTCTGTTCCTCTGTTCACCTCCCCTTCATGTGTCTATCAAGATACACCTTAAACATTGTTAAGGTGCCTGCTTCCACTACCTCCACTGGCAGTGCATTCCAGAAACCCACCACCCCTCTGTAGAAATTCCCCACCCCCACCACTTGTCCCCAAAACAGTCCCCCTCTCACCTTGAACCTGTGCCCTCTTTTAGTTGACCTTTCCACTTTGGAGGGAAAAAAACACCTCTGACTATCATAGAATACCTCCAGCGTGGAAACAGACCATTCAGCCCAACAAGTCAACACCAGCCCTCCAAAGATTAACACATAGAGACCCGTTCCCTTACCCCTGTGATCTACATTTACTCTTGACTAATGCACCGAACTTACACATCCCTGAACATTGGGGCAGTTGACATACAGACAATCCAACTTAACCTGCCTCTCCTTTGAACACTATGGGTAATTTAGCTTCAGTAATCCACCCTAACCTATACACGTTTGTATTGTAGGAAGAAGCTGGAGCACCTGGAGCAAACCCACACAGATATGGGAGGTGGGCTGCAGGGACAATGTGCCAACTCCACACAGATAGTTGCCTGAGACTAAAATTGAACGCAGGTCCCTGGCACTGTGAGGCGTCAGTGCAAACCACTGAGCTACCCTGCCACCCCTGTCCAGCCAATCTGTGTATTTCAGCATTTTGTCGAGGTCTCCTCTCAGCCTCTGTTTTTCCAAAGAAAACAATCCAGGTTTATGCCTCCTCTGCTGCTAACGAGAGCCCTCCAGACTAGACAATGTCCTGGTGAACCTTGCCTGTACCCTCTACCAGAGCGCCCACATCGGCACAGCGGCACAGTGGTTAGCACTGCTGCCTCACAGCGCCAGAGACCCGGGTTCAATTCCCGCCTCAGGCGACTGATTGTGTGGAGTTTGCACATTCTCCCCGTGTCTGCGTGGGTTTCCTCCGGGTACTCCGGTTTCCTCCCACAGTCCAAAGATGTGCAGGTCAGGTGAATTGGCCATGCTAAATTGCCCCTAGTGTTAGGTAAGGGGTAGATGTAGGGGTATGGGTGGGTTGTGCTTCGGCGGGGCGGTGTGGACTTGTTGGGCCGAAGGGCCTGTTTCCACACTGTAAGTAATCTAATCGAATCTAATCTCATCCTTCCAGTAGCACAGTGACCAGAACTGCACACAATGTTCCGAATGTGGCCAGAATAAACAGCTGTAACGTAACTCTTACACTCAAGGAAGTGTGCTGTGTGCTTTCTTGACCACCATGCCCACCTGCATTACCACTTCCACGGATCAATATGCCCAGATCTCTCTGTATGCCAGTGCTCCTATGTGTTCTGCCATTTATCATACAATTCTTATAATTCCTTCATCTCTATCGAGCTTCACCTTAACTGTCTTTCTCTCTTTATCTCTTTTCCCCCCCTTCTCATCCCTCCACACATCAGCATATCATAAGACCATAGCAGCAGAAATTAGGCCATTCAGCCCATTGAGTCTGCTTCGCCATTCAATTATGGCTGATAAGTTTCTCAACCCCATTCTCTCCCTTAACCCTTGATCCCCTTGATTCTCACGAACCTATCTATCTCCATCTTAAATATATTCAGTAACCTGGCCTCCACAGCCTTGTGGCAGTGAATTCCATAGACTCACCACACTCTGGCTGAAGGAGCCTCTCTTCCCTCTGTTCTGAAGGGTCTTCCCTTGACGCGAAGGCTGAGCCCTCAGGTTCTCGTCTGTCCTACCAATGGAAACACCTTCCCAACATCCACACCGTTCATTATTCTGTAGGTTTCAATTAGATCCCCTCTCATCCTTCTGAACTCCATGAAGTATCAACCTAGAGTCCTCTAATGTTCTTCATATGTTAAATTTTTCAATCCTGGACCATTTTTGTGAACCTCCTCTGAACATGTTCTAGGGCCAGTACATCCTTCCTGAGATATGGGGCCCAAATCTACATACAGTACTCCAATTGTGGGCTGGCCGGAGCCTTACAGAGCCTCAGAAGTATATCCCTGCTTTTATATTCAAGTCTGATCAAAATAAATGCCATCATTGCATTTGCCTCCCCAACTACTGACTCAACCTGTAAGTTTACCTTGAGAGAATCCTGGAGTAGAACTCCATAGTCCCTTTGCACATCAGATTTCTGAATTTTCTCCCCATAATCCTTCTGTTCCAGAGTAGCGGCAGAGATTTCCAGACACCTCGATTGTTTTCAGGGATACCAAGGGATCTTGGAAATTGCCAGTATCTCAGGAGGAGGCCGAGGGGAATGTGGTGTTGTCCTGTAAACTGCAGAACTTTCCAACTCCCTGAATCAGTAGAAACTCTTTCTGGACCAAGAAACAAAAGGGCCACTGAGAAACTGCTACATCAGGAGGCAGAAATTAGGCCATTCAGCCCATTGAATGGTGGAGCAGACTCAATCATTCTTAAATATCAAGGGTTACAGGGAGAATTGGGTTGAGAAACGTATCAGCCACGATTGAATAGTGGAGCAGACTCAATAGGCTGAATGGCCTAATTTCTGGTAGTTAACCATCCCTGGGAAGAAGGACGCAAAACAACAAGATATTTCCTGGGACAGATGAGCGAAGTGTTTAATAAGCTCATGATAAAAGGACAATTAAGTTTGTCTGTGGAAGGAAGGCCCTGACGTAAAGGGTTTTTTGCTGGAAACGCTGTATCAAACAAACCACTAAACCTCGAGGATAAGAAGGTAAGTTACAGTCCGGAGATCTCCAGAAGTATGGGGAGGTGGTGTTAGAATCTAAAGAAGCATCACACCACAGATTTGAAAGCGAGGAATCTCCACCAAAATTCAACCAGAAAGATGCAGCAGCAGTACTTGGAAGAAGAATGCTGCACTGAATCCCTGGACACTTCCAGAGACAGATACTGTTGGGGGAAACTCAGTTAAATTCTGCCATCAATTGGGTGATAGCCAAGTTGTGAGTGAGGTTGAACTTGGTTACATAGAAGAATACAGCGCAGTACAGGCCCTTTGGCCCTCGATGTTGTGCCGATCCAAGCCCACCTAACCTACACTAACCCACTATCCTCCATATGCCTATCCAATGCCTGCTTAAATGCCCATAAAGAGGGAGAGTCCACCACTGCTACTGACAGGCATTCCATGAACTCACTACTCGCTGAGCAAAGAATCTACCCCTAACATCTGTCCTATACCGACCACCCCTTAATTTAAAGCTATGCCCCCTTGTAATAGCTGACTCCATACGTGGAAAAAGGTTCTCATGGTCAACCCTTTCTAAACCTCTAATCATCTTGTACACCTCTATCAAGTCACCCCTAAACCTTCTTTTCTCCAATGAAAACTTGAGGAGTTTTATTTTTGGTTGCTACGTACAATAAAGTGTTAATCATTGTTTCAGCAGTTAATTGTGTGCAGTTTCTGAGTTAAGAGCCAAATTAAGACGATTCACCCACAACCACAGTGAGAGGCTGGGATTCATGTTGACTCCATTGCATTCAGCAGTACATTACGTCAATACTTTTATAAAGCAAAGGCTGACAGCCACACCTCTCTCAAACAGAAACACCCAGAGGAGCGTGTCACCCAATAATCTGTAAAATTAGCATGAAAAGTGGTGTAACCTGCTCTAGCGATAAGAATAAATCCCCAACACTTTAAAATCAACAATCAGCAATTTATTTATTCAACTCTCACGGTGAACAAATTAACAAAAGTATTAACATACTGGATACAGACCAGGAGCAGATGGGTGGCACTAGTTTAGTTGGGGATCATGGACTGGTTGGTCTGAAGGGTCTGTTTCCAGGCTGCATGACTCCATAGCACGGAATGAATGGGGATCCATCCCAAAGATGATAAAGGTTTCAAGCACCACCTTAGGCAAATGTGTGGACACCCCTCCAGATAACTGAGGGCAGTGGGACACTGAGGGTCAGTAGATCAGTCAGCCAGCCAGTTCTCTCCAGGAGACTTGTCTCTCAAGAAAGGAAGTGGTTTCCTGCCCCATCAGCCAGATTATCCAGTTTGGATTAGGTCCTATATTTCCAACAAAATAGGTAGACAGGGCAGTGTCTATAACAAATATGTTATTCAACTTGGAAGCGTGCTGAAGACATATACAAGGATGTTACCAGGATTCAAGGGTCTGTGTAAAAGGGAGAGGTTGGACAAGCTAAGATATTTTTATTTAGAGCATTAAGAGTCTGAGAGAGGCCCTTAGAGAAGTGAAGAGATCGTGAGAGGGTGAATGCACGGGGTTGGGGAAGTGAGGGCTAGAGGGCATCAGTTTAAGGTTAGAGGAAAAAGAATAAAAGGGAATGTGAAGGGCAACGTTTCTTTTCACGCAGACGGTGGTACACATATAGAATGAGATGCCAGCGGAAGTGGTTGAGGTGGGTACATTAACAACATTTAAAAGGCATTTGGGCAAATACGTGGATAGGAAAGGTATGGAAGGAAATGGGCCAACTGCAGGGAAATGGGCTTAGTGTTGATGGACAGTTTGGTCAGTGTGGACCATGTTGGGCCGAAGGGCCTGTCTCCTGCTGTAGGACTCTATGATTTGCATCTCTTTGTTGGTCAGACAGTTTTGAGTTTCCAAATGGAACATCTCACAATCAGGCCGAATAAAATTCAATCTCATTCATCAACTCTGATGCGGAGGTGCTGGTGTTGAATTGGGGTGGACAAGGTCAGAAGTCACATGGCACCAGATGAAGTGGTGAAGGAGCAGCACTCATGAAAGAGCAATGCTTCTAAAGCTTGTGATTTCAAATAAACTTGTTGCACTGTAACATGGTGTCGTGTCACTTCTGACTTCTTCAACTCAAACTTGATGGGATACTTTGTCCAACTCGGCATATTTTATCAAGATTGCTTGGAGGAATTCTTTTTTTTAAAGATTAGATTCCCTACAGTATGGAAACAGGTCCTTTCGCCCGACAAGTCCACACTGGCCCTCCGCAGAGTAACCCAGCCATTCCCCTATCTCTATTCCTCTACATTTACCCCAACTAATGCACCACACCTACACATCCCTGAACACTATGGGACAATTTAGATGGGCCAATTCATCCTAACCTGCACACCTTTAGACCAGGGGAAGGAAACCAGAGCACTCAGAGGTAACCCATACAGACGTGGGGCGTGCAATGTGAAAGCTACACACAGACTGTCTCCCCAAGGGTGGAATTGAACCCAGGTCAGCATCGTGAGGCAGTGGTACTAACCACAGAGTCACCATGCCACCCCTGAGCCACGTAGGTGGGCTTGGTGGGGGTGAGTCCAGCACAAAACACAAAAGCTCACTGCACCCACTGTCAGAATGGGCGGGAGGTTCAGCCCTGGGGGTGACCCACTGCAGCGTCACAGGTGGAATCTGATTGTTGGATGCACTGGTGCCTCCGCAAGTTGCAGGACAATGTGAACCTCCGCCCGCAGTCGGGGCAGGCAAACGGCCTCCCCCCGGTGTGGACCCATTGATGGGCCAGCAGTTTGGAGGAGTGGGTGAACCCCTTCCCGCACTCGGGGCAGCTGAATGGCATTTCCCTGGTGTGGACCCGCTGGTGGGACAACAGGTCAGAGGAATTGCTGAAGGCCTTACCACACTCAGAGCAGGTGAAGGGCCTCTCTTCCGTGTGGATTCGCCGGTGTCTCAGCAGGTCCGAGGATTTACTGAAGCCCTTCCCACACTCTGGGCAGCTGAAGGGCCTCTCCCCTGTGTGGACCTGCTGATGGGCCAGCAGGTTGGAGGATTGACTGAAGGCCTTCCTGCATTCTGGGCAGCTGAAGGGCCTCTCCCCCGTGTGGACCCGCTGATGGGCCAGCAGGGAGGAGGAATTGCTGAAGGCCTTCCCACACTCTAGGCAGCTGAAGGGCCTCTCCCCCGTGTGGATTCGCCGGTGGGTCAGCAGAGAGGAGGAATTGCTGAAGGCCTTCCCGCACTCTGGGCAGCTAAAGAGCCGCTCCCCCGTGTGGACCCGCTGATGGACCAGCAGGGAGGAGGAATTGCTGAAGGCCTTCCCACACTCTGGGCAGCTGAAGGGCCTCTCCCCCGTGTGGACCCGCCGGTGCCTCAGCAGGTTGGAGGAATCGCTGAAGGCCTTCACGCATTCAGGGCAGCTGAATGGCTTCTCCCCCGTGTGGACCCGCCGGTGCGTCAGCAGGTTGGAGGAATTGCTGAAGGCTTTCCCGCACTCATGGCAACTAAAGAGCCTCTCCCCTGCGTGGAATCGCTCGTGGGTCTGGAGGTTGTCCACCCAAGTGAATCCTTTCCCACCCATGGAGCAGTAAAACTTCCTCTCACTAGTGTTTATATGCTGGTGGGCCAGCAGGACACAGGAGCAAGTAAAGCCCTTTGCCCGCTCGGGGCAGGAGAACGGCCTCTTCCCAGTGTGATTGCACTGATGAGCCGCCAGGACAGGTGGGACATGGAAGCCCTTCCCGCAGTCGCCACAACTCCATGGTTTCTCAACAGGGCGTGTTTCCTCGGGTATCTTCATGGCCGAAGCTTCAGCTGCACACACACGTGTACAACCCTGCCATGAATTCTTCTTTCCAGGCAGGAGAGTTGTTTCAGGCTCCACACTCAGTGCGCTGCAATAGTAGGGTCTTTCAACCAGTGCCCCCGTACTCAAACAGGGACCAAAAAGAAAGCTTTGCTCCTTCTCACAGAATCATAGTTGAAAATTGTTGCGGTCCTGATGGATTGAGTAACTATCAGACATTGATGTGAAAGTGAGGATTGGAGACGCTGGAGAGTCAGAGTCAAAAACTGCATCGCTGGAAAAGGGCAGCACGGCAAGCAGCATCAGAGAAGCAGGAGAATCAACATTTTGGACATAAGCCCTTTATCTGTTGACTTGAAACTTCTGTCTTCAGATAGTCTGTAAGAAAAGATTACAAAAGTCATCACTGCCAGTCCAGTTTTTTTTATAGATATTTTTATTAGAAATTTAACATTTTAACAAGTTTACAAAAATAAACAAAACTCTCAGATATAAACATTGACATACAATTAACTCAAATATACAATAGTCAAAATTTAACAAAAAACAGAAAGAAAACGAAAAAGAAGAAGAAAAAAACAAACAAAACTCAACTATCTACTAATCTAACCTACAACTAACCAGAGTGTATATTTAAGTCTCTTACACGCACGGAATGTGTTAACATCAGATGTAATAAAACCCGTATTCGTGCAGGATTCCTCCCCCGAGGGGCCCCGGACCAGCCAGGTTTGTAATCTCAATTAAATAAAAGCCCTTGTTAGGATAGCCAAAATATCTGTATTTGTGTAATTCAAAAAGGGCTGCCATATTTTATAAAATAATTCGGTCTTTCGGTGCACCATATTTGTAAGGAAGTCAAGGGGAATACATTCCATAATTATTCTGTGCCAATTTGAAAGTCCAGGGTGGCCCTCAGCCTCCCAGTTCATCAAAATATTTTTCCTTGCACGAAAGAAAGAATAGAAAATAGTCTCTTCCCGTAGGTGTCCAGGGAGGGAAGGTTCGAAAAGCCCAAGAGGAGAGATACAGGGTCCACTTCAATTTCCGTTCCTAAAATTTCTGTCAGGGTACTTGCTACTTTAGTCCAATATCTACGGATCTTATGACAGGTCCATAGGCAATGTATAAGAGTGCCCACCTCTATTTTGCATTGAGGACACATTGGAGATGCTCCTGCCTTAAATTTTGCCAATCGAAACGGTGCTATATGGGCCCTATGAAGTATCTTCAGCTGGATAGCCTGGGTTCTGTTACAGATAGTAATTCTTCTACCATTTTCCCAAATATCATTCCACGTTTCTATAGAGATTTCTAGTCCCAAATCCTGATCCCATGTTTTAAGCAGATTATCCATATCTCCCGATACTTCATCATGTAGTAAATGATAAATAGTACTGACGGAAGATACCCCCACTGGTCGTAGGACACTACATTCTCTATCTGATTTATAAAGACTATCTAATAACGTGGTCTTCTTCTGTATATAATCTCGAATTTGGAAGTATCGAAAGAGGTCTCCATGAGGTAATCCGAATTTCTGACGCAGCTGTTCAAAAGACATCAGGACCCCATCTTTAAATAGATCCCCTAAACATGAGATATCCCTGGATCTCCAGAGTTTAAAAGTGGCATCTGTAAACCCCGGTTGGAATCCCCATGCTCCCACTATCGGGGCATAGGGGGATGTTTTATGTGAATTGCCCTCATTTTGCTGCATTATATTTCAAGTACTGCCAGTCCAGTTAAGAATGAGATATCAAGGCATTGACACTGACACCAGAGAGAAACTGTACATAAAGATGTGGCAAATGTTAGTGGCAAGCCAGAGTGATAGAGATATGTAGCACAGAAACAGACCCTTCGGTCTAATTCATGCGTGCCAACTAGATAACCTAACCTAATCTCGGCCAATTTGCCAGCATTTGGGCCCATATCGTCTAAACCCTTCCTAATCGTATACCCATCCAGATGCCTTTTAATGTCATAATTGTACCAGCACCCACCACTTCCTCTGACAGCTCTTTCCTTAAACATGCCACTTTCTGCATGAAAGACTTATCCCTTAGGTTCCTTTGTTGAGTTCTTTTGCTTGAGCTTCTTACACTGCAATACGCCAACTTCTGTGAACAACCAAACTCTATTAAGTACAGTACAAGCTGTGGAGAAACTCTTAACACTCTTCACAATGCTGGTTCACAACAGTACGAAAAAAAACCAAATCCCTTAAACAAAGTAAAACTGAACAGAGGCTTACAGTTGAAGTTAGAAGGGCAGAAGGAGACAGTGTTAGCAGACTTTCTCCACATAGTCCACTCCTTAACTCACCCAAACGAGACTTCAGCTTTCAGGACTGACCACTCCCCTTTCATTGTACAGGTCACTTCTAAAACATAAAAGCTTTGGCCTCAAGTCTCATCTGTTCACATATAACCAAAAATGCCTCCCAATACTGTTTTTCATCTTGGTACTAAACCAGTCACTTCGGAGCCCGGGTTTTTTTTACCACCCCTCTGAAATAAAACCAAGGACACAGCATCCTTGAGAAGAAGGACCAGCTTTTAGTAAAAGGACCAGCTTTTAGTAAAAAGGGCCAGCTTCGTGACAGAGGGATATAGGCCAAACACTGGCAGATGGGATTAGATTAGTTTGAGAACATAACATGGAGTAGTTGGACTGAAGGGACTGTTTCTGTGCTGTTTGACTCGGTAATTGTTCTGCAATGGTCTGAAAACCATTTCCTTGCCTTCCCCCATAAACATCCACTTCGTTGTTGTTCCAAAGTCAGATGAACTCAGCCTTGAATATATTCAATGATCCCATAACTGCAGGAAGACATCCCCACTTCTGAACTCAATTCCTCTTGCTAAGATAACACCTGCTTTGCTCATTGCTTGCTGCACCTACCTCACAACTGGCATTAACTGGTATGGAAGGACGCTGAGGCCCCTTTATACACATTCCTGATGAAGGGCTCGTGCCTGCAACGCTGACACTCCTGCTCCACGGATGCTGCCTCATCTGCTGTGCTTTTCGAGCACCACACTTTTTGACTCTGATCTCCAACATTTGCGGTCCTCACTTTCTCCACATCCCAATATATCACCATTTAAACAATGCATCTCCTTTCTGCTTCCGCCCCCCACCCCCCATTTTATTCCTTTTGCATTTTATTTGACTACTCATCTTTTCCTCAGGGTAGGGGATTCCCAAACTGGAGGTTATAGGTTGAAGGTGAGAGGGGAAAGATTTAAAAGGGACCTAAGGAGTAGAAAAAAAGTGTGAAAGTTAATTCCCCACAAGTGCCCTCTCCAAACCTGCACATCTTTGGATTGTGGGAAGATACCGGAGCACCAAAGGAATCCCACGCAGACATGGGGAGAAGGTGCAAACTCCACTCAGACAGTTGCCCGAGACTGGGATCAAACCCGGGTCCCTAGCGCTATAAGACAGCAGTGCCAGCCACTGAGCCTGTTCAGAAAAAGCAGCAATTGATTTATATTAGGGTGAGAGGGGAAAGGACGAAAAGGGACCTAAAGGGCAACTATTTTACGCAGCAGGTGGTGCGTGGATTGAATGAGCTCCCAGAAGAAGTGGTGGAGGCTGGTACAATTACAATAATCAAAAGGCATCTGGATGTGTTTATGAACAGGAAGGTTTGGAGGGATATGGGCCAAGAGTTGGCAAATGGGCCTAGACTAATTTAGGATATCCGACTGGCACAGAACAAACAGTTTGTTTCCACGCTCCACTACTGTTTCTACATAGTCAGAATTGTTATGACACGGACTGCACCCCCCCCCCCAACTAATTTAAACCCAAAAAAGATTTACCCCATGTGGTAATGTGAAAATTCAAGAGGTAAGGAACTGTTTCTAAAAGTCACTATTTAAAGTTTTATTTAATGATCTAGGACACTAACTTGCAAGTGTTTCAATCTGCTGGGATTTTTCGTACCGCCAAAACTATTCAAATCTGTCTAAACCAGTTCAAATCTCGGACGAAAGCCCCCAAATTTTACAACACTGGGTGCAACCTCCCCCACCTAATTTAAACCAGCAACATAGAGAAGGTTTAACCCATGTGGTAATCTGTGAAAATTCAAGAACCAAGAAACTATTCCCAAAGGTCAGTATTTAAAGTTAAAATTAACAACTTTATTTATTAAAGTCTAACGGAGAATAATTAATTAACAACTATTCACAACTCCTGTCTCTAACCTATCTTCTACCTTCCCCTGTATGATACCAGTCCAATAAAAACCCTGATTAAGATTTACCGAAAGATTCAAACTTTAAACCCAGCCAGCTGTTAAATCTTCTGTTTGTACTTTCCTCTGTAGATTTGCTCTACAGTCAGTGTCGATGTTTTTTCTCTGTGCAGACTCCTTCTCTGGACAGGTACCTCTCAGGAGTTCTCACTAGCAGCCTACATTTGTTGGTCTTTTGACAATTCTCCTGTAACTGTTCAACTTTTTTTTTGATTTTGTACTCCAAAGCATCAAATCATTTCATTGGTGTTAATATTAGATTGGATTAAATTCCCTACAGTGCGGAACCAGGCCCTTCGGCCCAACCAGTCCACACTGACACTCCAAAGAGTAACCCACCCAGACCCATTTCCCTCTGACGAATGCACCTAACACTACGGGCAATATAGCATAGTCACTTCACTTGACCTGCACATCTTTGGACTGTGGGAGGAAACTGGAGCACCCAGAGCAAACCCACGCAGACACGGGGAGAATGTGCAAACTCCACACAGTCAGTCACCCAAGGCTGGAATCGACCCTGGTGGTGTGAGGCAGCAGTGCTAACCAATATTCTCAAAATACTAAATTCAAACTTGATTGGAATTCAGTATTTTGGGGCAAGATTTTAAATCGATTGGCCAAAATTGAGTATGTTTTTGTCTCCAGGCAACCCAGCTACTGAGCTGTTCGACCAAATGTTAAACTGTTCCCTTGTTCAGAACGCTTGGTGCTATGTCAGGTGGTTCTGCTCGCTTTTCAACTCTCTTGAAGGTAGAATACACCTCTACACCTTCTAACAGAACCAATTTTTCAAGACTAGGGTTCGGCCATTCACCCCTAACAGGAGAAAGTGAGTACTGCAGATGCTGGAGATTAGAGTCAAGAATGTGGTGCTGGAAAAGCACAGCAGGTCAGGCAACATCCGAGGAGCAGGAAAATTGACATTTCGAGCAAAAGCCTCATTCACCCCGAACAGCCTGTCCTCAACTGCACATAGTTCAAAGCAAGTTTGAGAAAGATGGCTGCAGCTTTGTCTTCATATAAAATTGAACATGCATTCAAACTTTAATGCTGTTTCTGAATATATTATGTTAGCTATTCTCAATTTGAAAGATCAGCCATTTCTCGTGCACCCCCATCTCCCAGGCAGTTTCATCACCAACCATTCTCTCTCTCTCTCTCTCTCTTCTAAGAGCTTGATACAGCGATCAAAGAGAGCTTGAGGCATGAGAAAGTTCAGTGGGAGTTGGAAGAGAGACAGAATGGACAGGGTGACAGAGTGTGGGGGCCATTGCGAGACTGGGGGGAACAGAGGGTGGTGGGGGCTGAAAGGAAAGACTCGGGGGTCAAAGGGTGGAGGAAGAAAATGGGGGGAGAGAGAGAAAATGGGGGGCAGAGAGTTGCGGGTTGAGAGAGAATGAATGGGGCGGTGGGTGGGGAGAGAGACAGCACAATTCCCACCTTCCCCAGGACTGGGGCAGTGTCCCATGAACAGGAGCCTACTCCTCCCACATCAGGTCATTTCTCAATCCACATATGGCTAAAGGAGAAGAATTATATAATCCCTGCAGGCCATTTCACCTATCAAATTCACACCGACCTTCCACACAGCATCCCACCCAGACTCATCAACTTACTCTACAGCCCTGCTGTTCCCCATGGCTAACCCACTCTAACCTGCACATCCCTGGACACTTTAGCACAGCCGATCCATCCGAAACTGCAGATCCTTGGACTGTGGAAGGAAACCAGAGCACCCAGAGGTAACCCGCGCAGACAGAAGGGGGAGAACATACCAAAGTACACACAGACAGTCATGAGAAGGTGGAATCAAATCGCTTCTAACAATTCTCCCACACCTGCAAAACCCTGAGCACCATGGGAAATTTAGCAGGGCCAATCCACCCGAACCTTGGCAAAGCTAAAAATCACATGACGCCCGTCCAACAGGTTATTTTGGAAGCACTAGCTTTGGGAGCACTGCTCCTTCATCAGGTAGTTGTGGAGTATAAGATCATAAGACACTGAGTTTACAGCAAAACATTACAGAGTCATGCCACTGAAATGATACATTGAAGAAACCTGGATTGTAAAGTCTTTCATCTTTAGAATGAATTGCTGGTTACATTAATATGTAAACCCCAGAACTTCTTATAAGACACCTACTCGAGATAACTTAAGGTTTTATAAGAAAAGATGACAACTTAGCTCAGACAATGTATTAAAGGTGTGAGGCCAGAGTCTGTCTGTATCCCAGTTTTTGAGTCAGACTGGTTCTATTTCCAAAGTGGAATTTATAAAATATTCCATGTATTATCTGCCTGCAGATTGTGCATTTTTTGAGCAAAATAGATGGTATCTGCAAATACAAATTCACCCCATAGACCTCGGTGTGTGTGTGCACGCGCGCGCACACACGAGAGAGAGTAAAAGTCTAGTTCCATACTGTATATCTCTATGTCTATTGCATAACAGATGCTTTATTTCTGTTGATGTAAATATTGTTATAAATCATAGCTGGGTACTAATACTTAGATGTAAGGGAGAGAGAATTCTTCAATCAGGGCACTATAAGAATCCTGGCAGACCCTTATTTCTAGTTTACTTGCCAATGAACAGACACAAGCACCTGTTTAATTCTAACTTTTCGCCTTTTTTGTTATATTTTCTGGTATGATACTCTGTGTCTGGATGGTTGACAGGCTGGGAGATTGTGGGTTGGACTTTGATTGACTTTTATTGTTCCGGAAGGTGTCAAAGGAGGTTAAAGCTTCAGCAGAAATGAAGCAGAGCTGAGAACGGACAACAACTGTGTGGGAACAAGGAGATCAATAGAGGACAAAGAAACCAGGACCTGAAATCCGAGCTGACACCCGACTACCCTGTGATCAGTGTTTTGATTAGCAGCGTCAACCCGCTACCTTTACCTAGCTTCT
Organism: Chiloscyllium plagiosum; assembly: GCF_037043375.1. NCBI lineage: Eukaryota > Metazoa > Chordata > Chondrichthyes > Orectolobiformes > Hemiscylliidae > Chiloscyllium > Chiloscyllium plagiosum. The sequence continues at coordinate 82,329,639 of NW_028270165.1, forward strand.
CATTCGACTTGCATGCCACATCTCCCCTCAATATTTATGATCCAATCCTTGTCATCCTGAAGCTATGTCTCTGTAAGGAGTCCCAGATCATAATTATTCTCTTCAATGTGTGCAGTCAATTCATTCACTTTTGTTATGTTGCAGCGCTATTACGACACAGAGTAACCCCCTCTGATAAATTAAACCAGAAACACAGAAATGATTCACCCCACGCAGTAATATGTAAAAGTTTGAGAGGCAAAGTACTATCCCAGAGGTAAATATTTAAAGTAAGAATTAACAACTTTACTCTTTATGTCCAACACAGAGTATTAAAACTCACAAAAATGCCGGGTTTTATAGTCCAAATCATCGGATCATTTTATTGGTATCAATATTATCAAAATACTTAATTCAAACTTGATTGGACTTTGGGGCAAAATTTAAACTGATTGGCCAAATTTGAATTTGTTTGTGCCTCATGGCAACCCAGTTGCTCTATTTGTGTTGACCAAATATTACATTCTCATCTTGTTTAGAACACTTTGTTCTGCTCAGCTTTTTAACTCCCTTCAAGGTACAGTACCTCTACCCCTTCAAGGTACAGTACCTCTAACCCTTCATAACAAGCACAAATTCAGATACTGAGGTTTTAGTTTTATTGTTTGTAATCTTTTGAATCCAGTATTTATTGCTGGTACTTTTATTCTCCTTGTTCCTTTCTATTTTTCTCTGACGTCCATTTTCCACATCACTACATTGCTTACCAACCTTGATTTGGATTAGCCATGCTAAGTTGCCCATAGTGCCCAGGGATGTACAGGTTAGGTGGGTTAGCCAATGGGAAATGCAGGGTTATTGTTTCATAGTAATAGAAGTAGGAGTAGGCCGTTTGGCCTGTTGAGCCTGCTTCACCATTTATTAAGATCGTGGCTGATCTATCCATCATCTCAGCTCTTCTTACTGGTGTTATCTCAAACTCTTGATTCCCTAAGGGGTGGGGGCGCGAGGGGTGTATGAGCAGGATGGTCTTCGGAGGGGTCAGAATGGACTTGATGGGCTGAATAGCCAGCTTCCACACTCTAGGGCTTCTATGATTTACCGCAGTTGTGTTTGCCTCAGATCACAGCTCCCAGAATCTCCCACCTTCTGCAAATCGAAAGACAAATCCCACCCTGCCCTCGCGTATGTACGTTATCTAAATGCTTAATTGTTTCTAGTAAATACAGCCCACACCTCCCTCTGCTGCCAGTAACGTTTACAATGCTGATGAAACAATGCCATTCCTGCAGTACTGAAAATCGTAAGGCTTCGAACAATACCAGTTACTGATTCACCGTCCTCCTGATGGACAACATTGGAAATACAATGTTGGAGGCTGGCAGAAATGAGCAGTTTAACTCAAAATTCCACCTAACCCTTCACTGGGCACCCCACTCAGCACACTGTCCTTACTGCTGGTAAGCCTTAAAGCACTTCACCCCCACAGTGCAATGATTCCCAATTTCCACCAAAATCCTAGACGTACTCAGTTGCTGTCTCACCATTCATTGTCACTTCTTCTGCTTCCAGTAAAGGCAAAACACCTTTGAAAGCTGCTCTGAAAGTCCAATCTTCACAACAACACTTCTGCTTTCACACAAGATGATTAAAGTCATACAGCACAGAAACAGAGCCTTCGGTCCAACTCATCCATGCCGACCAGATATCCTAAACTCATCTAATTCCATTTGCCAGCATTTGGCCTGTATCCCTCTAAATCCTTCTTATTCACATACCCATCCAGATGCCTTTTAAATGTTGTAATTGTAGCAGCCTCCACCATTTCCACTGGCAGCTCATTCCAAACATGCACTACCCTCTGTGTGAAAAAGTTGCCCCTCAGGTCCGTTTTAAATCTTTCCCTTTTCACGCGAATCCTATGCCCTCTCGGTTTGAAGTTGCCTACCATGGGGAAAAGATTTTGGCTATCCAACCTATCCATACCCCTTATAAACTTCTGTAAGGTCACCCATCAGCCTCTAATGCTACAGGGAAATTATCCCTGGCGTATTCAGCATCTTCCTATCGCTCAATCCCTCCAACTCTGTCTACATCTTTGTAAATCTTTTCTGAACCATTTTAAGTTTCACAACGTTCTTCTAGAGGAGGGCAACTGGAATTGCACACAGTTTTCCAAAAGTGGCCTAACATGACCTCCCAACCCCTGTACTCAATGCTCTGACCAATAAAGGAAAGCGTACCAAATGCCTTCTTCACAATCCTGTCTCCCTGCAATTCCACTTTCAAGGAATTATGAACCTGCAAGGACACTGTTTAGCAACACTCCCCATTAACTATGTAAGTCGTGCCCTGATTTGCCTTTCAAAATGTAACACCTCACATTTATCTAAATTAAATTCATGTTGCCATTCCTCGGCCCATCAGCCCATCCGATCAATTCTAATTTATATTGAACTTTATTTCCTCTCTCATCCCCTAAAATCTGAGAATCTCCATCCCACACACACTCCCCCCGTTCTGACTTTGCTGAACCTAATTCCTGCTGTAACTCATCCTGAAGGGTGTGGTTCATGCTGATTAACAGACCCACACTCGGGCGAAGTGGAGATCTAATTGAAACAGACAGAATTCTGAATGGCCTGGACAAAGTGCACATGGGGAAGATGTTCCTATTGGTAGGAGAGTCTAGGACCCGAGGGCACAGCATCAGAGTAAAAGGAATATCTTTTAGAACAAAGATAAGGCGAAACAGCGAAACATTTTCAGCCGGTGAGTGGTGAATATGTGGAATTCATTGCTACAGAAGGCTGTGGAGGCCAGGTCACTGAGTAGATTTAAGATGGAGATAGATAGGTTCTTGAGTATCAAGGGGATGGAGGGTTACAGGGAGAAAGTGGGAGAATGGGATTGAGAAACTTATCAGCCAGAACTTAATAGTGCAGCACCCCTGATGGGCTCAGAGGCCTAATTTCTGCTCCTGTGTTTTATGGTCTCTTGCTGTCCTGGACTAGGAGTGTGCAAATTGGGAGCAGGAATAGAGCATTTAGCCTGTCGAGCTTGCACCAGCATTGAACAGATCATAAGTAGATCTGAGTATACCGACTTAAAAGGCTAAAACAAGGACTGCAGATGCTGGAAACCAGAGTCTAGATTAGAGTGGTGCTGGAAAAGCACAGCAGATCAGGTAGCTCCTCGGATGCTGCCTGACCTGCCATGAATATACCTACATTCAGGTTAATAAGCTGGAAATTTTTCCACTGGAGCAGAGGAGGATTATAACATCGTGAGGTGTATAGATCAGGTGAACGGCCAAAATCCTCTTTCTAGGCTGGGGGTCAAGATTACTGAGCAAATTTTGAAAGAGAGAGAGGAGAAAGATTTTAAAAGGACATGAGGGTCGCCATTTTCTTCCCCCCTGAGAGTGGTTTGTGTGTGGAATGAATTTCCAGACAAAGGGGTGGATGCAGATACAGTTAGAACATTTAAAAGACATTTGGATTAGTATATGAATGCTGAAGTTTAATTTAAATAAATGTGAAGTGCTGGATTTTGGGAAAGCAAATCAAAGTAGGACTTAGCATAAAGTGTATAAGGTCCTGGGGAGTGTTGCTGAATAAAGAGACCTTGGAGTGGAGGTTCATAGTTCCTTGCAGGTCGAGTCCCAGGTAGAGAGGATAGTGAAGGCAGCATTTGGCATGCTTTCCTTTATCGGGTACAGCACTGAGTAAAGGAGTTGGGAGGTAGTGATGTTGCAGCTCTACAGGACATTGGTGAGGCCACATTTGGAATATTGCGTGCAACTCTGGTCTCCTGCCCATCAGAAGGACGGTGTGAAACTTGAAAGGGTTCAGAAAAGATTTACCAGCATGTTGCCAGATTTGAAAAAAATAGCTCTCGGGAGAGGCTGAATAGGCTGCGGCTGTTTCCCTGGAGCGTCGGAGGCTGAGGGATGACCTTAGAGGTTTATAAAGTCATGAGAGGCATGGATAGGGTAAATAGACAAAGTCTTCTCCCTGGGGTGGGGTAGTGCAGAACTAAAGGTTTTGGGCGAACGGGGAAAGACATAAAAGAGCTCAAAGGGGAGCCTTTTCACACAGTAGTGCATATATGAAATGACCAGCCAGAGGAAGTGGTGGAGACTGGTATAATTACAGAATTTAAGAGGCATTTGGATTGGTCTATGTGGGATATAAATGAATTAATGTTATTTCTGCAAGTATAAATTCTGATACAGAATAGGAATGAGAAAATACATATTCATCAAAAACAAAGGATATGTGAGCATGAGACATGAATACAGAACAATGGTGGATATATGGGCAAACAGGAAAGCATCTGTTTCCCTTCCTGAAGACACAGGAACTAACCCTAATCAAAGAGGTCAAAGTGGCCTCTGGATGGAAATAGATGCTGATAGAAGAAAAGATATGCCTAATCAATAATCTATAATAGACTGACGTCAAACACCCTTATGGGAGTCAGAGATAAGAGTTTGTCACGGACAAAACAGGATAAACAGAAGTTATGGGATAAGTCTTAAGGAAATGAGTGACGTAAGCGAAGCAGGGAACAGACAATGGAATAAGGAAAAAAATATGGTATAAATTGTGAGGGTTTTTTGGATATAGTGTGCATTCTGTAATTACCTTACCTGGTAATTAGACAAGGCACCCACCTATAGGTGGATAAATAAAAAAAGAAGCTGTTATTCAGATATTTGTCTCGGACTGAAATTATTAAAGTGAGTGAGCTTTTGTTTCTCACAATTGGGGGCTCGTGTCCGGGATTTTCTTCCATCACCAGGGGGGAGTGGCTGGCCTTGGACACTGGGAAGACGCGTCCCGTTCCCCATTGAGGAGCGGTCTCGTGTCCCGGTTTGGTCTGCTCCCTTGGGTGACTGATGTGAATCCCACAAGAGAGACATCTGAATCAGACAGTGATAGGAGCTCGATAGAAGATACGGTGACAAAAGGGGCCAGACAATTCTGTGCACAGACCAAGGTAAGAAAATTGACTTTTAAGTATTGCCTTGGTGGCCGGGAAAAGAGGAATTTACTCGCTGGGGGACTAGCGAGGGCCCCGGGAAAATGGGGGGTAGGCAGAGTAGCTGTCACGGAGTAAGGGATGAAAAAGTCCCTGGTAACATTCCTCCTGAAAGTCTGTCGGGGAGGATGTTGCGGGATTGGGCAAGTAATGCTTGTACAAGGGCAAAAGATAAAAAGAAAATGATTAAATATTGTTGTTTAATATGGACCAAAGAACCAATCCTTCGTCCGGCTGTCTTCTGGCCAAAGTATGGTTCGGACGAGGATTGGGTCTGTCAGTATTTAGGGTTGTATGTGAATGGAAAACAACCTTTTAGTCAAGAGGTGGCGGATTATGCGTCCTGTTGGAAGGGCAGTTTGGGAATGATGTAAGTAAAGACAAAGGATTCCCCCTCTGCCCCACCTAGTCGCTGGGATCCTCTTAACTGTTTGCCCCCCCCCGTACCATAAAATCAGGTTAGGTGAACAAGGGGAAGGAGGACAGACAGACAGACAGGGAACAGATGATTCACAAGAGGAGGACGAAGGGACAAGGGCTGGGGATGTTGTTGTTCCTGACCCTCAATTCTCAGCAAAAGAAAGGGAAGCTACAGTAGATGTAGAGGAGGCCTCCGGAGAATCTAAATCAAAGTCTAAGGGGGGGAAACAAAAGAAAAAGGGGAAAAACGTAACGACTTATCCCCTTCGGAAGGTATCCATAGGGGACAAAGAGATTGGGTTTGTAAGTGCCCCCCTCACCAGTGGGGAGGTCAGAACATTTAAAAAGGAAATGAAGGTCCTGGTTGAGGATCCGGTGGGGTTGTCTGAACAAATTGATCAATTTTTGGGGCCCAGTCTGTATACCTGGGCTGAATTAATGTCTATTTTGAATATACTATTTACTGGGGAGGAGAGGGACTTTTCCGAGGAGCTGCCATTAAAATATGGGACAGGGAACACCCGATTAGAGATGGGGATGCTGGACAGGGAGAGGTGAAGTTTCCCCTCAGAGACCCCCAGTGGGAAAACCAAAACCCGGAGCATAGAGAAGAAATGAGGGAATTGAAAGACCTGATTCTAAAAGGGATAAGGGAGGCAGTTCCGAAGTCACAGAATTTGATTAAAGCCTTTGAAATTAGACAGGAGAAAGATGAGACTCCCTCAGCTTTCTTGCAAAGATTAAGGGACTCAATGCGGAAATACTCTGGAATGAACCCTGAGGACCCAGTGGCACAGGGTCTTTTGAAAGTACATTTTGTGACAAAAGCATGGCCAGACATACAGAGAAAGATACAGAAGATAGAAGGATGGAGCGAAAAACCATTAGATGAATTGTTGAGAGAGGCACAGAAAGTGTTTGTAAAGAGGGAGGATGAGAGACAAAAACAGAAGGCGAAAATGATGGTAGCTACAGTTGATGAGGTAATTAAGAGGAGAATGGAACCAATAGTGAGCAACCGGAGTGGCAGGAGGCAGCATGTAGGACAGAGAGGGAGAGGGAGAGGACAAGGGGGAACATTTGATAGAGGGTTTGAGCGACAGGGGCAGAGATGGAAGTCGCTACAGGCAGGATGCTATTATTGTGGAAAGATAGGGCATTTTAAGCGGGAGTGTCCTGATCTACAAAGGGAAGAAAAGGCAATTCCGCTTATGAATTATGATGAAGAATAGGGGTGTCAGGGGTTCCTGCCCTCGGGGGCCCACCAGGAACCCTTGATAAACTTGAAGGTGGGACCCTGTAGGGAAGAGGTAGTCTTCCTAGTAGATACGGGGGCAGCACGGTCATCGCTAAATTTTAAACCAAAGAAAGTAGAAATGTTAACACGGTCAATTACTGTTTCGGGGGTGAAAGGGGAAGGATTTACTGTTCCACTATTTGAACCTATGATGATAGAAGGTCCTAAAGGGAGGGTTACAGAGGAACTGCTGTATATCCCTGATATAGGAAGTAACTTACTGGGGAGAGACCTAATTATCCTTTTAGGACTGGAGATTGGAATTCAGGAAAAGGAATTAGTTGTACAACTGGCAATATTGACAAAGGATGCAGAGAGAGAGATAGACCCTATAGTATGGGCTAGAGAAGGGAATCGTGGAAAACTACAGATCCCTTCCCTTTTAATAAATTTAAAACGGAAAGGGGACGTTGTCTGTGAACGACAATATCCTATTTCCATAGAAGGTAAACGGGGACTGCAGCCAGTAATTGAGGGACTGATTAGAGATGGACTGTTGGAACCATGTATGTCTCCTTATAATACCCCAATTCTACCAGTACGGAAATCTGATGGAACTTATCGATTGGTGCAAGATTTGAGAACATTAAATCGGATAGTGCAGGTCAGGCACCCAATGGTGCCAAACCACTATACGTTATTAAGTAAGATCCCTCATGACCACAAATGGTTTAGTGTGATAGATTTAAAGGATGCCTTTTGGGCTTGTCCCTTGGCGGAGGAAAGTAGGAATTTGTTTGCCTTTGAATGGGAGGATCCCAAGACAGGGTGGAAACAGCAATACCGATGGACTGTGCTCCCCCAGGGGTTTACGGAATCCCCGAATTTATTTGGACAGAAGTTAGAACAAATATTGGAGAAATTTAGCAGCCCCAAGGGGACTACCCTGTTGCAGTATGTAGACGACCTCTTAGTATCAGGAATAAGAAGAGACAGAGTAGTAGAAGCCACTAACAAATTATTGAATTTTCTGGGTCAGCAGGGCCTGCGAGTATCTAAAAACAAACTGCAATATGTGGAGCAAGAAGTAAAATACTTGGGACATTTAGTGAGTGAGGGTAAGCGAAAGATAAGCCCGGAGCGGATAGAGGGAATAGTGGGGATGCCACTGCCCAGCACTAAACGAGAGTTACGCACATTTTTGGGTCTCATGGGATATTACAGATTGTGGATAGATTCCTATGCTCAGAAGACTAGGAAATTATATCTCAAACTAATAGAGGGGGAGCCAGAACATCTAAATTGGAATGATGAGGAAAAAGAACTAGTCGAGAAACTCAAAAGAGATTTGATTTATGCCCCCGTGTTAGCCTTACCCTCCCTAGATAAACCCTTCCACCTCTTTGTCACCGTAGATAAGGGAGCAGCTTTAGGAGTATTAACCCAGAGGTGGGGAGGGATGAAACAGCCAGTAGCATATCTTTCAAAGCTATTGGATCCAGTATCCCTAGGGTGGCCTGAGTGTGTGCAGGCTGTGGCTGCCACTGCACTGTTGGTGGAGGAAAGCAGAAAGCTTACATTTGGGGGAGCCCTAATAGTAAGCACTCCACATCAAGTGAGAACAATCCTAAACCAAAAAGCTGGGCGATGGTTGACAGACTCGCGGATTTTGAAATATGAGGCGATACTGATAGAAAAGGATGATTTAGTGTTGGTCACCGACAATTGTTTAAATCCAGCTGCTTTTCTTTGGAAAGGGGAAGGAGACTCTCCTCAGAATCCAGGGCACGACTGCCTTGACATTATTGAATACCAAACTAAGGTCCGTATGGACCTGAGAGATGTTCCACTTCATGCAGGGGCTAGACTTTTTATAGACGGGTCATCCCGGGTGATTGAAGGGAAAAGGCATAATGGGTATGCAGTCGTAGACGGGACAGAAAGTCGTGTGGTGGAGGCAGGAAGGTTGCCAAATGGGTGGTCAGCTCAGACCTGCGAACTCTATGCGTTGGAGAGAGCCCTTAGGACATTAGAAAATAAAGAGGGAACAGTATACACTGATTCTAAATATGCATTTGGTGTTGTGCATACATTCGGAAAGATATGACAGGAAAGAGGATTGATCAATAGCCGGGGGAAGGAATTAGTTCATGAAGAATTGATTAAACGGGTCTTGGAATCTTTATTACTCCCCCAAGAGATAGCCGTAGTGCACGTAAATGGTCATCAGAAAGGAAATGAACCAGAGGTTAGGGGAAATAGATTAGCTGATGAAGTGGCTAGGGAAGCCGCCCTGAACCCACAAGAAGTGGTGATTCATTCCCTAATACCTACTGTTCCAGGTCCTAGGGAAGCTCCTATATTTACTGAAAAGGAAGAAAGAGAATTGAGAGATTTAGGGGCTACAAAGACAGCTGACGGGCATTGGAAGTTATCTGATGGAAGGGAAATGTTAAACAAAATGATGATGCGAGAGATGATGGCTATCCTACACCAAGGCAGTCACTGGGGAGTACAAGCAATGTGTGATTTAGTTCTCAGGGAATATGGATGTAAAGGGATATATACCATTGCTAAACAAATATGTGAGGGATGCATAATATGCAGAAAGGTAAATAAAAAAGTTCTGAGAAAACAGGCCCAGGAGGAAGAGACCCAGGATTGAGACCCTTTCAGAGTATACAAGTAGATTATACTGAACTACCTAGAGTAGGAAGATTAAAATATATGTTGGTCATAGTAGATCATTTATCTGTTTGGGTTGAAGCATACCCCCTGGCTACCGCCACTGCAAATGGGGTGTCTAAAACAATATTAGAGCACATAATTCCCCGATATGGGTTAGTGAACCGTATAGATTCCGACCAAGGAACTCATTTTACCTCTAAAGTGTTACAGGGGGTAATGAAGGGGTTGGGGATTTCCTGGGAATTCCATACTCCATGGCATCCACCATCATCAGGAAGAGTCGAGAGAATGAACCAAACACTCAAACGACAGCTCTCTAAATTGATCATAGAAACCAGACTCCCTTGGACCAAATGTTTACCTCTTGCTCTCTTGCGAGTACGAACAGCCCCGAGGAAAGATTTGGGACTATCCCCCTATGAAATTTTATTTGGATTACCTTATTTGGGAACGCAGGGAGTATTGCCAATTCCTGAAACTAAAGATTTGTTTTTAAAGAAGTATATACTGGGCTTGTCCTCCTCTTTATCTTTCCTCAGAAAACAGGGTCTATTGGCACAGACTCCGCCCCTTGAATTTGCTGTTCATCCCATCCGGCCAGGAGATTGGGTCTTAATAAAATCATGGACAGAGACTAAGCTGCAGCCAGACTGGGAAGGGCCGTACCAGGCTCTTTTGACTACCGAAACGGCAATAAGGACGGCGGAAAAAGGCTGGACTCATTACACTCGGATCAAAGGGCCAGTGGACCCTCCAGTTGAGGAAGAAGTCTGGACAGCCGAATCAACGCAAGACCCGCTGAAACTCAGACTAAATAGACTTTGAGTAATTGACTATACAGTGGCGACGCGGGCGCGGGATTATTTCTGTAAGATTGTATATTAAGCCTTTTTGTGTTTTAGCATAGCGATTAGAATACTGGGAATGCTTAGAGTTATGATGCTAGCCCTCTTGGTATTAGGATTTTGTCAAATATCATTTTCATATGTATTATTAATGGTTCCTGAGTCTGATAATCCACAAGTAATAGACACTGATGTATGTAGCTTAGTAAATTGTGGGAATGTAGCTAATCAGAGACAATACCGCAACTCAGAGATACATCTTAAGTCCTCTGGGGATGGCCTCGGGGATGGTACCTGGTATAATGGTCTTGTCACAATACACCGGGCCCCCTTCCGACCAGCACGCGATTGTCCCAATAAAAAGTGTAACCCCATATATTTAACGATAAGGAAAACCACATGGCACGAAGCAGTTTTGGGAGGTGGCACTTATGAGATACAATTAAATGAAACATTTGGGATTGAAATGAAAGCAAATGGGAAGGAATTTGTGGGCTGTTGTTTTCGAATTAGCGTAGGACAGGGAAAACGGGTAGAATTACTGGGTCATGAGATACAACCTTTCACCCCTCCCGATGATCCTAAAGTAGTAAAAATTATAGAGGTAAAGGATTTGAAACAGACCATCGAGATAGAGACTGGGTACGGGGATACAAATGCCTGGGTTGAATGGGTAAAGGTTCAGAGGGATATAGGTTAAACACAGGCAGGTGGGTCCAGTTTAGTTTGAGAACATAGTCAGCATAGTAAGTGATCTGCACTGGTCTTGCCTCCCCCATAATCATCACTTGTTTGTTGTTCAAAAATCAGATGAACTCAGCCTTGGATATATTCAATTACGCCCAAACTGCAGGAAGGCGTCCCCACTTCTGATCTCAATTCCTCTTGCTAATATACCACTTGCCTTGCTCACTACTTGCTGCACCTGTCTGACAACTTGCATTGACTGGATTAGAAGGACGCAGAGGCCCCTTTGTTCATCCACACATCATTGCTGATGAAAGGCTCGAGCCTGAAATGTCAATTCTCCTGTATTTGCCATTGAAAAAAAGACCTGGACTAACTTTCCCAGATTCTGTCCCCTCCCTGGATTCACTCCGTTTCCCTTCAGTTCCTGCAAGTCAACAGCTCAACCCCGGAATGGAAAAGGGGTTGAGAAAAGAGTGTGTTGAACTCACAGATGTTGGAGAGAGGAAGGAAGTTGCAGTCTGGGGTGAAGCTCAATCTTCATTCAGAGAGGGAGGAGCAGCAACAACCAGCTCAGAAGCACATGGTCCAACTTCCGCATCCAGACGATGGGTTTGCTGTGATTGGCAGGAGGACCGGTCTACATCCGGTCCTCCAGAGCTTCTCATTGGTCCATCAAAACAAGGTCACGGAGTGTTTCCGCTTGTTGCGTGAGCATGCGTAATAGTTTGCTGACACCGTGGAACATGCGCAGTGCGTGCTGACACCGAGTAGCATGCGCAGTATGGAGATGTTGGCATTACTGCAGATTTTCAAAGTTAAAAATCACACAATGCCAGGTTATAGCCCGACAGGTTTATTTGGAATCACTAGTTTTCGAAGCGCTGCTCCTTCATCGTTGGTTGTGGAGCAGAATCATAACACACAGACTTTATCGCACCAGGATTGCAGTGACATGGGATGGAATATTAAACAACTTTAGCTTACCTCAACCATTTTTTAGAATGACCATGTTAGTTTCGGTTCCTTCACATGTAAATCCTAAAACTTTTCAAAAGTTACGTTGTCAAGCTAGCTTTTAACAATAGGTGTCATCTCAATCAGATGATACATTGAAGGTGTTAAGTTAAAGTCTGTCTGTGTCCCAATGTTAGGTCAGACGGATTCTATTTCTATCGTTGTATTACAGAATCTTACGTGTATGAGTTTTTGAGCAAAATAAAATGCGATTCTGCAAGTACAAATTCAACCCACAAACTTTTATGTATGTGTGTGTGTGTGCAGGAGAAACCAAGTGATCATGTGTGTGTGAGAGAGTGTAATGGGGAATAAGTCTGAGAGGGTGTGGGTGTGTGTGTGTGTGTGTGAGAGAGAGAGTGTATAATGGAGTATAAGTCTGCGAGAGGGTGTGTGTGAATACATGCGCGCGCGTGTGTATGAGAGAGAGAGAGAGAATGTATAGTGTAGAGTGACATGAACCCAAGGTCCCGGTTGAGGCCGTCTCAAAGGGTATTGAACTTGGCTATCAGCCTCTGCCCAGCCACTTTCCGTTGTTGCCCATCCTGAAGTCAACTTTGAAGGATAGTCACCCGAAGGTCCAAGGCTGAATGTCCCAGACCGCTGTACTGTTCCCTGACTGGGAGGAAACACTCCTGGCTGGTGATTGTTGTGCAGTGTCCATTCATCTGTTGCTGTAGCCTCTGCTCGGTCTCACCAATATACCAAGACTCAGGGCATCATTGCCTGCAGCATATGAGATAAACAATGTTGGCTGAGTCACATGAGTACCTGCTGCACTCATGGTGGGTGGTGTCCCCACGTGTAATGGTGGTAATCGTGTCAACATTCTGATACGTCTTTCATTATCTGCCGTGACAGAGTTGTATCATGTTGTCCTGAAGGCCAGGCAGTTTACTGCGAACAATTATCTGTTTAAAGTTTGGCGGTTGTTTGAAGGGGGTAAGTGGAGGCGTGGGGAAGGTCTTGGTGAGGTGCTCATCCTCATCAATAATGTGCTGCAAGCTGTGAAGAACATTGCGTAGTGTTCCTCCTCACCTGAACAGATCCTATGTATGCGAAGGGCTTGTCCAGAGGGGGTGACTGGATGAAGAACTGGTTGCAGATCTTTGGACTGTGGGAGGAAGCCAGAACACACAGAGGTAACCAACACAGACACAAGGGGGAGAGAACATGCCAACTTCAGGGATTTGAACCCGGGACCTCTCGCAACTCGGTACAGTAAAGGACCCAAAGCGAGAATCATACGCCTAGACCAACGAGCCAGAGGGCCGGAATGCTACTAACCCCCCACACCGCTTGCGCGACCTGAGACTTGCTCAGTATGAAATACATTTGAGATTGCTCTGAGAATTGCAAACGGCAAAGAGTTTCCCGAACAGCTGCTTCTCATTCAGTCTCCCTGCTGCTGTTTGTCCCGTCCCCGGGAACCGTGGTCTCTCCACTGGCAGATAATTCAACCATTTTGTTTCGAAACTTTTCTCTGACACCCGAGTGGCCAGTGACAAGCATTGCCCTCCTCAACATAGGATACAGAGAACAGGAGAAGTCCACGCAGACCTCCACGAGTATATCAACGCGACTGTGCACATTGGGCCAGTATATCACTGGGAAATATTTATGTCCAAGCTTTTTTCGGCAGCAGATGAGAAGGCGAGGTGCAGAACAGAGCGCTGTTATACCGGAAAGCTGCTAAAGACGACATTGAGTGAATAGGAGAGAATGCTTTCTCAGCTGGGTTATGTTCCCAACACGCACCTGTTGTGCCAGGGGTTCCACCTCGGTTCCACTCTTCCTTCACTCGCAACACCCCACACCCACCTCCCATAGTGCCAAGGCACTTGCCCCTGCAACCGCCGAATGTGTAACACCTGCCCATTTACCTGCTCCCTCCTGAATATCCAAGGGCTCTAACATACCTGCCAGGTGAAGCAGCACTTTTGCCACAACCTAGTCCACTGCATTCGCTGCTCACAGTCTCATTTCCCCAATGTAGAATGAAGCATAAACTGGGTGACTGCTTCGCAGAACATCCCGGTTCTTCCCGCGGAAAAAAAGGCCCTGACCTTGCGGTTGCCTGCCACTTTAACACATCACCCTGTGCCCTGGCCAACATCTCTGTCTCAGGCTTGCAGCAGTGTTCTCGCTCCAGATGAAAGAACAACACCTCATTTTCCACTTGGAGACCTTACAGCCCTCCGGTCTTCAATATCGAGTTCCATAACTTTAGGGCCTGAACTCCCCCATGTCCTTGACCCCTACCACACAAACGACTCCTTGTTATCACCTCGTCTGCTATGACACACTACGTATTGTTAGCCGCTAACAGTCTCCATTAAGTTATTCACCCTCTCACGCGGATCGTTATTCACTCCTACGTCCTTCGTATTGTTCTCTCTCTGAGCTGGCGGCAAACACAGCAATGTACATCGGAGACTCTGAGCCAGCTGAAACTTGCTCAGTGTGAAGTACATTCCACATTGCTCTAACAATTGCAAGCAGCAAAGCGTTTCCAGAACATCTGCTTGTCATTCTGTCCCCGGGGCGCTGATATTTGTCTCATCCCCAGGAACTGGACTACCTCCACTGGTGGATAATTAAACCATTTCATTTCTACTTGCACGTTGTTCTGCGGGGTGGGACGGGGTGTAGGGTGGGGTGCGGGTAGAGTCCATTCGCTCTTCTGCTCTCTCTCTCTCTCTCTCTCTCTCTCTGAAACCCTTGGGGTGAGAGGTGTCAGTTACATTAATGCGGGGAACATGAACAACTTTGATTGTGAACTTTCTCCAAGGGTCTGTTATCGGAGAGATAGAAAGATGCTGTGCTGGCAGGACAGAAAGAAATGGACACCGAGGACTCTTCGCTCAGGTAAATTCACATTGTTGTGCAGCCTTCTTGGTGTTCAGAAATCGTCTTCACGCAGCAATCTTACGGAAAGTCTATTGCAAAGTGGTCATTGCTTTCTTTGCTGCGACCGCGCAGCAGTTAACATCTGAGCCCCAAGTGTCCCAGATGAAGAGAATCCGAGTGAAACCTTCACTCACTGAGAGTCATCCCCACGGCCCTGAGCTGAGGGACTGCAGGCAGTCCAACACGGAAGGGACGGTTAAAAATGAACCAGTTTTGCCCCCTCAGCCTCTCTGTCCCAGAGACAGGCAGTGGGACGGCATAAACACGTAGCATCATTCTCGCGCAGACAGAAGCCGTTCAGCCCATCGCGTCCATGGCGACTGTCTGTCACTTGTCTCTCTCTCTCTCTCTCTCTGAGGTTATTCACAATCGGTGGTATCCGTCCTCATAGGAGGGGACGATGTCTGAGTCGTGATGCGGTTTCTGACATGCTTGTCATTCTCGTCTGAACCAGGGTGGCGAATTACTGCAAGGAATGGACGAAACCACAAGGCATGTGTTTCAACTTTACCAGCTGATTGGCATCGCAGAGAACTGGGTTTGCGATTCGGTTCAAGAGGAAACCGGCGAAGACCAGAATACCACTGAGATCTCTAAAACCATGCCACCTGATTTGGCGAGTGCATCGATATCCGACATTTTGGTAAATCGATGCAAAGGCAGCTTGCAGAAGAGAGCACCGATCTTAAGGAAAGCAGCTCGAGGCGACATTGAATAATAGCAGAGGATGGTTTCGATCCATCGACCTCTGGGTTATGGGCCCAGCACGCTCCCGCTGCGCCACTCTGCTGCCGCACGCGGCGCCCCTTCCACAGAACACTTCAGGTTTTCGTCTGGCACGCGGCAGGCACGTTCGAGCCTGATGTCAAAGACCTCCCCTGCTGTCGTGTAATATGCTGTTTCGCGGACGTATGGAGGCTGTGTAAATATAAACTTATTTCTAAATTCCCACATTCTGTTGGTCGAACTGTGATTTCACACTGAATCACAACATGTGTCACAGCGCAGACGGAGGCCATGCGGCCCACCTTCGCTCTGCTGGTTCTACACTTAAGTAAACGTGTGTCTCTATTCGTTTCATTCTCTCGCCTTCTCAGCCTAAATCTGCACATCTGAACGTGACCACCGAATTCCCTTTTGTGTCCATTGAATCTTCCTCTTTGTCAGTGTCAGACAGGGACTAACTAACCCTAACCACTCCCTGTTCGTAAACGTTCTTCCTAATGTCACTTTTACTTCTTTTCCTCGTGACTTTAAAATTCTGCCGAATCGTTGAGGATCCTTTCAGGTGTGGGAGCATTTTCACAACATTATTTCCTGTTTCTAGGTCCCTCATGACTTGGAAAAGTTCGGTTCTCCGAGGAGAGCTGTTCCAATTTTCCAATCTCCCTTGATTGTTGACATTCCTCAAACACAGCACCACTCACGTCAACCTGTTGAACACTATCTCCAACCATTTCACTTCCCTGTTTTCTGCCTCATTCATACTCCAAACAGCCCAACCTCGTTTCACGAAGGCGTTTTTTGAGAAAAGTAATCAGGCAGTTTTGCACAAGTCAAGTTAAAAAACGCGGGCTCGTCCGGGATTTGAACCCGGGACCTCTCGCAACTCGGTACAGTAAAGGACCCAAAGCGAGAATCATACGCCTAGACCAACGAGCCAGAGGGCCGGAATGCTACAACCCCCCCACACCGCTTGCGCGACCTGAGACTTGCTCAGTATGAAATACATTTGAGATTGCTCTGAGAATTGCAAACGGCAAAGAGTTTCCCGAACAGCTGCTTCTCATTCAGTCTCCCTGCTGCTGTTTGTCCCGTCCTCGGGAACCGGGCTCTCTCCACTGGCAGATAATTCAACCATTTTGTTTCGAAACTTTTCTCTGACACCCGAGTGGCCAGTGACAAGCATTGCCCTCCTCAACATAGGATACAGAGAATAGGAGAAGTCCACGCAGACCTCCACGAGTGTATCAACGCGACTGTGCACATTGGGCCAGTATATCACTGGGAAATATTTATGTCCAAGCTTTTTTCGGCAGCAGATGAGAAGGCGAGGTGCAGAACAGAGCGCTGTTATACCGGAAAGCTGCTAAAGACAACATTGAGTGAATAGGAGAGAATGCTTTCTCAGCTGGGTTATGGTCCCAACACGCACCCGTTGTGCCAGGGGTTCCACCTCGGTTCCACTCTTCCTTCACTCGCAACACCCCACACCCACCTCCCATAGTGCCAAGGCACTTTCCCCTGCAACCGCCGAATGTGTAACACCTGCCCATTTACCTGCTCCCTCCTGAATATCCAAGGGCTCTAACATACCTGCCAGGTGAAGCAGCACTTTTGCCACAACCTAGTCCACTGCAGTGTCGTTTTCCCAATTTCGCACGAAACATAAACCCGAAAAATAACGAATTTCAAATTAAGCGAACCCGAAAATAAACGAATTTAAGGCAATCGGAGTTTTTTTTAAACCGAAAAGTAACGAAGTTAACACAACCCAAACCGAAAATAAATGAATTTTGAGCGATCGAATTTTTTTCTATTAAAAAGATAACACCAGAAAATAACCAATCTCTGGAGATTGATATTGTTTTATTTCTGAAAGCAACGAAGCTCGGGAGAAAGAATTTTTTTTAAAAAAACAAAAGTTAATAAAGCTTGGGAATTCAGATTTCAACCCTCCTCTCAGAGTTCAGCAATTTTCGAAGACCACTGTCCGCAAGTACCAAAGCACCCTCAACTTCAATTAATCTCTCCCCTTTTTAAACAGCAACACAGAGATTGAAGCTTCTGTGTTCCGTGATGAAGTTGCGCAATTACACTTAAAAATTATACATTATTTACATGTTTTTAAAGAAATAGTAGTCTTAATTAGTTTAACAAGTCCCCCAGACTCAACCATTGCTAAGAGGATATGGAGGTGCTGGGCCTCCTCCACCGCCGCTCCCTCACCACCAGACGCCTGGAGGAAGAACGCCTCATCTTCCGCCTCGGAACACTTCAACCCCAGGGCATCAATGTGGATTTCAACAGTTTCCTCATTTCCCCTTCCCCCACTTCATCCTAGCTTCTAACCTCCAGCAACTCGATCCCCTGACCTGTCCGGACTTGTCCGACCTGCCCAGCTCCTTTTCCACCTATCCACTCCACCCTCTCCTCCCTGACCTATCACCTTCATCTCCTTCCCCACTGACCTATTGTACTCTATGCCACTCTCTCCCCACCCCCACCCTCCTCTAGCTTATCTCTCCACGCTTCAGGGTCTCTGCCTTTATTCCTGATGAAGGGCTTTTGCCCGAAACGTCGATTTTGCCTGTCCTCGGATGCTGCCTGAATTGCTGTGCTCTTCCAGCACCACTGATCCAGAATCTGGTTTCCAGCATCTGCAGTCATTGTTTTTACCTCAACCATTGCTGAGACCGATCCTTTCGGGCTGGACTGGTCACGTCAGACACCACTTGACTGACAGGAAACCAAACGTTCTCTAAATAATCACGTCTGGCAGGCCGAATTCCTCAACACTCAATAGTGAAGGACATTTAACTCGTACACTGCTGTTCACAATCTGTCCGAGCCGAAACGTGCCAGGGCACCAAAATGAAGATCTGCGTCTCCTCAAGAGGGGCCTCTTGGTTCGAGATCGGTCAAAGGAATCGACAAATGCGATCTATTCGAAAAGCAAGGTTCATTAGTTTATTGAATTCACATATCTTAACACAATTCTATCCAGCAACACAGAGATTGAAGCTTCTGTGTTCCGTGATGAAGTTGCGCAATTACACTTAAAAATTATACATTATTTACATGTTTTTTAAGAAATAGTAGTCTTAATTACGAGAAAGACCAATCACATATAATAAGGTGACATGATTTACAGCAAGTTAATCCAATGATATTTTCTTTAAGAAGGATATCTAATTTACATAAATTGTCATGCCATGTATTAGTTCAAGGTTAGTTCAAATGGTCAAATAATGTGTCAGTATTCATCTTATGAAAGTTCTATTGTCCTCTTATCTTTGAACTGCAAGTTAATTCTGCAAATCAGCAGTTTGTTCAGCAGTATGGTTCACAGGCCATTTTGTAGTATTCTTTTAAATCGAGAAGCCATTTTGTTGAAATAAAAATGTACATATTTTGTTGCCTTAATTCCAACTTTAGATCCTCACACCCACCTCCCAATTCAATCTATCACGACCAGATTAGGCAACAGTTTCTTCCCCCAAGCCATCAGGCTCCTTACCACTACATGATTGGACTCTTTTCCATCTGACTATTTTTGCACATTTTCGATTTTCTGCTGGAAAAATGTCTATTATTCAGCATTCTTTATTATGCTGTAACTTGCGTGTTTTGCACTCTGGTCCCTCGAAGTAGAGGAGATGACAGAAATATTGGAAGCTGGTGAGAGAGCGTTCACAAAATTAATCCCGGGAATTGACGTGTTTGCTAATGAGGAAATGTTGAGTAGCTTAGCTGAGCATTCGTTCGAGTTTGGAAGAATGAGAGGAGATCTGAATGAATAAGTATCAGAATTTTAGTGGGTCTGATAGGTTAGTTGCCAAAAAGGTAGTGTTCATTTGTGGGAGAGTTTCAGACCAGAAGGAATAGCCTCTAATCTTAAGTGTTTGCATATTTATGATGGAGATGAGGTGGATATCTTCTCTCAGAGGGTAATGAATGACAGGGCTATTGAAGTTCAATCACTAAGTACAGTCAAGGCAGATGTTGGGCAGAATTTTAATCAATAGGGGAATCAATAATAAGGCATGAATGTGGATTTTTGGATTATAATATTAATCATTATGGTAATAAATGGTGGAGCAGATTTGATGGGGTGAATGGATTATTTTGGTCGAAGGGCTTATAAACATCCTGTGGGACCTTGACTGGATAAAATGCTTCAACTTCTGTATGATATTCAGACCTAGGGTTCCACAAGATCTGTCAGTCAACATTTTTCAGCATTTTTAGGAGAACGGAAATGAGGGTGATAATAGCCACAGTCGAGTAAGAATGGAGGGAGACTGTAGCATTACGATTCACATTTTTGAGGGAAGGAGAAAAGAAAGAATGTTCCTCAGAAACCAGAATTGTCTGTATTGAATTTCTATACTGTGTAGACAGCAATGTCTTCTGTAATCTCCTTTTACAGTATACGAGAAAGGGAGGATTTACAGCCAGAAATCTCAAAACAAGATCTGATAGAGACAATCAATTCATTGGCACGGGAATATCATCGGCCTTTGAATCTAGTAGCATTTTTTAATTTCCCTCCTGTCCTGTCTGCTTCACAAGGTTTCAAACATCAGTGAGACTGAGGTATGCATACCTGAGTGAGAGTGTTCCAATGAACTGACCGTGGGAAGAGCTTTAAGCGGGTACACAGCCTAAAATAGCAACACCCCATTCGCAGCAGCAATAGATGGAACACGTTCCATACATGAGTAGTCTTTCAACCGATTGTCAAAGCTGGAGAGAGACAAGGATTCCCACATCATGGAGAAATTGTGGAAGCAAAGCAATATCTTCGCCCTTTCCATTCCTCATCCTGGGAGGGAGAAAGAGAGGGAGGAAACACTATTCACATGTAGCAACTGAAGTGAATCCAGGGAGGGAGCAGACTCTGCAAAGGTATCGATGCTCTCTGTCCTTCTTAACGGTCTACTAATTTTTTCCCCTCAGTTTGATACGTTTATTTAAATACAATTTGCATTGCGGAAAAAGATCGCTTCTTTCCTCATGTTCAGAATTAAAATGGTAGTTACTCATGGGACGGAGCAGAATCTAAGGGATTGGCACGTTGATATAAAATATAGACATATGTTGCTTCATATGGTGTATATCTGATATTATTCGCTGTTATAAAAGCCTTGTGGCTATTATTTTTCACATTCTAATCTAGCACTGAAGTTATATTCTGTATTTCTTGTCATCTTTTTTCTTGAATAGGACAGTAGAAAGTCATTCAGCAACTTTACTGGTTTGTTTTTCTCAAGTAGCCTTGACATTTCATTTTCATTGTCCTTGATTCAGCTCCATTTCCAGTGCCTTTGTCGGCAGCTTGTTCTAGGTTATTGTCACCGAAATGAAGATTTCCTCCATACACACTTAAGGCTATCTGGTTGCATGAGGGTTTTCAGGTTTCTGTGTCCTGGATAAGATGTGATCAGGCATCTGACAAACTACAGGAATTGTCACCTATGTTGTGTTCATTTAACAGTATTGACTGTGATCACGTATTTTGTGAATTTAATTTTGCAGGAAGACATGTAGAAAGAAATCTGAAAGCAAATGATACATCAACTTCTGACAGAGCCACTTGATTCATTGGGACTTGAATATCAGCAACCATTCCAATTGAGAAGAAATGTTTGCTTTTGTCTGCTTGAGAGATTTTGGACACTTTTTGAATACAGAGACACCCAAGTGAGGGAGATTCAGTGCACTGACTGTGAAAAGTGCTTGAAACCAGTTACTCAGTTTGGGGAATCAAAGTTTCATCCCTCACGGTGGAGAGAGACTGTGTACCCATTCTGTTGGTAATTTCAAACCCAGAGGGACACAAGGAAAGCTCTCCCCATGGGGAAACTGTGGAAATGTGGGGACTGTGGGAAAGGGTTCCCTTCCCCGTCAGTGCTGGAGACTCATAGAAGCATTCACACAGGGGAGAGGCCATTCTCCTGCTCTCTGTGTGGGAAGGGATTCAGTTGGCTGTGCAACCAGCTGATGCACTGGCATGTTCACACCGGGGAGAAGCCATTCACTTGCTCCAAGTACAGGAATACATTCGTCAATTCTCCTGGCCTGCTGAAACATCCTTGGGTCCGCACTGGGGAGAGGCCGTTCACCTACTGTCACTGCAGGAAGAGGTTCATGAGTTCATCCACCCTGCAGACATACCAGTGGGTCCACACTGGGAGAGGCTATTCTCCTGCTGAGTGCAGGAAGGGATTTGGTTGGGTGGACAACTTCCGGAGGCACTAGTGAGTTCATGTGCCATCACTGGGATCGAAGAAGCAATGGCCGAGTGGTATTATCAACTGGATTACTACATCAACTCTGGGAACTCCCCCGGGTTTGAATCCCGCCATGGCAGATTGGAATTTGGTCAGAAATCTGGAGTTCAGAATCTAATGGTGGAACCATTTTCAGGGGGAAAACATCCTCATCTAATTCACTCATGATTTTTTTAGGGAAGGAAACTGCTGTTGTGGGAAAGGATTCACTCAGTCGTCCCAGATGCATCCTTTACCCGGTCTGGCCTACACATGACTCCAGACTCTCAGCAATATGGTCGACTTTAAGCCCCTGTCCCCACCCCTGCCCCCGGAAAATGAGTGGGGAGAAACTTACTTGGATACAGTATATGGGCTGAAATTGCTGAGTGAGGCATTACTTCCTCCGGGTTAAGACTGTATCAAGGATTCAGTTACAAAGGGACACCTCAGTGCTTACCAATAATAAAGCAACTGGGGTGGCAGGGGAGGTCAGGGGTGTGTGTGCGTGCTTTGAGCTTCAGCTGTTGAAGAAAAGGAAAGCTACTTTTTGTAATTTTTTTGCTGGGGAGATCATGAAGCTGTAACAAAGTTGGGTCGCAATAAAGGTTACCTAAATTCAGACTCAGACATTGAAAGATTTAAAATCCAACAAGTTTCTGTTTTAAAGCTGTTCACTCAGCTTCCAGCACTATGTTAACAAAGTCGTGTATCAGAAGAAGCAGTGAATCAGTAGCAAGTATCCTTAGAAACTGTTAAGATTTTCATCTCTGCAGGTACTGCATCGTTTCATCAGCATTGTAATGTTTACTGGCAGCAGCAGGAAGTGTTGTGGCTGTGTTCATGAGAAACAACGTTAAAAATCACATAACACCAGGATATTGTCCAACAGATTTATTTGGGAGCACTAGCTTTCGGCGCGCTGCTCCTTCATCAGGTAGCTGTGGAGCAGGATCATAAGACACAGAATTTATAGCAAAAGATCAGTGTCATGCAACTGAAATGATATATTGAACAAACCAAGATTGCTGTTAAGTCTTTCATCTTTTAGAATGGGTTGCAGGTTTCAGTTCATTAATATGCAAATCCTAGAACTTCTTTTAAGTCATATGCTCGAGATAACTTAAGGTAGATAGGATAGTGAAGAAGGCATTTGGTATGCTTTCCTTTATTGGTCAGAGCATTGAGTACAGGAATTGGGAGATCATGCTGCAGCTGTTCAAAACATTGGTTAGGCCACTGTTGGAATATTGCATGCAATTGTGGTCTCCTTCCTATCGGAAAGATTACAGATTACATTACAGTGTGGAAACAGGCCCTTCGGCCCAACAAATCCACACCGACCCGCTGAAGCACAACCCACCCATACCCCTACATTTACCCCTTACCTAACACTAGGGGCAATTTAGCATGACCAATTCACCTGACCTGCACATCTTTCTGACTGTGGGAGGAAACCGGAGCACCCGGAGGAAACCCACGCAGACACGGGGAGAATGTGCAAACTCCACACAGTCAGTCGCCGGAGGCAGGAATTGAACCCAGGTCTCTGGCGCTGTGAGGCAGCAGTGCTAACCACTGCGCCACCCATAAGATGTTGCGAAACTTGAAAGGGTTCAGAAAAGATTTACAAGGATGTTGCCAGGGCTGGAGGATTTGAGTGAAAGGGAGAGGCTGAACAGGCTGGGGCTGTTTTCCTTGGAGCGTCGGAGGCTGAGGGATGACCTTATAGAGGTTTACAAAATTATGAGGGGCATGGATACGATAAATAGACAAAGTATTTTCCCTGGGATCGGGGAGTCTAGAACTAGACGGCATTCCTTTTGGTGAGAGGGGAAAGATATAAAAGAGACCTAAGGGGCAAGTTTTTCACGCAGAGGGTGGTACGTGTATGGAATGAGCTGCCAGAGGATGTCGTGGAGGCTGGTACAATTGTAACATTTAAGAGGCATTTGGATGGGTATATGAATAGGAAGGGTTTGGAGGGATATGGGCTGGGTGCTGGCAGGTGGGATTAGATTGGGTTGGGATGTCTGGTCGGTGTAGACGGATTGGACCGAAGGGTCTGTTTCCATGCTGTACATCTCTTTGACTCTATGACTCTATTTTATAAAAAGAAGTGACAGCTTAGACAATGCATGGAAGGTGTGAGGTTCAAGTCTGTCAGTATCCCAATCTTGAGTCAGACTGGTTCTATTTCCAAAGTAGGAATTTATAAAATTATTACATGCATTGACTGCCTGCAGATTGTGAACTTTTTGAGCAAAATACAATGTATTTGGAAATATAATTCCGCAAATTCACCCTATTGACTTACATGCGTGTGTGTGTGTATGAGAGTGTGTGTGTCTGTGTATGTGTGAGAGAGAGAGAGAGACTGTATAGTGTAGTGGAGTCACATGTAGTGTGACATCAACCCAAGGTCCATTTGAAGCCATCCTCATGGCTATTGATACCCAAGTTTGGAATCCAAGTTGAACTTAGCCTCTGCTCGGCCACCAGAAATGATTAAGCAGTTACACAACACACATTGGAGAGTGTAGGGTGGGACTTGTCTTCTGATTTGCAGAAGGTGGGAGGCTCTGGATGCTGTGATCCAGGGCAAACACATGCTGGTGGACATTCAGCTCAGAGAGATGGAGCTGAAAGCCAGGCTGCAGACCTTTGATGTAAAAGATAACCAGACATTTTATTCCAGGAGTTAGTCATTCCTCTCTGGACAGACCCTTCTGATTGAGTCAGTGGACAGGGTCAGGAGGTGTGAGCGTGGATCAGGCAGGTAAAGGGAATCTGAGAGAGGGCTGCAAGGGAGTGGAGGAGCGAACTGGCTGGGTGCTGGGAATACCAACAACATTGGGGAGGTGGTGGTAAGAGACAGAATAGTGACGGATTGTCTCCGGTCTCCGCAATTGTAAGCAGGAGGCCAGATGACATCGGTGTCTATCTGGTGCCAGGATTCGGGAACCAATGTGTTCAGGGCTGAAGATGTGGGAAAGGGAGGTTACAGCAGGTGTGGTCCACAAATGTCAGGAGAGAGCCTCTGCTGAGTTTACGTGAAAAGTTAGAAGCTAACTCTGGACGGCACAGTGGCTCAGTGGTTAGTACCACAGCCTCACAGTGCCAGGGGTCCATGTTTGATTCCATCCTTGGGCAACTGTCTGTGTGGACCTTGGCACGTCCTCCTCCTTGTGTCTGTGTAGGTTACCTGCGAGTGCTCTGGTTTTCTCCCACAGTCCAAAGATCTGCAGTTTAAGGTGGATTGGCCATGCTGAAGTGTGCAGATTAGAGTGGGTTAGCCATGAGGAACTGCAGGGCTGTAGGGTCAGGAGATGGGTCTGGATGGGATGCTATTTGGAATGTCAGTGTGAATTCGATGGGCCGAATGGCCTGTCAGAATTATGATTCTACTGCTTTTGCCACGTATATATTGAGAAATGATTGACACAAGTCTGCTGTGGGAGGAGTGGGTTCCAGTTCGTGAGATATCAACAGCAGTTCTGGGGAAGGTGGGATTTGGGCAGTCTCTCACCCCCACCCTCTGCCCCCCTGTCCAATCTCTCCCCACCCACTGTCCCCGTCCATTCTCTCTCAACCCCCACCCTCTGCCCTGCATTCTCTTCCTCCCCACTTCTGCCCACCAGTCTTTCTCTTTCCCTAACCATCGGTACCCACAATCTTCTCCATTCCCATCACCCTCTGTTCCCCACAGTGTTCTCATCCTCCCACCCTCTGTCCCCCTGTCAATTATCTCTCTCACCCCCTGACACTCTGCCCATCCGTCCATTCTCTCTCCTTCTCTTCCACCCACTCCCTCTCCTTGCAGATGCCTCAAACCCTCTTCGATCGCTGTATCAAACCCTTCTAGGAAGAGAGAAAGAGAATGGATGTTGATGACTATACCTGGTAGACACGGCTTCACGAGAAATGACTGATCTTTAAAATTGAGAATAGCTAAAATTATATATTCAGAAATATCATGAAAGCCTGTTCAACTTTATAGAAAAGCTGCAGACATCTTTCTGAAACTTGCATTCAAATATGTCCAGTTAGTCCACAGTTGAGGACAGGGTGTAATTTGTGGACGGCCTATGCCTAGTCTTGTGAAATTGATTCTGACTATGCAGAAATAGAACCATAGAGTTGTACAAACCCGTCGGTCCATGCTGACCAGGTATCCTAAATTAATCTTGGCCCATATACCCATCCAAATGTCTTTTAAATTTTGTAATTGTACCAGCCTCCACCACTTCTTCTGGCAGCTAATTCAATACATGCACCACCCTTTGCGTGAAAAATGTGCCCCTCAGGTCCTTTTTATATCTTTCCCCTCTCACCCAAAATGAATGCCCTCTAGTTCTGGACTCTCCCACCAGAGCGAAAGGACCTTGTTTATTTAACCTATCAATGCCCCTCATGATTTTATAAATCTCTATAAGGTTTTATAAACCCTCAGCATCCAACGCTGTATGAAAATCAGCCCCAGTCTATTCAGCCTCTCCCTGCAGCTGAACCTCTCCAACCTTTGCAACATATTTGTAAATCGTTTTTGAACCCTTCTAAGTTTCACAACATCATTGCTACTCATGATTAATAGGCTGTGAACAATCTATCTTGTTCAGGGCATAAGAGGGGGCATTTGTTGAGGGGAATTAACTTTCAAACTGTTTTTTTCTGACCCTGAGGTCCCTTTAAATCTTTTCCCTCTCAATCCTCAGGGAAGGGGAGTCCCTCTAGTTTGGGACTCCCCTACCCTGAGGAAAAGACATTCAAAAGTTGAGGAGTCACACAAAATGCAAACGCAATAAAATGTCGAGCTACAGATTTAAAAAAAATGTGGCTTCAGCTTTTTTTTAAACTCCTGTTGACATTTGACATTTGGGTACAAAATCTTGTCAGCAACACCAGCATCGCCACAGACCACACTGCGCATACTCCTCGGTGTCAGTAAGTACTGCGCATGTTCAGCGGCGTTAACAAGAACTGCGCATGCCCAACGCTGTCCGCAATTACGGACGCGACTTTCTTTGATGGACCAATGGGGAGCTCGGGATGACCGGAAGGAGCCTGGTTCCTTTGTCAATCAGAGCCTTGCTTTTGTCTGAATACGGAAGTTTGACCATGAGCTTCTGAAGCTGCTATTGCTGTTGTTCCTCTCTGAATGAAGATTGAGCTTCACCCCAGACTGCAACTTCCTTCCTCTGTCCAACATCTGTGAGTACGGCACTTTCTTTTCTCACCCCCTTTTCCATTTGTTTTCATTCTGGGGTTCAATTTTTGTTTTGCAGCAATTGAAAGGAAAAGGAGTGAATCCCGGCGAGGGGAGAGAGTCTGGAAAAGTTGGTCCAAGATTGTGTCTTAGTTAGCAAACATACGGCAAATGTAGTAGCACAATGTGAAGTTATCGCATTTGCTGTTTTAAAAAAAAGCAGAAAGGAGACGCATTCCTTAAATAGTGATATATTGGGATGTGAAGAAAGTGAGGACTGCATATGCTGGAGATCAGAGTCGAAAAGTGTAGGGCTGGTAAAGCATAGCAGGTTCAGGCAGCATCTGAGAAGCAGGAGATTCGACATTTCAGGCACGAGCCCTTCATCAGGAATGATGTGTTGATGTACAAACAGGCCTCAGCGTCCTTCTATATCAGCAAGCAATGAGCAAGGCAAATGGTACATTAGCAAGAGGAATTGAGTTCCTAGGTGGTGATGTCTTCCTGCAGTTGGGGGTGGGGTTCATTGAATATATTCAAGGCTGAGTTCATTTGAATGTTCGACAACAAGGAAGTGGATGGTTATGGGGGGAGGCAAGAAAATGGGTTTAAGACCAGTATAGAACAGTTAGACAGTCAGACAGTGCAGAAACAGACTGTTCTGTCCAACTAGTCCATGCTGACTATGTTCTCAAACTAAACTAGTTGCACCTACCAGTGTTTGGCCCATATCCCTCTGAACCATTCCTATTCATGTGCTGATCCAAATGCTTTTTAACCCTTTTAACTGGACTACATCCACCACTTGAACTGAATTGAATTTATTTATTGTCACATGTACTGAGGCACAGTGAAAAGCGTTGTCTTGCGATCACATAGTTAATTCGCATAGTAAATAATAGGTAAACAGCGGCAAAAACAAAAATAAAGGTTCAGGCAAATCCTGAGAGTTTGAGAGTCCATTCAGTGTTCTAACAATAGTAGGGTAGAAACTGTTACAAAACTGGCTGGTGCGTTTGTTCAGGCTTCTGTACCTTCTCCTTGATGGTAGAGGTTGTAGACAAACATTGCCAGAGTGGGATGGAT
Source organism: Chiloscyllium plagiosum (assembly GCF_037043375.1). Lineage (NCBI taxonomy): Eukaryota > Metazoa > Chordata > Chondrichthyes > Orectolobiformes > Hemiscylliidae > Chiloscyllium > Chiloscyllium plagiosum. The sequence continues at coordinate 82,357,755 of NW_028270165.1, forward strand.
CTTTAAGAATGCTGGCAGCTTCCCTTGACAGCAGGCCTGGTAGATGGATTTTATAGATGGGAGGTAGGCCTTTGTGATTGTCCGGGCTGAGTTCACCACTCTCTGTAACCGTCTCCAATCTTGAATGGTACAGTTGCCATACCAGGTAGTGATACATCCAAGACAGCTTGTTGTGGATGACCACTCCCAGGAGCTTGACACCCTCCTCTCATTCCACCTCTGTGCTGTTAATGTGTATGGGGGCATGAGTAACATCCCGCCAAAAGTCAATAACGAGTTTCTTGGATTTGCTAGCATTGAGATCTGGTTTGTTTTCAGTGCATCATTTTTCCAGGTCTTCCATCTCCCGTCTGCAGTCTGTTTTGTTGCCATCTGAGATTTGACTGACTATAGTGGTGCCAGTGAACTTGTAAATGGCATTAGTCTTGTATTTGGTGACGCAGTCATGGGTATACAGTGAGTACAGTTGGGGGCTGAGTATGCACCCCTGGAGGGCTCCAGTGTTGAGTGTTAGTGAGGATCAAATGTTGTCCCCAGTCTTCACTGATTGTGGCCTGTGGGTCAGGAAACTGAGGATCCAGTTACAGAGAGTGGGGCTTAGTCCGAGATCACTAAGTTTAGTAATCAGTCTCGAGGGGATAACAGTATTGAAGGCTGAACTGCAGTCAAGTAGGATTCTTACGTACCTGTTCTTGGTGTCAAGATGTTCTAGGGAGGAGGGAAGGGCAAATGATATGGCATCTGACGTGGATCCCAATTTGCCAATAGACAAATTGGAGTGGGGCAAGAGTAGTGGGAAGGCTGGAGTTGATTAATGCCATGACCAGCTTTTCAAAGCAATTCATGACCACCAAAGTTAGGGCAACTGGGTGGTAGTCATCGACACGTGCTGCATGAGTCTTCTGAGGCACAGGGATGATGTTGGCCCTCGTGAAACAGGCAGGGAGAATGGCCTGCTGCAGGAAGAGGTTGAAGATGTGCGAGAAGACCTCTGTCAGTTGATCTGCCCATGCTCTGAGTGCACGGCCTGGTCCTACGTCTGATCCCATCGCTTTCCTTGGATTCACATGAAGGAAAACTGATCTGACCTCTGGGCTTTCTCTGGACATTCATTCCACACACAAACTACTCTCTTAAAAAAGGGTGCTTCTGATGTCTTTTTAAAATCTTTCTCCTCTCGCCTTAAAAATGTGCTCCCTAATCTTGATGCTCACATCTGAGCGAAAGGACATCGCTATCCTTCGTGATTTTATAATCCTCTGTGAGGTCACCTCTGTGCTCCAGTGAAAAAAAATCCCAGTGTATCCACCTAGATGTAGGTAGATTAATATCCAGTCATGATCTGTTGAATGCTGGTGCAGGCTTGAAAGACCAAATGGCCTACTCCTGCTCCCAAGTTTCTCTCACTGTGTCCAGAACAGCAAGAGACCATAAGACACAGGAGCGGGAATTTGGCCAATCAGCCCACTGGGTCTGCTCCACCATTCAATCATGGCTGATAAGTTTCTCAACCCCATTCTCCAGCTTTCTCCCCTTGATACTCAAGAACCTATCATCTGTTTCAGTCTTAAATATACTCAGTGACTTGGCTACCGCAGCTTTCTGTGGCAGTAAATTTCATAGATTCGCCACTGTCTGGCTGAAGAAGTTTCTCCTTATCTCTGTTCGAAAAGATCTTCCGTTTACTCGAAAGCTGTGCCCTCGAGTCCCCATCTCTCCTACCACTGGAAACATCTCCCCCAACATGCACTCTGTCCAAGCCATTCAGCATTCTTATGTTTCAATTAAATCCCCCCTGAGTGTAGGCCTGTTAATCAGCATGAACCAGACTTTTCAGGATGAGGCAGAGCAGGGAATACGTTCAGTAAAATGAGAATGAAAGGAGAGTGTGTGGGATGGAGATTTTCAGCTTTTAGGGAATAAGGGAGGAAAGAGAGTTTGCTACAAATTATAAACGATCGGATGGAATAATGGACCGAGGATTGGCAGATGGAGTTTAATTTAGACGAACGTGAGGTGTTGCATTTTCGGAAAGCAATCCAGGACTTAACCAGTTAATGGGGAATGTTGCTAGTGAGGGTGAGAATAAGTGGACAGGGCAGATGAATCAGTGGCTGAGGAACTGGTGCATGGGAGAAAGGATCCAAAAATGTGAATATTGGAATCTCTTCTGGGGTAGAAAAGACCTGGACAAGAAGGATGGATCGCACCCGAATTGGAAGGGGACTAATATATTGCTGGGAGATTTGCGAGAGCTGCTCAGGAGGATTTAAACTAGTAAGGTAGGGGTGGGTGGGGGGGCAGGGATTGCTGGGACCCAGAGAAATAGTGAGGAAAGAGATCAGTCTGTGACTGGTCCAGTTGGGAAAGGGAATGAGTTAACCAATCAGAGCAGGAAGTAACAAAGCAGAGAACAAGGTAGGACTGGTAAATTAAACTGCATTTATTTCAATTGCAAGAGGCCGAACAGGGAAGGCAGATGATGGTTAGGAACTTGGGACTGAGATATCATGGCAGTTACAGAAACATGGACAGCACTGGCAGCTTAATGTTCAAGAACACACATGGTATTGGAAGGATAGAAAGAGGGGCAGGAGAGGAGGGAGAGTGGCTTTTTTGATAAGGGATATATTACTGTGCTTAAGGAGGATATTCCTGGGAATACATGCAGGAAGCTTATTTGGGTGGAACTGAGAAATAAGAAAAGGGATGATCACCTTATTGGGATTTTATTACAGACTCCCTAATAGTCAGAGGGAAATTGAGAAAAAACTTATAAGGAGATTTCAGTTATCTTTAATAATAATAGGGTGGTTATGGTCAGGGATTTTAACTTTCCAAACATAGACTGGGACTGCCATAGTGTTTAAAGGCAGTACAAAGGCAGTTGGAGTATACTTAAGAGTAAACTCAGGAGGGCAAAAAGGGAACATGAGATAGCTTCGACAAGTAGAGTTAAGGAGGAATTTAAATGTGTACAAGAAAATTTTCTGATTCAGTAAGTGGATGTTCTGACTAGTGAAGGTGCAAACCGTGACCTACTCTTGGGAAATAAGGCAGGGCAGGTGACTGAGCTGTCAGTGGAGGAGCACTTTGGGGCCAGTGACCATAATTCTATGAGCTATAAAAGAGTGAAGATAAAGTATAGACCAGATCTAAATTGTAGGATGGCTAACTTGGTATTAGGCAAGATGTTTCAAAAGCTAACTGGGAGCAGATGTTCGCAGGTAAAGGGATGGCTAGAAAATGGGAAGCCTTCAAAAATAAGAAACTGAGAGTCCAGAGACAGTATATTCCTGTTAGGGTGAAAGGGGAAAAACTAGGTAAAAACAAAGACTGCAGATGCTGGAAACCAGATTCTAGATTAGATGAAGGGCTTTTGCCCAAAACATCGATTTTCCTGCTCCTCGGATGCTGCCTGAACTGCTGTGTTTTTCCAGCACCACTCTCATCTAGAACCCAGGGTGAAAGGGGAGGTTGGTAGGTGTACTGAATGCTGAATGACTGGAGGAATTGAGCTTTTGGTTCAGAAAAAGAAGGAAGCATATGACAAGTATAGACAGGAGAGATCGAGTGAATCCTGACAGTACAAAGGCAGTTGGAGTATACTTAAGAGTAAAGTCAGGAGGGCAAAAAGGGAACATGAGATAGCTTCGACAAGTAGAGTTAAGGAGAATCCAAAGGATTTTTATAAATATATTAAGGAGAAAAGGGTAACTAGGGAGAGAACAGGGCCCCTCAAAGATCAGCAAGACGGCCTATGTGTGGAGCTGCAGGAGTTAGGGGAGATAATAAACAAGTATTTTACATCAGTGTTTACTGTAGGGAAGGACATGGAAGAAATAGAATGTGTGGAAACAGATGATGATATCTTGAAAAATGTAAATATGTCCATACTACAAAGGAGGTGGTGCTGGATGTCTTGAAATGCATGCAAGTGGATAAATCCCCAGAACCTGAACAGTTGTACCCTAGAACTCTGTGGGAAGCTAGAGAAGTGATTGCTGGGTCCCTTGCTGAGGTATTTGTACCATCGATAGTCACAAGTGAGGTGATGAAAGACTGGAGGTTGTCTAACGTGGTACCAATATTTAAGAAAGATTGCAAGGAAAAGCCAGGGAACTATCAACCAGTGAGCCTGACATTGCCGGAGGGCAAGTGGTTGGAGGTAATCCTGAGGGACAGGATTTACATGTCTTTGGAAAGGCAAGGATTGATTAGGGATAGTCAGCAGGGCTTTGTGCGTGAGAAATCATGCCTCACGAACTTTATCGAATTTTTTGAAGAAGCAACAAGGGATTGACGAGAGCAGAGCAGTCGACATGATCTCCATGGACTTCAGAAAGGCATTCAACAAGGTTCCTCATAAGAGACTGGTTAGCAAGGTTAGATCTCGAGAAATACAGGGAGAATTAGCTATCTGGCTTGAAGGTAGTAGACGGAGAGTGGTGGTGAAGGGTTGATTTTCAGCCTGGAGGCCTGTGACCAGTGTTGTGCCACATGGATTGGTGCTGGTCCCACTACTTTTCATCATTCATATGAATGATTTGGATGTGAGCATAAGAGGTATAGTTAGTAAGTTTTCAGATGACACCAAAATTGGAGATGTAGTGGACAGCAAATAAGGTTACCTCAGATGACAATGGGATCTTGATCCGATGGGCCAATGGGCTAAGGAATGGCAGATGGAGTTTAATTTAGATAAATGTGAGGTACTACATTTGGAAAAGCAAATCAGGAAAGGTCCGAGGGAGTGTTGCTGATCAAAGAAACCTTGGAGTGCAGATTCATAGCTTCTTGACAGTAGAGTCGCAGGTAGATAGAACAGTGAGGAAGGCATTTGGTATGCCTTCCTTTATCGGTCAGAACATTGGGTAGGAAAGTTGAGAGGTCACGTTGCAGCTGTATAGGACACTGGTTAGGCCTTTTCGGAATATTGTGTGCAATTCTGGTCTCCTTCCTAACAGGAGGATGCTGTGAAACTTGAAAGGGTTCAGAAAAGATTTACAAGAATGTTGCCAGGTTTGGAGGATTTTAGCTATCTGGAGAGGCAGAATAGACTCGGGCTGTTTTCCTGGAGCGTCAGAAGCTTTTGTGGGGGTGGGTGGGGGTGACCTTCGACACGTTTATTCTATCCATAATCCTCATGATTTTATAAACAGACAAGGTCTTTTCCCTGGGTTGTGGAGTCCAGAACTAGAGGGCATAGGTTTAGAGTGAGAGGGGAAAGATTTTAAAAGGGACCTCAGGGACAAGTGTTTCATGCAGAGGGTGGTGCATGTATGGAACGAATGTCAGAGGAAGTGATGGAGGATGGTACAATTACGGCATTTAAAAGGCATCTGTATGGGTATATGAATAGGAAAGGTTTAGAGCGATAGTGGCCAAGTCCTGGCAAATGGGACGAGATTAGGTTGGGATAACTGGTCGGCATGAATGAGTTGGACTAAAAGGTCTGTTTCTGTGCTGTACACCTCTACGGCTTTAATTCAGGACTCTGAAATTGTTCATGAAAACCACTTCAGTAATCTGCCCAGTTTTAAGACGACAATATACAGGAGCAGAATGAGGCCATTTGGCCCATTGAGTCTGCTCCACCAGTCGATCATGGCCGATATGTTTCTTAACCCCATTCTGTTGCCTTCTCCTCGTAACCCTTGATCCCCTTACTTATCAAAGACCTATCTATCCCTGTCTTAAATGCCCTCAATGACTTGGCCTCCACAGCGCTCTGCAGCAATGAGATCCACAGATTCACCATCCTCTGGCTGCAGAATTTCCTCCTCATCTCAGTTCTGAAGGCATTCCTTCACCCTGAGCCTGTATCCTCTGGTCCTCGTTTCTCCTACTGGTGGAAACATCTTCCCCACATCCACTGTATCCAGTCAGAGTCACGCAGCACGGAAACAGATCCTTCAGTCCAACCAGTCCATGTTGACTATAATCCCAAACTAAACTAGTCCCACCTACATGTGCTTGGCCCAATATCCCTCTGAACATTTCTTATTCATGTACTTATCCAAATGTCATTTAAATGTTGGGACTATAAGCGCATCCATCACTTTCTCTGGAAATTCATTCCACACGTGAAGCACTCTGTGTAAAAATGTTGCCCCTTATTTTGTTTTTAAATCTTTCTGTTCTCACCTTAAAAATATGTCCGCTCATCTTGAAATCCCCCATTCCAGGGAAATGACTCCTGGCATTCATCTTCTCTGTATCCAGCAAGATTTTATAAATCTCAAAGAAGCCCTGAAATGTTAGCTTTCTCTCTATGTGGACACTGTCTGACCAGCTGTGATCTACAGCATTTGTTGTTTTCAGGACGGATTCCAGCATCTGTAGCAATGCGCTCCTAAATGTTAGCTACCTCTTTCCAGATCCTTTGAGACTCAATCTTACTCAACAATCCACTGTGTGGTACAGTCAATAAAGTTCCACATTGCATCTCTTTCAGCACGTGGCTCAATGGTTACACTGCTGCCTCACAGCACCAGGGACAAGGATTTGACTCCAGCTTCAGGTGACTGTCTGTCTGTGTGGAGTTTGAATATTGTCCCCCCCACCCCCCCCCCCCCCCCCCCCGTAGCTGTGTGGGTTTCATCGAGATGCTCCGGTTTCCTCCCACAGTCCAAAGATGTACAGGTTAGGATGAATTGGCTATGCTAAATTGCCCCATAGAGTTCAGGGATGTGTGGATTAGGTATATTAGTCAGAGGTAAATGGAGATTTGTTGGGCCAAATGGCCTCATTCCGCACTGTAGGGATTCGATGTGGCAACCCACCAGCTGTTTGCATTTCCTGTAGGGGAAGTGGGGACGGGCCGAAAGTTCAGTGTGTGTGAAGTGAAAATTAAACGAAGTGCTTTGCTTGAGCTCAAGCTGAGTGACTTGGTGGCAGGACTGGAAAAGGAAGGTACGGTGTCTGTGGTTAGTGATGCTGCCTCACGGCACCAGAGAGCCAGATACAATTCCAGCCTCGGGGCCGTTGTCTGTGTGGATATTGCACATTCTCCGTCTGGTGTTTGCTGCGGATTTCTTCCAGTGCACCTGTTTCTTCCCACTATCCAAAGATGTGCAGGTTTGGGTGAATTAGCCATGTTAAATTGTCCATAATGTCCAGGACGTGTAGGTTAGATGCATTAATCAGGTGTAAATGTAGAGCAATTAGAGTAGGGTAATGGTGCTTTCAATTTCATGGAATTACAAAAGAAAAGAATGTTCCACATAAAGGAGAATTGCTTGTTCTGAATTTCTACCCTGACTGACAGTGATAACTTTCATAATCTGTTTTTTCCAGTGCATTTGAAGATTTGAAGACTGAAGTTTCAAATTCAGTAGTTGAAGGGCTTATGCCCGAAACAGCAACTCTCCTGCTCCCTGGATGCTGCCTGACCTACTGTGTATTTCCAGCACCACACATTTTGACTGACTCTCCAGCATCTGCAGTCGTCATTTTCATGTCAATGACAGACAGTCGATCAATCCATTGGGACTGTAACGATTTTTGACTATGATTCTGCGAGAAGGAGCAAAATTCTTTGGTTTCTGTTTCAGTACGCTTTCAGCATCAGTGGAGCTGGATGAGAGACGCTACTGTGGCAGCGCATTGAATGTGCAGCCTGTCACAATTATACAGCCTGGAAAGAGGAATTCACGGCAGGGAGGGTTTGTACATGCGTTTGTGTGCAGCTGAAGCTTTGGCCATGGAGAAACCAGAGGAATCTCGCCCCATGGAGAAACCGTGGAAGTGTGGTGACTGCGGGAAAGGCTTCAGTGTCCCATCTGCCCTGGAAATTCATCAGCGCAGTCACACCAGGGAGAGGCCGTTCTCCTGCCCAGAGTGTGGGAAGGGATTTATCCGCTCTTCCCACCTGCTGGACCACCGCCGAGTCCATACTGGGGAGAGACCATTCACCTGCCCCGAGTGCGGGAACAGCTTCACCCACTCCTCCCACTTGCTGCCGCACCAGCTTGTCCACACCGGGGAGAGCCCATTCCCCTGCTCTGATTGTGGGAAGGCCTTCAGCAAATCCTCTGACCTGCTGAAGCACCAGCGGGTCCACACAGGGGAGAGGCCATTCAGTTGCCCCGAGTGCGGGAAGGCCTTTAGCGATTCCTCTGCCCTGCTGAGGCACCAGTGGGTCCACACAGGCAAGAAGCCGTTCCCCTGCCCTGAATGTGGGAAGGGCTTCAGCAGTTCCTCCTCCCTGCTGACACACCAGCGGGTCCACACTGGGGAGAGGCCATTTGCCTGCCCTGAGTGTGGGAAGAATCTTCCCCAGCCCTCCCAACTGCTGACCCACCGGCGGGTCCATACCGGGGAGAAGCCATTCTCCTGCTCAGTGTGCGGGAAGGGCTTTGCGGTCTCCTCCAACTTCGTGGCCCACCAGCAGTTCCACACGGGGGAAAGGCCCTTCAGCTGTCGCGAGGGCGGGAAGGCTTTCAGCAATTCCTCCCACCTGCTGAGGCATCAGCGGGTCCACACAGGGGAGAAGCCGTTCTCCTGCCCAGAGTGCGAGAAACGCTTTAACCACTCCTCCCACCTTCTGACTCACCAGCGGGTCCACATGGGAGAGTGGCCGTTCTACTGTCCTGAGTGCAGGAAGGGCTTCAGCAATTCTTCTGCTCTGCTGACCCACCAGCGGGTCCATAGAGGAGAGAGGCCATTCAGCTGCCCTGAGTGTGGCAAGAGGTTCACATTTTCCAGGAACTTGCGAAGACACCAGCGGGGGCACCAGTGCTCCCAACAATCGGATACTGCAAGTGACGCTACTGTGGATTAAACCTTGTGCCCCACTCTGACAATGGGTGCAGTGGGAAAGTTGATGGGCTTTTAAAAAAATGTCTGGACTGCACACTGCCTCACACCCCCAAGTGCAACTCTAAAGTGGCTCGGGGCGACATGGTGGCTCAGTGGTTAGCACAGCTGCCTCATAGAGCCATGGATTCGGGTTTGAATCTAGTGTTTGATTCTCCCGTGTCTGCATGGGTTTCCTCCGGGTGTTCCGCTTTTGCTCCCACAATACAAAGATGTACAAGTTAGGGTGAGTTAGCCTAGCTAAATTGTCCATTGTGTTCAGGGATGTGTAAGTGTGGTGCAGTAGTCAGGGGTAAATGTAGACTGGTCAAAAGTGTGGTGCTGGAAAAGCATAGCAGGTCAGGCAGCATCTGAGGCGCAGGAGGATCGACGTTTTGGGCATAAGTCCTTCATCAGGATTCTCCTGGTCTTCGGATGCTGCCTGATCTGCTGTGCTTTTCCAGCACCACATTCTTGACTCTGATCTCCAGCATCTGCAGTCCTCACTTTCTCTAAGTAAATGTAAAGTAACAGGGTTAAGAGAATAGGTCTGGGTGGGTAACTATACGGAGGGTTGGTGTTGCCTTTTTGGTCCCAAAGGTCTGTTTACATTCTGTAGGGATTCTGTGATTCCATAAACTTTGCTTCCAGTGGGCGACATTACTCGGAGTCTGGGACTGCACGTTGCTAAGAATCCGCAGAAACCTTAGACCACAAGAGCACTGGAGCAGACATGAGGCCATTCAGCCCATTGAGTCTGCTCCACCATTTGTTAGAAACAAAAAATAATTGCGGTTGCTGGAATCCAAAGTTGGCAAGCAGGAGGCTGGGAGAACGCAGCAAGCCAGGTAGCATTCGGAGGTGAAGTTAGCATTTCGGGTATTAACCCTCGTTCAGGACTGAAGAAGGGTTCTTCCGAAAACATTGACTTCTGTATCAGAAACAATTTACCAGGATGTTGCCGGGGGTTGGAGGGTTTGAGCTGCAGGGAGAGGCTATTTGGCTGGGTGAGAGATTTAAAAGGGACGTAAGGGGCAATGTTTTCACGCAGAGGGTAGTGCATGTATGGAATGAGTTTCCAGCGAAAGTGGAGGCTGGTACAATTATACCACTGAGAGGGCATCTGGTTTCGGACATGAACAGGAACGGTTCAGAAAGATAATGGGCCAAATACTGACAAATGGAATCAAATTAATTTAGGATGTCTTGTCAGCGTTGATGAGTTGGACTGAAGGGTCTGTTTCCGTGCTGTACATCTATGTCTACCGGTCCTGATGTAAGTTTTAAAATTGAGTCCAAGTAACTTTGAATAGTTCAGTCTTGTTGAACTCACCTCTTGAAAGGTTTCAAGTGAATCCCTCCAAGTGATACTGTTTAAAAATGCCGAGTTGGACAAAATATCCCATTAAGTTCGACACAAACCCACAGCTGAAGATATCAGAAATCACACAACACCAGCTTAGAGACCAACAGGTTTATTTGAAATTACAAGCTTTAGAAGCATTGCTCCTTCTTCAATGCTGCTGCTTCATCACTTCACCGACAAAGGAGCAGTGCTCTGAAATCTTGAGTTCAAATAAACCTGTTGGACTCTAACCTGGTGCCAATTGACTTCTGACCTTGTCCAGCCCAATCCAACACCAGCACTTCCACATCAGAGTTGACTAATGAGATTGGATTTTATTCAGTGTGATTAAGTGAGATGCTCATCTGAAAACTCAAAACTGTTGGAGAGACAAAGAGACACGAGTCAGTGCAACAGCACGGAGACAGGCCCATCGGCCCAAACTGGTCCATGCCGACCAAAATGTCCATCAACAGTAACCCCATTTCCCTGCACTTAGCCACTATCCTTCTCAGACTTTCCTCTCCATGTGTTTGACCAAATGTCTTTTAAATGTTGTTAATGTACCGACCTCAACCACTTCCACTGGCAGCTCATTCCATACACAAGCCACACTCTAAAATTTTTGCCCCACATATTTTTTCAATCACTCCCCTCTGACCAGGTTTGTATTATCTGTTTGGAGATGTAGGAGTAAAACTTCACAATAAAAGATTAATACAGCCTTTATTCATGACTCATGATTAAACACACTTTCTCCATTTACAGCTGTAATTGAGAAGCTTCTCTGAATTAGTTGACATGTTTGTAACAAGTTGTGAAACATGAAAGGGTTCTGAAAAGATTTACAAAGATACTGCCAGGGTTGGAGGGTTTGAGCTGTTGCAAGAGGCTGAAATAGCCCCAGTCTATTTTCCCTGGAGGGTCAGAGGCTGGGGGGTGACCTTACAGACTGTTTCGCTGTAGAAGTGTTTCAGAAAAAAAAAATCTCAAACCTTTTTCCGATTGTTGCCTTTGCCAACATCTGGCCATGAGTGAAGTCCCTTAGCCCAGTCGAATCGGACCCTCTGCCTTTTACAACCCCTCTTGGGAAAAGAAAATCAAGATGACATCTTCTTAAAGGAGTAACATCATCACAACAGAGAGCACACAAACAGAAACATTTCTATCACAAGGTTGTACAGTTAACAGGCCAAGATAATGACTTTTCAATTTAGCCAATCAATTTAAATCCGGTCCTTTGGCTACCAATATCTATTAAATTTAAATGTGATGGTTTTGACAACAGAGGACCGATCCTATTGTAAAAACTCAATATGGCATCAAGGGTATAAAAGAAGGGGACAGTTGGACAGAACCCCAGAGCTAACTCCCCATTGCTAGAGCTAAGAGTCCTCAGCTCTAGAGAGAGACATCAGCTCTGACAGTCAGCTGTGAATGAGACAGCATCATTTACAAAAAAACCAGAAGAGCAGGAATTGCAGGAGGCATTCCTGACAAAAGATTCAATAGAAGGATGCTTAGAATATTCTGGAAGATGTAATCTGAGAGACTAAATTCTATTTCTTGTTGTTTTAGTGGGTCTTGTATTTATTGGAACAGCATATGACAAAAATCCTGTTTCATGCCAGAATCGTCAGTAGTTCGAAGGGATTTATAAGGTTTGATAATAGTTTAGTTCAGTTGTTCACCATTCAAGTTGGATATGTAAATTGTTTTTTGTTGATTTTTAAAGTGTCAGGGATTTATTTTTGTTTAAGACTAGAGCAGATGACACTACTTTTCACACTAATTTTCCGATTATAGGGCAATGCACTCCTCTATTGGTGTTTCGGTTTGAGATCTCAGAGAGGGGAGGGGATTCAGCATTCGTTTTATAACAGTATTGACGTGCCGTCCTGCTGAATGCAAAGGAGTCATTATTAATCCTAGCCTCTCACTCTGATTGTGGGTGAATCGCTTTAATTTGAATACTGACTCAGAAACTGCACAGACAACCAACTGTTGAATCATAATTTACACTTTATTGTAAGTAGGAACCAAAATATAAAACCCCTCAAGTAAGCAAGTTCACCCTCACCACCCAAATCTTGGCTATCACCCAAATGTTGGCGGAATTTAACATTGTTTCTACCAACAGTGCCCATCTCCGGAAGTTTACAGGGGTCTGATGCAGGGTTGTTCTTCCAAGCACTGCAGCTGAAACGTTCTGGAGTTGAATTCTGGTGGAGTTCCGTCACTTTCAGATTTGTGGTGTAACGTTTCTTTAGATTCTAACACCATCTCCCCACACTTCTGGAGACTTCAGGTCTGTAGCTTACCTTCTTATCCTTGAGGGTTTTCCACCTGTTTGAAACAGCCTGTCCTGCAATTAACCTCTTTACGCCAAGGTAAAAACAATGACTGCAGATGCTGGAAACCAGAGTCGAGATTAGAGTGGTGCTGGTAAAGCACAGCAGTTCAGACAGCATTCAAGGAGCAGGAAAAATTGACGTTTCGGGCAAAAGCAAATACAGGATTCCTGATGAAGGGCTTTTGCCCGAAATGTTGATTTTCCTGCTCCTTGTATGCCCTTTACACCAAGGCCTTCCTTCGACAAGCAGAATTAATTGTCCTTTTGTCACAGTTATTAAACACCATTATCTCATCTGTCCAAAGAAACAGCTCATTGTTTTGCCTCCTCCTTCCCAGCGATAGTTAATGTATGTTATTTGTTAACTCCCTTGTAGCAGTTTCTCATTGGCCCTTTCGTTTCTTGGTCCAGAAAGCGTTATTGCTGACTCATGAAGTTATCAAAGTTCTGGAGTTTACAGGACCACACCACATTCCTGTCTGCCTCTTCCAGGAATAACGACTGTTCCTGAGATACTCGCAATTCCTGACATTCCTTGGTATCCCCAAATACAATCCACATGTCAGGAAATCACTAGTGCTGCCCTGACACCAGACAGTCACTGTTGGAACAAAAGGATTATGGGAAGAAAATACAGAAATCCGAAGTGCAAAGAGACTTGGGAGTTCAAGTCCAGGATTTTCTCAAAGTAAACTTGCAGATTGAGTCAGTAGTTAGGAAGGCAAATGCAATAATCGCATTTATTTTGACAGGACTTGAATACAAAAGCAGGGATGTACTTCTGAGACTCTATAAGGCTCTAGTCAGGCCACATTTGCAGCATTGAGAGCAGTTTTGGGCCTCCTATTAGCAAGGATGTGCCCCAGGAGAATGTTCAGAGGAGGTTCACGAGAATGGTCCCAGGAATGAAACGTTTAACATATGAGGAGCTTTTGAGGACCCTGGGACTATATGAAGTTTAGAAGGATGAGGGGGGTTACAATTGAAACCTACAGGATATTGAACGGCCTGGACAGAGTGGATGTTGGGAAGATGTTTCCATTGTTAGGACAAAGTAGGACCCGAGCGTACAGCCTTAAGAAGAAAAGGAAGACCCTTTAGTTGGGAGATAAGGAAAACCTTCTTCAGCCAGAGAGTGGTGTATCTATGGAATTCACAGCCACAGAAGGCTGTGGAGGCCAGGTCATTGAGCAGATTTAAGATGGAGACAGAAATGTTCTTGAGTATCAAGTGGATCAAGGGTTCCGGGACGAATGGGCTTGAGAAAGTTAACAGCCACGATTGAATGGTGGAGTCGACTCAATGGGATGAATGGCCTAATTTCAGCTCCTATGATCTTATGATATGCTGATGTGTGGAGGGGTGATGAGTGGGCAAAGAGATGAAGGGGGAGTAGAATTAAGGGGAAGCTGGATACAGCCACAAGGGAGAAAGAAATACAAGAATTGTACAATAAATGACAGAACTCTTAGGAGCACTGGCATGCAGAGGGATCTGGAAGTGGAAACAGAGGTGGGTATGGTGGTCAAGAAGGCACATAGGACGCTTGCCTTTCCTGCGTGTGAGAGTTGGCAAGTTACATTACAGCTATTTATTTCAACCACATTCGGAATATTGTATGCAGTTCTGGTCACCACGCTATCAGAAGGACGTGGATGCTCTGGGAGAGGGTGCTATAGTCAAGGGCTAATGTTGCGTAAGAGGAGAAGGTGAATAAGTCTGTGTCAGTTACTCTTCAGAGGGTCAGTGTGCACATGTTGCGCCGAATGGTCTTTTCCACACTAGGGATTCTATGTTACTCAGAGGTTTTTTTATTCCCCAGGGTGAAAAGAACAACAACAAAAGGGCACAGGTTCAAGGCAAGAGGAGGGCAGTCTACGGGAGAAGTGGAGGGGAAGGTTTTTCACACAGAGGGGTGATGGGTGGTGGAAGGAGGCACCTTAGCAACGTTTAAGGTGTATCTTGATAGACACATGAACGCGAGATGAACAGAAGGATAGAAACCGCACATGAGCAATAAGTAGCAGGTCCAAGTGAGGATTAAGAATTGGCACAGGATTGACGGGGGTGCCTAAACCAAATAAGAATGGCTTGTGACTGTGTTGTACTGATACAGGTTTTCCCCACTATGCAAAAGTGGAGCGTTCCTATGAAACTTTTCATAAGGCAAAATTGCGTAAAGCGAAGAAGCAATGAACATTAATTCATTTATATCGTATATACTCAAGTAATAGTCAAATGTTTGACTACTTTTTAAGGTTAAATTTAGGGGGTCGACTGTTACTTGGATACTACTTGAGGGGCTGAAATTCATGCCTGTCAAGATTCATACCGTATCATAAGCAGAAGCTCAACTGATGAACAAAGCAAAAAAAATTATGGTAATTCTGAAAACTGAGTGGAACACACAGACAACGGACTGGAAGACAGGAACAGAGCCGAACAACCGACAGACTGCAGAGCTGGAGTGGAACATGACGGCCATCACACTGACTCACAAACATGGGTCTGTTGTCTATGAAGAACTAGGGTCGACTTTTACATGATCAGACTACTTTTCACAACACTTGCAAGAAAAAGAAATCAAACACGTCCAATTCGCCATGCATGGAGAACAGGAAATAAAGTAAAGAATTAAAAAAAAAGAGATTTCCAGCATTCATACACAACTATACATGTGCACATGTCCATTTAAATACTGGGTAGGTTGATTCTTTGGAAGATGACAATCGCAAAGAAATGAAGCTCTTCAACAAAATGCTGGATTTGGTAGAAAGATTAATTAGTACCCTCACTCCCCTCCCTCCACAGCCAAATCATCACTGGGCAAGACAAAACCCCAGGATCTAAATAACATACCTACATACACACACACACACAATCCTACCCATTTTACGTGCAATTACCTCAAATCACATTTATAAAACATAACCATAGGGGTTTACACAGGCTCTCGTACACAATATTGCCTGTGACCTTCTACAGCACTGTAAAGTGCTGTAAATCCCATGATGACAGTATTTCATAACCAATGTGTTAAATAACATTGTATATTTTATTCAAAAAAGATATCTATATATTATACACAATTTAACATCGGAACAGTTCAGTCAGATGGTACAGCCTGCCCTCCTACATGGATTATAGAAGGTGTATGGAGAATTAGATAGTGATTCTAATAGAAATTATGTTTGTTTTAGGAATGGGAGTGATTATGGCTCCAGGCTAATGGCGATCCGCCTTCTCCCCCGGGTTCCCCCTCAGCCCAGCCCGGTAGTTGGTAGAGTGAAGCCGCGGGTAGCTCCGGGCTCACGGTCCAGCACAGCACCGAGTGCAGCCTCTCCTCCAGCTTGTGTTCCGCCGGACTTTACCCCCCGCCGCCGCTCCTCCACCTCCCGCCGCCGAAGAAGCCGCGGGCGCCGGCTCTCTCTCCTCCACCGCCGACATTTTTAATTTGTTTTCTCGTTCACCCGGTAACCGTCACCTCCCCCTTCCCGGGTCCCGGGAATTATACACAAATAAACAATAAACCCCACCGGGGACTGTCTCCTTTCCTTCACAAGTTTTGTTTGAAAAGTTCCGGCTTTAATTTGAAATGTATTTTAAAGGTATTTTCTGAGGTAAACGGTGCCTGTCTGCCCCCCTCCCTCCGTCAGAAACCGCCCGCTGAGTCGATGAGAAAACCGCAGCCTCGCGCCGCCATCTTTGTTTTTCTTCTTCCCGCCTCCTCCTTCTGTGAAGCGCGTCATCCACGCTCCGCCCAATCAGAGCGCACCTTACTCCATCTGACCAATGACGACCGGTGCTAGTTTTTACTGAAAGAGTTTGTGTCCAATTGCCAATTTGGGATAAAAAAGGCGGGAACAACAATTTTTTTCCCCTGTGACTGCACATCTCTCTCCTTTTGCCTGTCTCTCCCGCAGGGAAGGGGGAATCCCAAACTAGAGGGCACAGGTTTAGGGTGAGAGGGGAAACATTTAAAAGGAACCCAAGGATTAAAAAAAGTGTGAAAGTTAATTCGCCTCAAGAAAAGCCCCCTCTTACGACCTGAACAAAATAGATTGTTCACAGCCTATTACTCACCAACCAAGAATGATGTTGTGAAACTTAAAAGAGTTCAGAAATTATTTATAAGAATATTGCTAGGGTTGGAGGGTTTGAGCTACAGGGAGAGGCTGAATTGGCTGGGGCTATTTTCCCTGGAGCATTGCAGGCTGAGGGGTGACCTTATGGAGGTTTATAAGATCTTGACAGGTATGGATATGAGAAAAAGATAAGGTGTTCCCTGGGGCAGGGGAGTCCAGTACAAGAGGACATTAGTTTTTGGGTGAAAGGGGAAAGATTTAAAACGGCTCCAAGGGGCAATTTTTTCACATAGACGTTGGTGTGTGAACTGAATGAGCTGCCAGGAAAAATGGTGGAGGTTGTTACAAATACAACATTTAAAAGGCATCTGCATAGGTACATGAATAGGAAGTTTTAGAGGGATATGGACAAAGTGCTGGCAAATGAGACGAGATTAATTTAGGTTATCTGGTTGGCATATACCGAAGGGTTGTTTTTGTGCTCTACAATTCAATGGTTCTATTTCCACTGAGCCAGAACCAATTTCAAAAGGCTAGGAATAGGCCATTCGCCCCTTACACACTGTCCTCAACTGTGGCCTAACTGAGCATATTTCAATTCTCAGTGTTATGTAATGAGCCAGACTTTATTAAAAATCTTAAAGCAAAGGAACACTTAGGAGGCAGTGATTATAATATGGTAGAGATCAGTGTGCAGTTTGAAAGAGAGAAGGCAAAATTAGATGTAATGGTGTTACAGTTAAATAAAGGGCAATAAGAGAGGAACTGACAAAAATTGACTGGAAGCAGAGCCTAGTGGGGAAGACAGTAGAGCAACAATAGCAGGAATTTCTGGGTGTAATTGAGGACACAGTACAGAGGTCCATTCCCCCAAAAAAGAAAGATTCTCGGGCGGGGCGGGGCGGGGTGGCGGGGAAAAAGAAGACTGCCATGGCTGACAAAGGAAGTCAGGAAATGTATCAACGAAAAAGAGAGCCTACAAAGTAGCCAAGACCACTGGGAAATCAGAAGCTTGGGAAGACTACAAAAACAAACAGAAGATAACAAAGAGAGAAATAGGAAGGAGCGGATCAAATATGAAGGTAAGCGGACCAGTAATGTTAGAAATGATAGTAAAAGTTTTTTGCAACACATAAGAAACAAACGAGAGACAAAAGTAGAAATTGGGCTGCTCCAAATTGATGCAGGAAGGTTAGTGATGGGAGATAAGAAAATAGTTAAAGAACTTAATAAATACTTTTTGTCAGTTTTCACAGTGGAAGACATGAGTAATATCCTAACAGTTGAGGAGAATTCAGGGGCAGAATTGAGTATGGTAGCCATTGCAAAAAAAGGAAGTGCTAGAACAGCTAATAGGTCTAAAAATTGAGAACTCTCCTGGCCCTGATGGCTAAGCCTAGCGTTCTGATGGAGGTGGTTGAAGAATTAGCAGAGATGTTGGTTGTAATCTTTCAAAAATCACTGCAGTCAGGGAAAGTCCCAGATGATTGGAAAATCACTGTTGTAAGTTCTTTGTTCACGAAAGGATCAAGACAAAAGCTGGAAAATTATACGCCGATTAGTCTAACCTCAGTTGTAGATAAAATTCTAAAATCTATCGTTAAAGATGAGATTTCTAAATTCTTGGAAGTGCATGGTTGGATTAAAATAAGTCAGCATGGATTTAGTAAAGGGAGGTCGTGCCTGACAAACTTGAAGAGTTAACAAGTAGGTTAGACCTGGGAAATCCAGAGGATGTCATCTACCTAGGTTTCCAAAAGGCCTTTGATAAGGTGCCTCCTAGGAGGCTGCTGAGTAAAGTGAGGGTCCATGGTATTCGAGTTGAGCTACTGGCATGGATTGAGGATAGGCTGCCTGAGAGAAGGCAGAGAGTTGAGACAAAAGGTTCTTTATCGGAATGGCAGCTGGTGACAAGTGGTGTCCCGCAGGGCTCAGTGTTGGGGCTGCAGCTGTTCACTTTATATATTAATGATCTGGATAAAGGGACTGGGGGCATTCCCACGAAGTTCGGTGATGATACAAAGTTTGGCAGACAGGCAGGTAGTTCTGAGGAGGTGGGGAAGCTGCAGAAAGATTTGAACAGTTTAGGAGTGTGGTCCAGGAAATGGCTGATGAAATTCAATGTAAGCAAATGTGAGGTCTTGCACTTCGGAATAAAGAATAAGCATGGACTATTTTCTAATCATTGAGAAAATTCAAAACGCCAAAGTATAAAGGGATCTGGGACTGCTAGTCCAGGATTCTCTAAAGGTTGACTTGCGGGTTGAGTCCGTGCTTAAGAAAGCAAATATAATGTTGTCATTTATTTCAAGAGAGTTGGAATGTAAAAGCAGCGAAGTGCTACTGAGACTTTATAAAGCTCTGGTTAGGCTCCATTTAGAATACTGTGTCCAATTTTGGGCCCCACACCTCAGTCAGGACATCGTGGCACTGGAGCGTGCCCAGCGGAGATTCACACGATGGTCGCTGGTATCATAGGCCGAACAGACGATGAACAGCTGAGGATCCTGGAATTATATTCATTAGAGTTTAGAAGGTTGAGGGGAGATCTAATAGAAACTTACAAGATAGTAAAAGCGTGGATGTTTTTTTCCATTAGGCAGTTTTTTTTTCCATTAGGCAGGGAGACTAGGACCCATGGGCATAGCCTGAAAATTCGAGGGGGTCAATTTAGAATGGAAATGAAGAGACATTTCTTCAGCCAGAGAGTGGTGGGCCTGTGGAATTCATTGCCATGGAACGCAGTGGAGACCGGGTCATTAAATGTCTTCAAGGCAGACATTGATAAATCCTTGGTATCTCAATGGGGAGAGTATGGTAAATGGAGTTGAAATGCCCGTCAGCCATGATTAAATGGCGGAGTGGACTTATGACCTTACTTCCACTCCTGTGTCTTATGGTCTTAAGGAAGAGCTCTTTGCTATTCACTTTACCTCCACTCCTAATGACATTATAAATCTTCGTAAGGTCACCCCTCAACCCCCTACACTCCAATGAAGACAGTACCAACATTTCCTTATAACTCAAACCCTCCAGTCCTGGCAACATCCTGGTAAATCTTTACGAAACCCTCTCGAATCGTATTCTTCCTATCACAGAGTCACCAAAACTGTACTCAGTACCCAAAATGTGGCCTCACCAACATCCTGTTCAACCTCAATGTGATGTCCCAACTTCTATACTCAATGGGGTGGACAGTGAAGGGAATGGTGCGAAATGCTTTCCTTTACCACCTGTCTACCAGTGATGCAACTTTCAAAAGAACTATATACCTGAACCCCCTAACTCCCCCCTCCCCCCCACCGCTGCCGCCAAAGTATCTCTGTTCTACAACACAACCCAGGGACCTACCATTAACTGTACATAGCAATGCTGAAAATTCCTGCATTCTTCACCTGAAGCCCACTGAAGACGTTACCCAGTAGGTAACGAAACATCTGGAAATGAACTTTGCAGCTCAGCAAGTAACCCTACATCCAAAACCTCAACCTGAGCTACAAATCTTCTCAAAACTCACTACGTCCAGCCGTTCCTTGTTTAGCAAAATGCAACCTCTCACTTTTATTCATACCTCTCTCATAGACACACACACACACTCACAGGCTTAAACTCCATCACACTCACACTTCAGTCTTATGCACAAACTCACATACACACAAAACTCTATGGAGTGAATTTGTATTGGCAGAATTATATTTGCAATATTTTCAATTTTGCTCAAAAAGCACACAATCTGCAGGCAGTCAATCCATGCAATATTTTATAAATTCCAACTTTGGAAATAGAACCAGTCTGATTCAAGAATGGAATACTGACAGACTCGAACCTCACATCTTTAATGCATTGTTTGAGCTGAGATTTCACTTTTTTTTTAATAAAACATTAAGTCATCTCGAGAACGTGACTTTAAAGATGTTCTGGGATTTACATATTAATGAACCAAAACCTGCAACCCATTCTAAAAGATGAAAGACATAACAACAATCTAGGTTTATTCAATATATCCTATCAGTCGCATGACACTGTGATCTTTTGCTATACAATCGGGGTATTATTCTCCGGCCAACAGCTACCCGCTGAAGGAGCAGCACTCTGAAAGCTAGTGCTTCCGAATAAACCTGTTGGATTATAACCTGGTGTTGTGTGATTTTTAACTTTATCTACCCCAGTCCAACACCAGCACCTCCACACCGTTTCCAGTGAACGCAGCCCACATCTCCCACTGCTGCCAGTAAACTATACAATGCTGATGAAACGGTGCAGTACCTGCACTTCTGAAAAATTTACAATTTCTAATGATACTAGGTACTCATTCACTGCTCCATCTGATACATGACATTGGAAACTTAGTGCAGGAGGCTGAAATGAAATGAGCAGCTTTAAAACAAAAACCTCTTGGAGCTCTAAGCCTTCAATGAGAGTCTGAGCCCGGCGAAAAGTTCAGGTAACCTTTATTGCGACCCAACGTTGTTACAGCTTCAAACCACCCTCCCTCCCCACCCCCGCAAAAAGGTGTAGAAAAAGTAGCTGCTTTTTAAATAGCTTAAGGTCAAAGCGTGCACCCCCAACCCACACCATCTCACCTTCTTTACTATGGTCACCACCGAGTTGTCAGTTTGTAATTGGATCCTTGGTACAGCCTTAACTGTAGGAAGTATTGCCTCACTCAGCAATTTCAACCCATACCCTGTAAACAAGTAAGACTTTCCCCACTCAATGACTGGTGGCAGTGGTGGGCAATGAAGAGTCAATCATGCTGTTGTGGGTCTGGAGTTACGTGTCGGCCAGACTGGGTAAAGGATGCAGCTGGGACAACTGAGTGAATCCTTCCCCACAACAGCAGTTTCCTTCCCTAAAAAGGGATGTGAGTGAATCAGATGGGTGTTGTCCCCCAAACAATCATTTCTTCATAAGGTTCTGAACTCCAGATTTCTGACCGAAATCCAATTCCACCATCTGCCACGGCGGGATTCAAACCTGGCAGTCCCCGGAACTGGGTTGATAGTCCAGTCAATCAGGTAGTTGGCTATCCGTCCTTTAATCCCCCTGCGATGGCACATGGACTCGCTGGTGCCTCCGCAGATGGGAAGCGCAGGTAAAGCCCTTCTCACACGGAGAGTAGGTGAACTGCCTCTCCCCAGTGTACACCTGCCGGTGGGCCAGCAGGATGGAGGAATTGCTGAAGGCCTTCCCACACTCAGTGCAGAAGAACGGCCTCTCTCCGGTGTGCCCCTTCCTGTGGGCCAGCAGGGTGGAGGCCTGGTTAAAGCCCTTCCCACACTCGGGGCAGCTGAAGGGCCTCTCCCCTGAGTGGACCCGCTGGTGCCTCACCAGGTCAGAGGAATTGCTGAAGGCCTTCCCGCATTCGGGGCAGCTGAAGGGCCTCTCCCCAGTATGACTGCGCTGATGAGTCTCCAGGATAGAAGGGACACAGAAGCCTTTTCCGCAGACGCCACACTTCCACGGTTTCTGCACGGGGCGGGATCCATTGGGTTTCTCCATGGCCGAAGCTTCAGCTGCAGACAAACGCATGTACAGCCCCTGCCTGCCGTGAATTCCTCTTTCCAGGCCATATAATTGCTTCAGGCTCCATACTCAGTGTGCTGCAACAGTAGGGTCTCTCATCCAGTCCCATTGATGCTGAAGACGTGCTCCAACAGGAACCAAAAGGCTTTGCTCCTTCTCACAGAATCACAAGTCAAAAATTGTTGCAGTCCTGATGGACTGAGTGACTGTCGGACATTGACGTCGAAGTGAGGACTGCAGAAGCTGGAGAGTCAGAGTTGAACAGTGCAGCGCTGGAAAAGTACAACAGGTCCGGCAGCATCCAAGGAGCAGGAAAGTTGATGTTTCGGGCATCAGCCCTTCATCTGTTGATTTTGAAACTTCCGTCTTCAGATCATCAAATGCTTTGTAAAAAGAGATTACAAAAGTCATGACTGTCAGTGCAAGGTAGAAATTCAGAACAAGCAATTCTACTTTCTGCAGAACATTCTTTTCTTTTGTTATTCCATATCTGAAAATTGAAAGCACCATCCCTCTCTCTCTCTCTCTCCCCCTCTGTTCTCACACCGCTCTAACTAATTCTCCTGAAGGTGTTGATTCAGGATCTTACAGGGGCAGAACTGCAAAAACTTCAAGACTGACATCTCTCTGAGTTTTGGATAACTCCACTGCTGAGAGTGAGCAGGTCTGATTTTGGGAAGCTCAAAAAATAGTGTCAGTTCAGGGTGAACCTGCAATGCAAGTTCTTGAGAAACAACCAGACATGAAGTGGTTAACATCCCTGGAAAGGAGAGAGCAAAATGAGACATCAAAGGCATTAACACCGACATCAGGGAGAAACTGAACATACAGATGTGGCAAGCCAGAGTCAGAGATATACAGCATGGAAACAGTCCGACTCGTCGATGCCAACCAGATATTCTAAATTAATCAAGACCCATTTGCCACCATTTGGCCCATATCCCTCTCAATCCTTCCATTTTATAGTTCCATCCAGATGCCTTTCAAATGTCATAATTGCACATGCATCCACCATTTCCTCTGGCAGCTCATTCCTTACACACACCACTCTCAATGAAAGAGTGAATTTAGCACAGTGAATCCATCTTAGCCATAGTGCCCAGGAGTGTGTAGGTTAAGTTAGCACGGCCAATCCATGCTAACCTGCACATCCCTGGGCACGATGGGTAAATTCGCACATCCCTCGATGATATGGATAACTGAACACTGCCAATCCACCTGAACCCATCCAAAACAGAACACTATGGGTCATTTAACATGGGGAATCCACCCCAACCTGGACAAAGTTACATATAACATAATAAAAGGTTGCAGTCCAACAAGTTTATTTCGAAGTACCGGCTTTCGGAGTGCTGCGTCTTATTCAGTTGGTTGTGGAGTACAAGATCAGAAGACACAGAATTTATGGAAAAACATTACAGTGTCCTGCCACTGAAATTATATACTGAACAAATCTGGATTGTTAAGTCTTTCATCTTTTAGAATGGGTTGCAGGTATCAATAATATGCATTCCCAGAACTTCCTGTCAGGCTCCTTCTCGAGATAACAAGGTTTTATAAGAAAAGGTGACATCTCAGCCCAGATAATGCATGAAAGGAGTGAGGTCAGAGTCTGTCTGTATCCCAATCTTGAGTCAGCCCGCTTCGATTTGCAAAGTGAAATTTACAAAATATTACATCTATTGGCTGCCTGCATTGACTGCCAGCACATTGTGCATTTAGAGTGATACAGTCATAGATGGACAGCATGGAAACAGACCCTTCAGTCCAACTCATCCATGACGACCAGATATCCCAACCCAATCAAGTCCCACCTGCCAGCAACTTGTCCATATCCCTCCAAACTCCTTCCTATTGACATGCCTATCCAGACTAGCCTCCACCACTTCCTCTGGTGGCTCATTCCATACACATACCACTCCCTGAGTGAAGAAGTTGCCTCTTAGGTCCCTTTCACCCTAAACCTATGCCCTCTATTTCTGGACTCCCCCACCCCAGGGGAAAGACTTTGTCCATTTATCCTATCAATGCCCCTCATGATTTTATCAATATCCGCAAGATCACCCCTTAGCCTCTGACGCTCCAGGGGAAACAGCCTTAGCCTATTCAACCTCTCCCTATAGCTCAAATCTTCCAATCCTAGCAACATACTTGTAAATCTTTTCTGAACCCTTTCAAGTTTCACAACATCTTTCTGATAGGAAGGAGACCAGAATTGCATGTAATATTCCAACAGTAGCCTAACCAATGTCCTGTGCAGCCGCAACATGACCTCCCAATTCCTGTACTCAATACTCTGACTATTAAAGGAAAGCAGACCAAATGCCTTCTTCACGATCCAATCACTATCCTATTCTTCACTACCTGCAACTCCACTTTCAAGGAGCTATGAAACTGCACTCCAAGACCTCTTTGTTCAGCAACACTCTCTAGGACCTTACCATTAAGTGTATAAGTACTGCTAAGATTTGCTTTCCCAAAATGCAGCACCTCACATTTATCTGAATTAAACTCCATCTGCCACTTCTCAGCCCATTGGCCCATCTGATCAAGATCTCATTGTAATATGAGATAACCTTCTTCGCTGTCCACTACACCTCCAATTTTAGTGTCATCAGCAAACTTATAGCTATACCTCTTATGCTCACATCCAAATCATTTATATAAATAATGAAAAGTAGTGGACCCAGCACAGATCCTTGTGGTACTCTACTGGTCACAGGCCTCCTGTCTGAAAAAACAACCCTCCACCACCACCGTCTACCTTTGAGCCAGTCCTGTATCCAAATCGCAAGTTCTCCCTGTATTCCATGAGATCTAACCTTGCTCACCAGTCTCCCATGGGGAACCTTGTTGAACACCTTACTGAAGTCCATATAGATCACATGTATTCTCTGCCCTCATCAGTTCCCTTCGTTAGTTCTTCAAAAAAACTCACTCAAGTTTGTGAGACATGATTTCCCACACGTAAAGCCATGTTGACTATCCCTAATCAGTCCTTGCCTTTCCAATACATGTACATCTTGTCCCTCAGTTGGCTTCCCTCCAACAACACCGACGTCTGGCTCACTGGTCTATAGTTCCGTGGCTTGTCTTTACCACCTTTCTTTAACAGTGGCACAACGTTAATCAACCTCCAGTCTTCCGACACCTCACCTGTGACTATCAATGATACAAATATCTCAGCAAGAGCCCCAGCAATCACTTCTCTATCTTCCCACAGAGTTCAAGGTTACACTTGATCAGGTCCTAGGAATTTATCCACTTTTATTCATTTCAAGGTATCCAGCACTTGCTCCTCTGTAATATGGACATTTTTCAAGATGTCACCATCTATTTCCCTACATTCTATATCTTCCATGTCCTTTTCCACAGTAAACTCTAATGCAAAATACCCGTTTAGTATCCCCCTCACCTCCAGTGGTTCCACATACAGGCCACCTTACTGAACTTTGAGGGGCCCTATTCTCTCCCTACTTATTCTTTTGTCCTTAATCTATTTGCAAAAATCCTTTGGATTCTCCTTAGCACTAGTTGCCAAAGCTATCTCATGTCCCCTGTTTTCCCCTCCTGATTTCTCTCTTAAGTATACTCCTACTCCCTTTATACTGTAAGGCTTCACTCGATCTGTCCTGTCTATACCTGACATATGCTTCCTTCATTTTCTGAACCAAACCCTCAATTTTTCCAGTCATCCAGCATTGCCTATACCTACCAGCCTTTCCTTTCACCCTAACAAGAATATATTTTCTCTGGACTCTAGTTGTCACAGTTCTGAAGGCTTCCCATTTTCCAGCTGTCCCTTTACCTGCAAACATTGGCGCACTATCAGCTTTTGAAAGTTCTTGCCTAACACCGTCAAATTTAGAACTTTTGAGCAAAATAGAATGTATCTGCAAATGTAATGCTGCAACTTCAAATTCATCCCCATGGAGAGTGTGGTTCTGTGTGTGTAATAGAGAAACCCTGTTTCCATGCTGTATATCCATATGTCTATTTGATAACAGATGCTTTATTTTTGTTGTTGCAAGTATTGTTGTAAATCATAGCTGGATATTAATAGTTAGATGTAAGGGAGAGAGAATTCCTCAGGTAGAGCACTATCAGAATCCTGGGAGACCACTACTTCAGATTTACTTGGACTGGTTGACAGTCTGGGAGATTATGGATTGGGTCTCGATTGAATAAATGTTTTATTTTTCCCGAACGTGTAAAAGGGGGCGTTAAAGCTTCAGCAGAAATCCAGCAGAGCTGAGAACAGACCAACATCTGTGGGAACAGGGAGATCAACAGAGGACAGAGAAATCAGGACCTGAAATCCAAGCTGACACCAGACTACCCTATGATCAGTGCTTTGATGAGCAGCACCAACTCCCTCCCTTTACTGAGCTTCCCATTTGACTATCCCCTCGATATTCAGGATCCAGTCCTTCCCATCCTGAAGCCATGTCCCTGTAAGGAGTCTCAGATCATAATTATTCTCTTCAATGTGTTCAGTCAATTCATTCACTTCTGTTACAATGCAGCTCACATTCAGTTTTTAGTTTCAGTTTTTGTGATCTTCTGAATCCAGTTTTGATTGCTGGTATATTTACTCTCCTTGTCCCTTTCTATCATTCTCTGATGTTCATTTCCACATCACGACATTGCTCACCAGCCTTGATTTGGATTGGCCAGGCTAAATTGCCCATAGTGTGCAGGTTAGTTGGGTTAGCCATGGGAAATGCAGAATTATAGGTTCATTGTAATAGAAGCAGGAGTCAGCCATTTGGCCCGTCCTGCCTACTCTGCCATTCATTAAGATATGGCTGATCTATCCATCTTCTCAGCTCCTCCTCCCTGCAATATCCCAACTATCCTTAATTCCCCAATTATGCAGAAACTCATCTAATTTTGTCTTCAATATACTTAATATGCTAGGTGGGCGGCATGGTGGCACAGTGGTTAGCACTGCTGCCTCACAGCGCCAGAGACCCGGGTTCAATTCCCGCCTCAGGCGACTGACTGTGTGGAGTTTGCACGTTCTCCCCGTGTCTGCGTGGGTTTCCTCCGGGTGCTCCGGTTTCCTCCCACAGTCCAAAGATGTGCAGATCAGGTGAATTGGCCATGCTAAATTGCCCGTAGTGTTAGGTAAGGGGTAAATGTAGGGGTATGGGTTTCGCTTCAGCGAGTCGGTGTGGACTTGTTGGGCCGAAGGGCCTGTTTCCACACTGTAATGTAATCTAATCTAATCTAATCTTAACGAAGCAACCTTCTCTGCCATAGTTTCACTGCCAGAGACTGCCATAGTTTCACTACTCTCCAGGAAAAACAGTTCCTCCTCATCTCTGTCCTAAATCTACTTCCCCTAATCTTGGGGCCTAGTCTCATCTACCAGCAGAAATGACTGGATAGGGTAGGGTTTCATCCCCACAGTGCAATGAATTCCCACTTTCCACCAAATCCCACATGTACTCACTCACTCACTCAGTTGCTGGCTCACAAATGAAAGATTTCATTGTAATTTCTTCTGCTCTGAGTAAGGGCAAAACATTTTTGAAAGCTGTTCTGAAAGTCCAGTCTTCACAACAACACTTCTGCTTTCACTGAAGATGATTAAAGTCATACAACACAGAAACAGACCCTTTGGCCCAACTCATCCGTGCCAGCTATATATCACAAACTAATTTAGTCCCATTTACCAGCATTTGACTCATCCCTCTAAATCCTTCCTATTCAAGTACCCATCCAGTGGCTTTTAAATGTTGTCATTGTACCAGCCTCCCCACTTCCTCTGGTAGTTCGTTCCATACACGTTCCACACTCTGTCTGAAAATATGTTGCCCCTCAGGTCCCTTTCCCTACTCACCTTAAACTTCTGCCCCTTTAGTTCTGGACTCCCTGACCATGGAGAAAAGACCTTGGGTATTCACCCTATCCATGCCCCTTATAAACTTCTTTAAAGGTTACCACTCAGCCTCTGATGCTCCAAAGAAAATATCTCCCTGGCCTGTTCAGCCCCTTCCTGCAGCTCAAACCCTCCAAATCTGGCAACAGCCTTCTAAATATTTTCTGACCCCTCTCAAAGTTTCATAACATCTTTCCTACATCAGAGAGACCAGAATTGAATGCAGTATTCCAAAAGTGGCCTAACCAATGTCCTGTACAGCCGCAAAATGATCTCCCAGTTCCTATACTGAACGCTCTGGCCAATAAAGGAAAGCATACCAAACACCTTGTTCACTATGCTGTCTATGTAAGACTCCACCTTCAAGGAACTATGAACCTGCACTCCAAGGTCTCTTTGTTCTGCGACACTCCCCTTAACTGTGTCAGTCCAGCCTGGATTGCTGGACCAAAATGCAACATCTCACATTTCTCTGAATTAAACCCCATCTGCTACTCCTTGGCCCATCCAATCAATTCTAATTTATGCTAAACTCTCTTTCCTCTGTTATTCCTGAGAAGCTGAAAATCTCTGTCCCACATACTCTCCCTCCATTCTGTCATTGCTGAACCTAATCCCTGCGTACCTCATCCTGAAAAGTCTGTTTCATGCTGATTAACAGGCCCACACTCAGGGGGATCTAATGGAAACATACAGAATACTGAATGGCCTGGACAGAGTAGACTTTCAGAGGATGTTTCCATTGGTGGGAGAGACTAGGACCCGAGGGCACAACCTTCGAGTAAAGGGAAGGCGTTTTAGAACGCAGATAAGGAGAAACTTCTTCAGTGAAAGAGTGGTGAATCTATGGAATTCATTTCTACAGAAGGTTGTAGAGGCTCGGTCACTGAGGATATTTAAGACTGAGATCGATAGTTTCCTGAGTATCATGGGGATGGAGAGTTCCAGGGAGAGCGCAGGAGAATGGGGTTGAGAAACCTATTAGCCACGATTGAATGGTATGAACAGACCTGATGGGCTGAATGGCCTAATTTCTGCTCCTATGTCTTATGGTCTCTTGCTGTCCTGGCCACAGTGAGAGAATTGTGAGCAGGAGTTGGCCTTTTGGTCTTTCGAGCCTGCACAAGCATTGAACAGATCATAATTGAATATGGATCTACTTGCATCTAGGTGAATAGGCTGGAACTTTTTCACTGGATCATAGGAGGTTGAGAGGTGACCTTATTGAGGTTTATAAAATCACGAGGGGCATAGATGAGGTCAATATCAGCTGTTGTTTCAAGAATAAGGAGCAATTTCTTTAAGGTGAGAGGAGAAAAATTTTAAAAAGACATGAGGAGCACATTTTTCGTTTAAGAGCGTGGAGTGTGTGTCAAATGAATGCCCAGAAGAAGTAGTGAATGCAGGTACAGTAACAACATTTAAAATAAATTTGAATAAGTGCACAAATAGAAAAGTTTCAGAAGGATATGGGCCAAACATTGGCAGGTGGGGCTAGTTTAGTTTGTGAATATAGTCAGCATGGACTAGTTGGACTGAAGGGTCTGTTTCTGTGCTGTATGACTCTGTAACTGTTCTATACTGGTCTTAAAACCATTTTCTTGCCTTCCCCCAAAACCATCCACTTCTTTGTTCATCAAAGTCAAATGAACTCGGCCTTGAATACATTCAATGACCGGCCTAACTGCTGAAAGACATCCACACTTCTGAACTCAATTCCTCTTGCTAATATATCACTTGCTT
The DNA here is from genome assembly GCF_037043375.1 of Chiloscyllium plagiosum. Lineage (NCBI taxonomy): Eukaryota > Metazoa > Chordata > Chondrichthyes > Orectolobiformes > Hemiscylliidae > Chiloscyllium > Chiloscyllium plagiosum. Next base: position 82,387,493 of record NW_028270165.1, read on the forward strand.
TGCTCACTGCTTGCTGCACCTGTCTGACAACTGGCAGTAACTGGTTTCGAAGGACGCTGAAGCCCCTTTGTCCATCCACACATCTTTCCTGATGAAGAGCTCGTGCCCGAAACGTCGACTCTCCTCCTCAGTTGCTGCCTGACCTGCTGTGGTTTGCCAGCGCCACACTTTTCAACTCTGATCTCCAGCATCTCACTTTCGCCACATCTCAACATATCACTACATAAACAATGCACCTCCTTTCTGCTTTTTTTTTTACATACATCAAAGGCTACACCTTTACATTGTGGCACTGCGTTTGCAAAGTGAGACACAGACCTGGATCAACTTTTCCAGAGTCTGTCCCCTCCCTCGATTCACTCTTTCCTTTCATTTGCTACAAATCAATAATTGAACCCCAGAATGAAAAGAAAATGGAAAACGTGTTGACAAAAACACTATTATACTCACAAATTTTAGACAGAGGAAGGAATTTATAGTCTGGGGTGAGGTTTAATCTTCATTCAGTGACAAAAGGGCAGCATCAGCGGTTTCAGAGCTCACGGTCCAACTTCCGCATTTCGACAATGGCCGACTCTGATTGGCAGGAGGACTAGCCTCCTTCGGGTCCTCCAAGGTTCTCCATTGGTCCATGGAACGGAGCTCGTGCGCCTTTTCTGCGGACACCCACCGGCGTATGCACAGTACTTTGCTGACACCGACAGACATGCGTAGTGCTTACTGACACCGCGGAGCATGCTCAGTATGCTCTGTCACGATGCTGGTGTTCACTGACAAATTTTAGAGTTAAAAATCATAAACCACCTGGTTATAGTCCAACAGGCTTATTTGGAAGCACGGGATTTTGGAGCACTGCTCCTTCATTAGGCGGTTGTGGAGTACAACATGGTAACACAGAATTTATGATCTTCTGATCTTATACTCCACAACCACCTGATGAAGGAGCCACGCTCTGAAAGCTAAGTGTTTCTAAACAAGCCGATTGGACTGTAACCTGGTGTTGTGTGATTTTTAACTTTGTACACCCCAGTCCAACACCGGCACTTCCAGATCATGACAAATTTCAAGTGTCCAAATGCGAATACGAGAGAAAAATGCCAACGCCATTTTTTTTCCGAAGTGTTTTTTTTTCCCCTGTGCCTCGACGTTTTATTCCTGTTGTATTTTGTCTGGCTGCTCAACGTTCCTGCCTTTACCCCAGGGTCGAGGTATTCCAAAACTAGAGGGTACAGGTTTAGGGTGAGGAGGAAAGATTTGAAGAGATTCAAAAGACTCGGCAGAGAACATTCACCCCCTACAGGGCGAAAGTGACGGCTACAGATGTTGGAGATTAGGGTCGAGAGTGTGTGCTGGAAAAGCACAGCAGGTCAGGCAGTGTGTGAGGAGCAGAAGAATCGACGTTTCCAGCAAAACCCTTCATCAGGAAATAGCTGTGTGGAATTGCAGAGCTGTAGCATAATCGAGTGGGTCTGGATGGGATGCTATTAGGAAGGTCGGTGTGAATGGCCTGTAGGGATGATATGATTCCACTGCCTTAGCCACGCGTATATTGAGAAATGATTGCCCCAAGTCTGCTGTGGGAGGAGTGGGTTCGTTTGTGGGACACTGATACCAGTTCTGGGGAAGGTAGGATTGTGCTGTCTCTCTCTTCACACTCTGCACCCCGCCCCCCGTCCATTTTCTCCCCACCCACTACCCCCTGCAAATTCTCTCCCCTCACACTGCATCCCCATTCTCTCCCCATAACCCTCTGAACCCCAGTCCTTCTCTACCCCCCAACCTCTGTCCCCCTCTCCATTTCTCTCCCTTCTCCGCCCCCACCAGCGATCGGCCCCATCCTTTCTGGTGCCTGAGCCCTCTTTGATCGCTGTATCAAGCCCTTTTAAGGAGAAAGAGAGAATGGGTGGTGACGATTCTACCTGGGAAACAGGGAGAAATGACTGATTTTTAAAATTGAGAATAGCTAAAATCATATATTCAGAAACGTTGTTAAAGTCTGGAAGAATGTTCTTTTTTGAAAAAAAAAACAAGCTGTAGAAATCTTTCTGAAACTTGCATTGATATATGCAAAGTTAGGCCACAACCAAGGACAGGCTGTAAGAGTGAATGAGTGAATAAAAGACAAGCCGCACCTCACCCATGAGGAGAAAGTGAGAACTGCAGATGCTGGAGGTCAGAGTCGAGAATGTGATTCTTAAAAATTACAGCAGGTCAGGCAGCATCCAAGGAGCAGGAGAATCAACGTTTCAGACATCAGCCCTTCACCTTGCCCTCTCCAGTGTGTGTTGTGAAACTGCTTAACTGCTTAATAATTTCTAGTGGCCGAGCAGAGGCTGATAACAAGTTTGGAACACACGAGAATGACTTTAGCTGAGACCTTGGGTCCATGAGTCACTACAGGAGACCCAGCTACACAATACACACGCAAATTCTCTCTTTCTCTCTCTCTCTCTCTCTCTCTCTCTCTCTCTCTCTCTCTCTCTCTCTCTCTCTCTCTCTCTCTCTCTCTCTCTCTCTCTCTCTCTCTCTCTCTCTCTCTCTCACACACACACACACACACACACACACACACACACACTCAAGTACTCACACGGTCGTGCAGACCCACTCTGATACACAGGCTCTCTCTCAGACACACAATGAGACACCCCTCACACTCACATCCATGCACACACCTTCTCACACAATTATACTCCATCACACGCACACTTTACCCAGCATGCACACGCACACACACAGACGCTCTGTCTCCTGCATGCACTCACACATAGAAGTCTTTGGGGTGAATTGCATTTGCAGGATTATATATTTGGAAATAGAACCCGTCTGACTCGAGACTGGGATACATACAGACTCTAACCTCAGAGCTCTCATGCGTTGTCTGACCTGACGTGTCACCTCCCTTTATAAAACATTAAGTTACCTGGAGAATGTTACTAAAAAGGAGTTCTGGGATTTACAGATTAATGAACCGAAATCTGCAACCCATTTTAGAAGATGAAAGACTTAACAGGTTTCTTCAATATATCATTAATGTTGCATGACACGATAATCTTTTGCTATATATTCTGTGTCTTACCATCCTACTCAACAGCTACCTGATGAAGGAACAGCGCTCCAAAACCCAGTGCTTCCAAATAAGCCTGTTGGATTTTATCCTGGTGTTTGTGTCATTTTAAAACTTTGTTTCCAGTGAATACAGCCCACACCTCCCACTGTTGCCAGGAAACTTTGCAATGCCAATGAAACAATAAACCTGCAGTCCTGAAAAATGTACAATTTTGAACAATACTAGCTACTCATTCACTGCTCCTTCTGAGACCGGCACTGGAAACTCGGTGCTGGTGGCTGAAAGAAATGAGAAGCTGTTGGATCTCACAGCTTTCAGCGAGAGTTTAAGCCTGACAGTAAGTTCAGGTAACCTTTACTGTGACCCAACTTTGTTACAGCTTCAGATCTCCACATCACAAGGCGTACAAAAAGTAGCTTTTCTTAAAAAAAAAGCACCTCAAGCTCAAAGTGCACACACTCACCCCCACTACCCCCACCACACTTTCTTTATTATTGGTCAGTTGAGTTGTCCCTTTGTAATTGGATCCTTCGTACAGCCGGGTAAAGCATGCAGCTGGGACGACTGAGTGAATCCTTTCCCGCAACGGCAGTTTCCATCACTGAAAAGGACATGAGTGAATCAGATGGGTTTTTGCCCTCTGAAAATGGTTTCATCCTTAGATTCTGAAGTTCAGATTACTGACCGAATCCCAATTCTGCCATCTGCCGCGACGGGATTCGAACCTGAGAGTCCCCAGAGCGGGGTTGTTAGCGGCGCTCGGCCATCGCTCCTTCCCTCCCCCCGCGATGGCACGTGAACGCGCTGGTGCCTCCCCAGGTGGGAGGAGCAGGTGAAGCCCTTCCGGCACTGACAGCAGGTGAACGGCCTCTCTCCGGTGTGGACCCACTGGTGGGTCAGCAGTGCAGCTGACTGAGTGAACCCCCTCCCGTATGTGGGACACGTGAATGGCTTCTCACTTGTGCGTCTCCAGATGGCTGATCCGACTGAAGCCCTTCCAGCACACTGAGCAGGTCAATGGCCTCTCCCCGCTGTGAATACGTCTGTGGGTTTCCAGCAGGGATGGGGAAGGGAATCCTTTCCCTCAGTCCCCACATTTCCACAGTTTCCCCATTGGGGGAGCTTTCCTTGTGTTGATCTGGGTTTGAAATTACAATCAGAACGGGGACATAGTCTATCCCCACTGTGAGGGATGAGACTTTGATTCCCCCAAGCTGAGTAAATGGTATGAAGCACTTTTCACAGTCAGCGCACTGAATCTCCCTCACTCGGTGTCTCAGTATTCTTCCTGCCACACCAGTGTCCAAAATCTCTCAAGCAAACAAAAGCAACCATGTCTTCTTGATTGGAATGGCTGCTGATATTCAAGTCCCAATGAATCAAGTGGCTCTGACAGAAGTTGATGTATCATTTGTTTTCAGATTTCTTTCGGCACGTTTTCCTGCAAAAAAAAATCACAAAATAAGTGATCATTGGCGGGACACTTAAACGAACATAACATTGGTGGCAGTTCCCGTAGTTTGCCAGATGCCTGCTGATCACATAATACCCAGCACACAGAAACCTGAAATCCCTCATGCAGCCAGATAGGCTGAGGTGAACGGCCTCTCTCCGGTGTGGAGCCACTGGTGGGTCAGCAGTGCAGCTGACTGAGTGACCCCTCTCCCGTACATGGAGTTTTCCCGTAGAGGAAAACTTCATTCAAATCTAATCTAATCTAATCTTCAACTAAATGAATGTACATATATATATATATATATATATATATATATCAATATGCCAATCCTTTCAATGCGACTCAGTTCCATGAAAAACTACACTTTTAATTGTGAACATGAGGAAAAAAGCAATCATTTTCCAGCGTGCAAACTGCACACGTGCCAAACTGAGGGAATACACAAGGAAAATACCTAAAAGAGAGATAGAAATTATTTGAGCACCTTTGCAGAATCTGCTCCCTCTCTGGATTCACTCCAGTTGCTACAAGTAAACCTCCCTGGGGGTCAGGCAGCCCCGCATCGGGAAGCACTGGGATGGTCAACTACGACCAGTTTACATGGAGAACACATCTCCACATTAAGCAGCCTCGAGGCAAACTTCACTTCCTTCCACTTAAAGTTCAAGACCCCTCAAAGCGAAATTCCCCAGGTAAGTTTGGAAGAATTTCTTCCAGGTGTTCACTAATCATTTCTATGAGCACTTTGTTAAAGTTTGAATATTGCGAGTTTTGATAATTAGTGATTCTGAGCGAAATCACAGTTCGAAAAACTGAATGTGGGAATTTAGACAGAGTTTATTTTTGCACAACAGGATATGACATGACAGCAGTGAAGATCTTTTGACGTCATTCTCAAACGTGCCTGCCACACGCCAGATGAAAAGCTGAATACTTCTCTGGAAAAACTGCCGAGCAATGCAGGAGAATGGCACAACGCGTGCGTGTTGGGACCATAACCCAAAAGAAAAACCATTCTCCCCTATTCATTCAACGTCGTCTTTAGCAGCTTTCCCGTATAACGGCGCTCTGTTCTGCACCTTGCCTTCTCATCCGCTTCCCAAAAGATCAAGTCTCTAAACTTGATTTGTGCAAAAATGCCCCATTTATTTTCGCAGAAAGCACCGTCGTGAAACGAGGTTGGGCTGCCTGGAGAACGAATGGGGAAGAAACCAGGCAAGTGAAATGGTGTCGACCCAGCAGAGCGAAGCTGGGCCGCATGGCATCTATTCAGAGTAAAATCACAGTTCGACCAACAGAATGTGGGAACCTAGAAAAAGTTTATATTTACTCAGCCTCCATACGTCTGCGCAACACCATATAAGACGACAGCAGTGGAGATCTTTGGCAACAGTCTCGTCAGACGAAAGGCTAAAGGGACCTGTGGAAAACGGTACTGTGCGTAACCGCAGAGTGGCGTAGCGGGAGCGTGCTGGGTCCACGACCCAAAGGTCGATGGATCGAAACCATCCTCTATTGTTCAGTGTCTCCTTGAGCGACTTTCCTTTGCGATGGGACTCCGTTTGGCATCTTGCCTTTCAAAAGACTTCCTGACTGTCTGAATGCCCCGTATCATCCCACATCGTGTGGCGAAACTCACACCGTTCAAGTGACTGGCTTTTGGAGGTCTGAGTAGTCTTCTCCTGTTCTTCGTTGGTTTCCTATGAACTGAACCGCAAAACCACTTCTCTGAGATGCCAATGAGCTGATAAAGTTGAAACGCATGCCTTGTGGTTTCGTGCCTTCCCTGCAGTAATTCGCCACGCCGGTTCCGACGTGAATGACAAGCAGATGTTCTGGAAACTCTTTGCTGCTTGCAATTCTTGGAGCAAAGTGGAATGTCTTTCACACTGAGCAAGTTTCAGCTGGCTCACAGTCTCCAGTGTACATTGCTCTATTTCCCGCCAGCTCAGAGAGAGAACATTAGGAGGGACAAAGGAGTGAATAACGATCCGTGTGGGAGGGTGAATAACTGTTAATGGAGAGCGTTCGTGGCTAACAATAAGTAGTGTGTCGTAGCAGACTATGTGATAACAAGGGGCTCGTATGTGTGTGGTAGGGGTCAAGGATATGGGGGATTTCAGGCCCTAAAATCGTGCAACTCGATCTTGAAGACCGGAGGGCTGTAGGGTTTTGAAGTGGAATATGAGGCGTTGTTCTTCCATCTGGAGCTGAGCTTTGCTGGAGCACTGCTGCAAGCCTGAGACAGAGATTTTGGCCAGGGAACAGGGTGGCGTGTTAAAGTGGCAGGAAAGCAGAAGCTCAGGTCCGTTTTTTGCGGACAGAACCGAGGTGTTCTGCGAAGCAGTCATCCAGATTATACTTCATGTTCGGTTGGGGACACGACACTATGAGCAGCGAATGCAGGAGACTAGGTTGCGGCAAATGTGCAGGTGAAGTGCTGCTTCACCTGGAAGGTATGTTCGAGCCTGGAAGGATATTCAGGAGGGAGCGGGTAAATTGTGCTTCTGAGTGAAATCACGGTTCGTAAAAACAGAATGCGGCAATTTAGACAGAGTTAATATTTGCTTGTCGGCGATATGTCTGCCGGTGCGTGATTGGAGCATAACCCAGAAGGGAAACCATCTTTCCTATTCACTCAATGTTGTCTTTAGCAGCTTGTTGTGCACCTCGCCTTCTCATCTGCTTTCCAAAAATCTTCGACGTAAATATTTCACACTGCCCAAAATGCACAGTTGAGATGACACACTCGTGGAGGTCTGCGGGGTCTTCTCCTGTTCTCTGTACCCTATGTTGAGGAGGGTAATGCTTGTCACTGGTCACTCCGGTGTCAGAGAAAAGTTTAGAAAGAAAACGGTTTAATTTTCTGCCAATAGAGAGGGCCCGGTTCCAGGGGACGGGCAAACGGCAGCTGAGAGACAGAATGAGAAGCAGCTGTTCATAGAGTCATAGAGATGTACAGCATGGAAACAGACCCTTCGGTCCAACCCGTCCATGCCGACCAGATATCCCACCCCAATCTAGTCCCACTTGGCAGCACCCGGCCCATATACCTCCAAATCCTTCCTATTCATATATCCATCCAAACGCCACTTAAATGTTGCAATTGTACCAGCCTCCGCCACTTTCTCTGGCAGCTCATTCCATGCACGCACTACCCTCTGCGTGAAAATGTTGCCGCTTAGGTCTCTTTTATATCTTTCCACTCTCACCCTAAATCTATGCCCTCTAGTTCTTGACTCCCCGACCCCAGGGAAAAGACTTTGCCTATTTATCCTATCCATGCCCCTCATAATTTTGTAAACCTCCATAAAGTCACCCTTCAGCCTCCGACGTTGCAGAGAAAACAGCCCCAGCCTGTTCAATGTCAACTATACTTCACTCTGAGCAAGACTCAGCTGGTTCAAGAGGTAGAGCGGGGGGTGGGGCGGGAGCTTGCTTGCTTTCTGGCTCGTTGGTCTAGGGGTATGATTCTTGCTTTGGGTCTTGGTCGACGCAGATTTGCGAGAGATCCCCGATTCAAATCGCGGACGAGCCCGCGTTTTATGACTTGTGCAAAAGTGCCTCTTCCATTTTCTCAAAAAGCACCTTCGTTAAACGAGGTTGGGCTCCCTGGAGAACCAATGGGACAGAAAGCAGCGAAGTGAAATGATTGGAGATAGCGTTGAATAGGTTGACGTGAGTGTTGCGGTGTTTGAGGGATGTCAGCGATGAGGGTGGGTTGGAAATTTGGGACAGCTCTCTTCGGAGAACAGAAGTTTGAAATCTGGCCCGATTGAAGCTTTCCAAGTTACGCGAAGTCGAGACAGAGAAAGTAATGTAGTCAAAATGCTCCCACGCCTGAAAGGATCGGCAACGATTCGGCGGAGATTTAAAGTCATGAGGAAAAGAACCTAAAGTGACATTAGGGAGAACGCTTTCGTACAGAGAGTGGTTGGGGTCAGTAAATTCCTAACTGACACTGACAAAGAGGCAGATTCATGAGACGCAAAAAGGAATCCGGTGGTCATGTTTAAAGTAACAATGTGCAGAATTACATGGAGAAGGCAAGAGAATGATACGAATAGAGACCCACGTTTACTTACTGTGTCGACCCAGCAGAGCGAAGGTGGGCCGCATGGCGTCTATTCAGAGTGAAATCACAGTTCGACCAACAGAATGTGGGAAGTTTGAAAAAGTTTATATTTACACAGCCTCCATACGTCTGCGCAACACCATATAAGACGACAGCAGTGGAGATCTTTGACAACAGTCTCGTCAGACGAAAGACTAAAGGGACCTGTGGAAAACGGCGCTGTGCGTAAGAGCAAAGTGGCGCAGCGGGAGCGTGCTGGGCCCATAACCCAGAGGTCGATGGATCGAAACCATTCTCTGCTATTGTTCAGTGTCTCCTTGAGCGACTTTCCTTTGCGATGGGACTCCGTTCGGCATCTTGCCTTTCAAAAGACTTCCTGACTGTCTGAATGCCCCTTATCATACATATCGTTTGGCGAACCTCACACCGTTCAAGTGACTGGCTTTTGGAGGTCTGAGTAGTCTTCTCCTGTTCTTCGTTGGTTTCCTCTGAACTGAACCGCAAACCCACTTCTCTGAGATGCCAATGAGCTGATAAAGTTGAAACGCATGCCTTGTGGTTTCATGCCTTCCCTGCAGTAATTCGCCACGCCGGTTCCGACGTGAATGACAAGCAGAAGTTCTGGAAACTCTTTGCTGCTTGCAATTCTTGGAGCAAAGTGGAATGTATTTCACACTGAGCAAGTTTCAGCTGGCTCAGAGTCTCCAGTGTGCATTGCTCTCTTTCCCGCCAGCTCAGAGAGAGAACAATAGGAGGGACAAAGGAGTGAACAACGATCCGTGTGGGAGGGTGAATAACTGTTAATGGAGAGCGTTCGTGGCTAACAATAAGTAGTGTGTCGTAGCAGACTATGTGATAACAAGGGCTCGTATGTGTGTGGTAGGGGTCAAGGATATGGGGGATTTCAGGCCCTAAAGTCGTGCAACTCGATCTTGAAGACCGGAGGGCTGTAGGGTTTTGAAGTGGAATATGAGGCGTTGTTCTTCCATCTGGAGCTGAGCTTTGCTGGAACACTGCTGCAAGCCTGAGACAGAGATTTTGGCCAGGGAACAGGGTGGCGTGTTAAAGTGGCAGGAAAGCAGAAGCTCAGGTCCGTTTTTTGCGGGCAGAACCGAGGTGTTCTGCGAAGCAGTCATCCAGATTATACTTCATGTTCGGTTGGGGACACGACACTATGAGCGGCGAATGCAGGAGACTAGGTTGCGGCAAATGTGCAGGTGAAGTGCTGCTTCACCTGGAAGATATGTTCGAGCCTGGAAGGATATTCAGGAGGGAGCGGGTAAATTGTGCTTCTGAGTGAAATCACGGTTCGTAAAAACAGAATGTGACAATTTAGACAGAGTTAATATTTGCTTGTCGGCGATATGTCTGCCGGTGCGTGATGGGAGCATAACCCAGAAGGGAAACCATCTTTCCTATTCACTCAATGTTGTCTTTAGCAGCTTGTTGTGCACCTCGCCTTCTCATCTGCTTCCCAAAAATCTTCGACGTAAATATTTCACATTGATACACAGGCCCAATGTGCACAGTTGAGATGACACACTCGTGGAGGTCTGCGGGGTCTTCTCCTGTTCTCTGTCCCCTGTGTTGAGGAGGGCAATGCTTGTCACTGGTCACTCTGGTGTCAGCTGATAAAGCTGAAACGCATGCCTTGTGGTTTCCTGCCTTCCCTGCAGTAATTCGCCACGCCGGTTCGTACGTGAATGACAACATGATCAGCATGTCAGTAACTGTGTCACCATTCAGACACAGTCCCTTAGTATTCGGACAGATATCACTGATTGTGAATCACCTCAGATAGAGACAAGTGGCAGAGAGTCGCCGTGGACACGATGGGCTGGACCTCCTCTGTCGGCGGGAGAACGATGGTACGTGTTTATGCCGTCCCACTGCCTGTCTATGGGACAGAGAGGCTGTGGGAGCGACAATGGTTCATTTAACCGTCCCTTCCGTGTTGGACTGCCTGCAGTCCCGCAGCTCAGGGCCGTGGGGATGACTCTCAGTGTGTGAAGGTTTCACTCGGATTCTCTTCATCTGGGACACTTGGGGCTCAGATGTTAACTGCTGCGCGGTCGCAGCGATGAAAGCGATGCCCACTTTGCGAAAGATTTTCTGTAAGATTGCTGCGTGAAGACGAATTTTGAACACCAAGCAGACTGCACAACAATGTACTCATATGAATCTATTTGCGGGAAGAGTCCTCGGTGTCCATTTCTCTCTGCCCCGCCAGCACAGCATCTTTCTATCTCTCCGATAACAGACGTTTGGAGGAAATTCACAATCAAAGTTACTCACTTCCCACTCATTAGATTACTTACAGTGTGGAAACAGGCCCTTCGGCCCAACAAGTCCACACTGACCCGCCGAAGCCCAACTCACCCATACCCCTATATTTACCCCTTACCTAACACTACGGGGAATTTAGCATGGCCAATTCACCTGACCTGCACATCTTTGGACTGTGGGAAGAAACCGGAGCACCCGGAGGAAACCCACGCAGACACGGCGAGAACCTGCAAACTCCACACAGTCAGTCGCCTGAGGCGGGAATTTAACCCGGGTCTCTAGCGCTGTGAGGCCGCAGTGCTAACCACTGTGCGACCGTGCCGCCCACAAAGTGTAAGTGATACCTCTCACCCCAAGGGATTGGAAGTTAAAAAGCAGAAGAGCGAATGGACTCTTCCCTCCCTCCAGAAAAGCGGACAAGTAGAAACAAATTGGTTTAATTATCCGCCAGTGGAGATAGACCAGTTCCTGGGGATGAGACAAACATCAGCGCCCTGGGGACAGCATGACAAGCAGATGTTCTGGAAACACTTTGCTGCTTGCAATTTTTGGAGCAATGTGGAGTGTATTTCACACTGAGCAAGTTTCAGCTGGCTCAGAGTCTCTCGTGTACATTGCTCTCTGAGTTTATATTTGCACATCAGCGACATGTCTGCACAACAGCACATGGCACTACAGCAGTGAAGATCTTTTGATGACATTCTCGAACATGCAAGTCACACGCCAGATGAAAAGCTGAATACTTCTCTGGAAAAGCTACCGTGCAATGCAGGAGAATGGCACAACGGGTGCATGCTGGGATCATAACCCAGAAGCGAAACCATTTTCTCCGACTCACTTAATGTCTTTAGTAGCTTTCCCGTATAACGGCGCTCTGTTCTTTTCCTTGCCATGTCATTTGTTTCCCAAAACTTCGGGTATCTGAGCTCAATATATCACATCGATCCACAAGTCAAATTTACACAGTTGCGCTGGCACCCTTGTGGAGCTCTGAGTTGTCTTTTCCTGTTCTCTGTCGGTGTGTCCTGATCTCGTGTGAAACCTCTGCTCTCAGATGGCAATGAACCGGTGAAGTTGAAACACATGACTTGCTGTTTTAGTCCATTTCCCGCAGTAAAGAAACCAACGGTGTAATAAAAGACTTCCTGCAGGATTGTTGTGTTAAGACAAATTCTGAACACCAAGCAGGCTGCACAAAAATGTACCCATATCAATTTACCTGAGGGAAGAGTCTCCGGTGTCCATTTCTCTCTGTCCCGACAGCACAGCATCTTTCTCTCTCTCCGTTAACAGGACCTTTGGAACAAGTTCAAAGTTGCCCATTTCCTACGCATGACTGTAACTGACTTCTCCTGCCTCACGTAATATGTGAGACAGCAGAAGAGTGAATGGGCTCTGCCTTCCACCAGCACAGCTTGCAAGTAGAAACGAAATGGTTCAATTATCCACCAGTGAAGAGAGCCCGGTCCCTGGGGACGGGACAAACAGCAGCGTCCTGGGAGCAGGGAGACAGATTGAGAAGCAGATGTTCTTGAAACGCTTCCCTACTTGCAATTCTGGGAGCAATGCACAATGTATTTCGTGCTGCTCTCAGCTGCTTCTGGAGGTGGCTGCACCCATGGCTGGTGGCTCGTTAGTCTGGGATATGATTCTAGCTTTGGGTCTTCGAGCATATGCAGCCGTGTGAGAATTCCCGGGTTCCAATCCCAGGCGAACCATCATTCCTTAAATTGACCTGAGCAAAAATACCTGATGAATTTTCTCAAAAAGCCGCTTAATTAAATAAGATCGGACTGCCTGAATTAGGGACGGCACAGAGCTGCCATTGCAGTGAACACGGCGAAGGGAAACACTTGTTCAAAGTGAAAACAAATATTGCAGATTTTTCGCCCGCGCAATCCGAGTCTGAATGAATCCTCCACCTGTATTACGCTCAATTCTGAGGGTGATACTTCAGGAAGCGAGGAAGTGAAGTGCTTGCAGACAGCGCTGAACAGGTACCGTTCTGAGGAATGTCAGCAATGAAGGGAGATTGGAAAGTTTGGGGCAGCTCTCTTTGGAGATCAGAGGGCTGAAAGCTGGTCTGATTGAAGTTTCCACGTCATGAGGGTTTTAGACAGAGGAAATAATGCCGTGAAAATGCTCCCAGGCCTGAAAGGATCGAGAACGATTTGGCAGAGATTTAAAATCATCAGGAAAATAAGTAAAAGTGACATTAGGAAAACAGTTTTCGCACAGGGAGTGGGGTCAGTAAGTCGCTGTCTGACAGTGACAAAGAGGTAGATTCAATGGACACAAAAGGGAATTCGGTGGGCATGTTCAATGTAACAATGTGCAGATTTACAGGGAGAAGTCGACAGAATGAGACACTTATTTACATATTGTGTTGAGCCAGCAGAGCTAAGATGGGCTGCGTAGCCTCAGTCTGCGCTGTTCCACATTTCGTGATTCTGAGTGAAATCGGAGTTGGACCAACAGAACGTAGGAAATTTGACAACGGATATATTCTGCCCACCAGGATACTCCATCACAGCAATGAAGGTGTTTTGACATCATTCTCGAAGGTGCATGCCACAATGCAGATTCAAAACCGAGTATTCCTTTGAATCACGGAGTAATTTGTTTACAGTTATTCAGTTGAGGTGAGTGGAGTTGCGCATTGGGAGCCTCTTCAGTTGATAGGTCGAAGCCGTTTTCTCCTGTGTGATAGTCCCACCAGCACTCCAATTTGCTGTGCTTCCAGTCAGTAGATGCAGCTCACTATCCCATACTGATACACGGGCCACGATGACCCAGCTGTGGTGACAAGCTTGTGAAGGTCTGAGTGCTCTTCTCCTGTTCTCTGTCGGCCTGTTATGATCCGAATCATCAAACGTCTCTTCTCCGAGATAGGAATAAACTGGTGAAGGCGAAACACATCAGTTGCGGTGTGTCCCATGTGCAGGAGGCCCTGCAGTAATTCCCCACGCGGTTTCACACAGCAGCATCCTCTCGGTGAATTACACTTGGGAAAAAAAAAGGTTGAACCAAATCAGTGTCCGCCACTGGATTTTACTGACACCGTTTATAAAATTCAGGCTCACCGTTAATTTGGAGAGGGGATGCCCGACTGTAGTTTCCGCTCCTCCTGTTGAATAAAGATAATTTTAACTGTGTCCAGTGAGAGGCCGTTGGTGGGAAACATTTCTATCTGAACTCGCTGTCACTCTGCTATAGCAGGATGAGCTGGGACCTCCTGATAGATTGAAACACAAAGCTGGGAATCTCTAGATTATGTTGTAGAAGTATCAGTATAACTGAACAAAGCGGCTGTGTGTTTAAATCCCGTGATCAACAGTTTGTGTTTTACTTCTCACATTGCGGGGAGCTGAGCATTTACCCAAACAATGGGCACACCACCTCCCTGACACACTGTTCACAAATCAAACTGACAGCAAAGCTTCACGTGTGTGATCGAAAGCTTGCGGAAAGAAGGAAATGCACTCCTTCCTTGGTTTGAAACCCTGAGCCTGACGTGACTTGAACACGTGAGTCAGACGCGCTACCATTGCGCCACAAGCTCGCAGAGAGTTACGGGTCTCTATTCATGATTAAAGGAAGTGATCGCACTGCAATTATTTTACGTTATGTGTAACAACGGACATCAACAGTTCATGTCTGGTCTATCTCTCCCCCCTCTCCCTCTGTCTCTCGAAACAATTTCCAACTCTCTCTCAATAAAAAGCTGAAAGAACTGTGGATGCTGTATATCAGAAACAATAAAAAGAACTGATGGTGATTGGGAAATTGTCGGTTTATATGCAGGAGATATTGTGGGAGGAAGGCGGACGCAGGAAATGATAGACCAGGACAGAGCCCAAAGCGAGGGAAGAACTGTGGACAGGAAAGGGAGTTGATAACGATCTGCATGGGAGGGTGAATGAAGACTGTTCGTGGCTAAGAATAGGTAGTGTGTAATGACAGACTATGTGATAACAAGGCTTGGTGTGTGTGGAAGGGACGAGGACACTATGGATTTCAGGCCCTAGAATTATTGAATTCGATATTGGGACCAGAGGGATGTATGCTCCCCAAGTGTAATATTCGGTGCTCTTCGTTCTGCTGGTGCTGAGCTTCGCTGGAACACTACAGCAAGCCTGAGACAGAGATGTTGGCCACGGAACAGGGTGAGGTGTGGAATTGGCAGGCAACTGGAAGCTCAGGGTCTTTTTGCAGGTAGAACGTAAATGTTCTGTGCAGCAGTCACCCAATGTAGACGAGACCACATTGTGAGCAGCAAATGCAGTAGACTGGGTTGTGGGTAGTGCGGGTAAAGTGCCGCTTCACCTGGAAGGTAAGTTTGGGCCCTTGGATAGTGAGGAGGGAATAGGTAAATGGGCTGGTGTCACACATTCGGTAGTTGCAGGGGAAAGTGCCGTTGGACTATTGGGGTGGGAATGGGGGTAGGGTTGATGGGAATGAAGGAAGAGTGGAACCAAGGTATAACTCCTGCCCATTTACCTATCTGCCAAATAGAAGAATTTGTTAAGTGTGTACAAGGAAATTTTCTAATTCACAATGTGGATGTACCTACTGGAGAGGGTGTAAAACATAAGGGCCAACAACCCCAATCCTATTAACATTAAAATAGTGATTGAAAATAATATATCAGATCTAAAGGTTGTAGTTCCAAATTGGAGGAAGATTCAGGTATTCGGCAAGATCTTTCAAAAGCTGATTGGGAGCAGATGTTCGCAGGTTGCTGGAAAATGGGAAGCCTTCAGATATGAGATTACAAGAGTCCAGACACAGAATATTCCAGTTAGGGTGAAAAGAAAGGCTAGTAGGTGTAGGGAATGCTGGATGACTGGAGAAAATGAGATTTTGGTAAAGAAAAACAAGGAACCATATGTCAGGTATAGACAGAGAGATCAAGTGAATCCTAAGAGTGTAAAGGCAGTACGAGCATACTTAAGAGAGAAATCATGAGGGCAAAAAGGGGGCATGAGATAGGTTTGGCAAATAGAGTTAAGGAGAATCCAAACTGTTTTTAAAAAGACATTAAGGACAAAAGGTAAAAAGGGAGAGAATAGGGCCCCTCAAAGATCAGCAAGGCGGCTTATGTGTGGAGCTGCAGTAGATGGAGGAGATGCTGAACGAATATTTTGCATCAGTGTTTACCGTGGAGAAGGGCATGGAAGATATAGACTGTGGGGAAATAGATGGTGACGTGTTGGAAAATGTCCACATTACAGAGGAGGAGGTCTTGAAATGCATAAAAGTGGATACATCCCAGGACCTGATCAAGTGTACCCTAGAACTCTGTCGGAAGCTAGGGAAACCACTGCTGGACCTCCTGCTGAGATATTTGTATCATCGATAGTCACAGGTGAGGTGCCAGGGGACTGGAGGGTGGCTAACGTGGTGCCACTATTTAAGAAAGTGGTAAGGAAAAGCCAGGGAATGCAAGACCAGTAAGCCTAACATCCGTGGGTGACAAGTTGTTGGAGAGAATCCTCGGAGATAGGATTTACATGCATTTGTAAAAGCAAGAATTGATTCGCGATAGTCAGCATGGCTTTGTCCGTGGGAAATCATGTCTCACAAACTTGATTGAGTTGATTGAAGAAGGAGTTTGATTCAGATAAATGCGAGTGCTGCATTTTGGGAAAGCAAATCTTAGCAGAACTTATACACTTAATGGTTCGGTCATAGAGAGTGTTACTGAACAAAGAGACCTCAGAGTGCAGGTTCCGAGCTCCTTGAAAGTGGAGTCAAAGGTACATCGGATAGTGAAGAAGGTGTTTGGTATGCTTTCCTTTATTGGTCAGAGTATTGAGTACAGGATTTGGGAGGTCATGCTGCGGCTGTACAGGACATTGGTTAGGCCACTGTTGGAATATTGCGTGCAATTCTGGTCTCCTTCCTATCGGAAAGATGGTGTGAAACGTGAAAGGATTCAGAAAAGATTTACAAGGATCTTGCTGGGGTTGGAGGATTTGAGCTATGGGGAGAGGCTGAACAGGCTAGGGTTGTTTTCCCTGGAGCGTCGGAGGCTGAGGGGTGACCTTATAAAGGTTTACATAATTATGAGGGGCATGGATAGGATAAATAGACAAAGTCTTTTCCCTGGGGTGGTGGAGTCCATAACTAGAGGGCATAGGTTTAGGATGAGAGAGGAAAGATATAAAAGGGATCTAAGGGGCAACTTTTTCACGCAGAGGGTGGTACGTGTATGGAATGAGCTGCCATAGGAAGTGGTGGAGGTTGGTACAATTGCAACATTTAAGAAGCATTTGGATGGGCATATGAATAGGAAGGATTTGGAGGAATATGTGCTGTGTGCTGGCAGGTGGGGCTAGATTGGGTTGGGATATCAGGTCGGCATGGACGGGTTGGACCGAAGGGTCTGTTTCCCTGCTCTACATCTCTATGACTAAGTAAGAAAGTGGATTGATGAAGGCAGAGCGGTGGACGTGATCTATATTAACTTCAGGAAGGCATTCAACAAGGTTCCTCATGGGAGACGTATGATCTCATGGAATACAGGGAGAACTAGCCACGTGGATACAGAACTGGCTCGAAGGCAGAAGACAGAGGGTGGTGATGGAGGGTTGCTTTTCAAACTGGAGGTCTGTGACCAGTTGTGTGTAATAAGGATCGGTGCTGGGTCCACTACCTTTTGTCATTTACACAAATGATTTGGATCTAAACATTGGAGGTATAGTTACCGAGTTTGTAGATGACAAAATTGGAGGTGTAGTGAATGCAAAGAAGATTACCTCAGATTACAACGGGGATTTTGATCAGATGGGCCAATGAGCTGAGTGGCAGATTGAGGTTAATTTAGATAAATGT
Source organism: Chiloscyllium plagiosum (assembly GCF_037043375.1). NCBI lineage: Eukaryota > Metazoa > Chordata > Chondrichthyes > Orectolobiformes > Hemiscylliidae > Chiloscyllium > Chiloscyllium plagiosum. The sequence continues at coordinate 82,405,217 of NW_028270165.1, forward strand.
GGGGTGCTGCATTTTGGAAAAGCAAATTAGAACAGGTCTTTTACACTTAATGGTAAGGTCCTCGGGAGTGTTGCTGAACAAAGAGACCTTGGAGTGCAGGTTGATAGCTCCTTAAAAGTAGAATCGCATACAGATAGGATGGTGAAGTAGGCATTTGTTATGCTTTGCTTTATTGTTCAGAGTATCGAGTAAAGTCATTGAGAGCTCATGTTGCCACTGTACAGAACATTGGTCTGGCCACTTTTGGGATATTGCATGTAATTTTGGTCTGCTTCCTATCGGAAAGATGGTGTGAAACTGGAAAGGGTTCAGAAAAGACTTACAACGATGTTGCCAGGGTTGGAGGATTTGATCTAAATGGCCTACTCCTCCTGTTATTATGAATCTGTAACCCTGAATTTCCCATGGTAGAAGCGTTCCCATGGCACAGAGGAGGTTTTCTAACATAAACTTAAAGCCATTGCTTTGCTTGAACTCAAACTGCTTGACTTGGAGGAGAGTGGGAGTTTGCAAAGTGTCCTCCCCTCCACACGTGCCTCAACTGCAGGGCAGCTGTCCGGCACGCCCTCCATTGTTGACGTCATCCCTGTTAGTTTCAGAGTGAAATTCTCTCCCTCTGGGCAACATCTGGGAGCAAAGCAATGTCACCCGCTTTCCATTCCCCATCCTCCAGGAATGAGACAGGGAGTGGGAGGCGGAGATGGGGGTGGATGAAACACTGTTCACTTGTAGCAACTGGAGTGAATCCAGGGAGGGAGCAGAGTGTCCAAAGGTGCTCAGCTACTTTTTTTTCTCTTAAGGGTACTTTCCTTGTGTATTCCCTCAGTTTGGCACGTTTACAGTTTGCTCCCTAGAAAAGGATTGCTTCTTTCTTCATGTTCACAATTAAAAGGTTAGTTTCTCAGGGAACTGAGCAGCATTTAAGGGATTGGCACATTGATATAAAATGTAGGCGTATGTTGCTGCATTTGGTGTACATATGATATTGTTGGCTGTTGTGAAAGTTTCTTTGCAATTATTATTCACCTTCTCGTGTAGTAATGGGGTCACGTCCTTTTTTTGTCATTTTTTTTATTTAATCCGACAGCAGGAAGTAATTCAGTAACTTTATTGGCTTTCTTTTCTCAAGCAGCCTTGACATTTCATTTTCATATCCTTGATTCAGCTCCATTTCCAGCACCTTTTCAGGAAGTTTATCCCATGTTATTGTCGCCTAAATGAAGTTTTCCTCCAAACACACTTAAGGCTATCTGGTTGCATAAGTGTTTTCAGGTTTCTGTGTGCTGGGTAATATGTGATCAGCAGGCATCTGGCAATCTACAGAAATCGCCACCTTTTTTATGTTCATTTAACGTACTGACCGTGATCATTTATTTTGTGATTTTTTTTTGCAGGAAGATGTGCAGAAAGAAATCTGAAAGCAAATGATCAATCAACTTCTGACAGAGCCACTTGATTCATTGGGACTTGAATATCAGCAGCCATTCCAATCAAGAAGAAATGTTTCCTTTTGGTTGCTTCAAAGAATTTGGACACTGGTGCCGCAGGAAGAATACTGAGACACCGAGTGAGGGAGATTCAGTGCGCTGACTGTGAAAAGTGCTCCAAACCAGTTACTCAGCTTGGGGGAATCAAAATCACATCCCTCACGGTGGGACAGACTATGTCCCCGTTCTGTTTGTAATTTCAAACCCAGAGCAACACAAGGAAAGTTCCCCAAATGGGGAAACCGTGGAAATGTGGGGACTGTGGGAATGGATTCCCCTCCCCATCCCTGCTGGAAACCCACAGATGCATTCACACCGGGGAGAGGCCATTCACCTGCTCAGTGTGCAGGAAGGGCTTCAGTCGGATCAGCCAACTGCAGACGCACGAGTAGGTCCACAAGGGAGAGAAGCCATTCACAGTCCCCATGTGCGGGAGGGGTTTTACTCAGTCAGTTGCACTGCTGACCCACCAGCGGCTCCACACCGGAGAGAGGCCATTCACCTGCTGTATGTGCCGGAAGGGCTTCACCTGCTCCTCCCACCTGCGGAGGCACCAGTGAGGTCACGTGCCATCCCAGGGGGAATGAAGGAGCGATGGCCGAGTGAGCCTATTAAGCCAGCTCTTGGGAATCCCAGGATTGAATCCTGCCGCGGCAGATGGCAGAATTGGAATTCGGTCAGTAATCTGGACTTCATAATCTAAGGATGAAACCATTTCCTGGGGAAAACCCCCCCCATCTGATTCACTCATGTCCTTTTTCGGGAAGGAGACTGCTGGTGTGGGAAAGGGTTCACTCAGTCGTCCCAGCTGCACGCTTTACCCGGCTGTACCAGGGATCCAGTTACAAAGGGACAACTGAGCTGACCAATAGTAAAGAAAATGGGGCGGGAGGAGTGGGGCGAGTGTATGCACTTTGAGCTTGAGCTTTATTTTTAAAGCTACTTTTTCTACATCGTTTTGCTGGGGAGATCTGAAGCTGTAACAATATTGGGTCGCAGTAGAGGTTACCTGAACTTACCACCAGGCTTAGACACTCATTGAAAGCTGCGAGATCCAACAGGTGTTTGATTTAAAGCTACTCATTTCTTTCAGTCTCCAGCACTAAGTTTTCAGTGTCGTATCTCAGAAGGAGCAGTGAATGAGTAGCTAGTATTGGAAGAAATTGTATGTTTTTCAGGACTGCAGGTTCATTGTTTCATTGGCATTGCAAAGTTTACTGGCAACAGTGGAGGGTGTGGGCTGTATTCACTGGAAACAAAGTTTAAAAATCTCACTAACACCAGGATATAGTCCAACAAGTCTATTTGGAAGAATTAGGTTTTGGAGCGCTGCTCCTTCATCAGGTAGCTGTGGAGTAGGATCATAAGACACAGAATATATAGCAAAAACCTTTAGTGTCATGTAACATAAATGATATATTGAAGAAACCGAGATTGCTGTTAAATCTTTCATCTTTTAAAATGGGTTGCAGATTTCAGTTCATTAATTTGAACATTCCAGAACCTCTTTTAAGTCAGATTCTCCAGGTAACTTAATGTTTTCTATAAGGAACCTCACGTCAAACAACACATAAAAGCTGAGGTTCGAGACTGTCTGTATCCCAATCTTGAGTCAGACTGGCTCTATTTCCAAATATATAATTGTGCAAATGCAAATTCACCCCAAATGTGTGAGTGCATGCATGAGAGAGAGCGTGTGTGTATGCGTGTGCATGCTGGGTAAAGTGTGTGTGTTTGTGTGTGTGTGTGAGAGAGAGAGAGAGAGAGAGGGAGAGAGAGAGAGAGAAAGAGAGCGTGTGACATGGACCCAAGGTCGCGGTTGAAGCCATCCTCCTGGTTTCCGAACTTGGCTATCAGCCTTTGCTGGCCCACTAAAAATGATTAAGCAGTTACACAACACACATTGGAGAGGGCAGGGTTGGACTTGTCTTTCGATTTGCAGAAGGTGGGAGGTTCTGGGTGCTGGAAGCTCGGGAAACACAGGCTGGAGGACCTTCGGCTCAGAGAGATGGAGCTGGAAGCCAGGCTGCAGACACTTTGGGGGAATCATAGAACCCCAACACTGTGGAAACAGGCCATTTGGCCCAACATGTTCACACTGACCCTCTGAAGAGCATCCCACCCAGACCTACCCAATAACCCCCACAGTTAATCCCTAAATTTATAATGCCCAATCCACTCTAACCTTCACATCTTTGAACCATGGGAGGAAACCGGAGCACCTTGAAGAAACCCAAGCAGACACGGGAGGGGTGGGGGGGGGGGGGGGGGGAGATAGGGAAATGCAAACTCCATACAGTCACCCTGAGGGTGGGATCGAACCCAGGTCCCTGGCGCTCCGAGGAATCCCCTCTCCAGCTCTCAGCAATCAATTGGCTTCTTCCCAATCCTGGTGACACTCCAGTCAGTTTGAGGAATTGAATTTGCTTCCACAGAGTTTCTATGATGCAGTGGGCATTGTGTCTCAGCAGCTTCAACGATCCACTGACGGGCTCGTCTACAGAAAAAACACTAGTTCACATTTCGCTAAAGAGTTCAAGTTCTCTCCACAATCAGAACCCTGAAACAGTCTGTGTGTAATCACGGGCTTCTCAATGCACGTTGATGTTTGAAATCATTTCCTGTCGACAAACATTTCCCCGTCTGGATTCAAACGCTGCTGATATTCAGGCCCTGAGTAAATTCCTTGTGCATGCCTGAAGAGCAAATCCTCCTCTGCTAATACCTTGAGAAAACACATCACTGCTGTCAGTGCAGGACAGAAAACAGATGAGAGAATTCTGGTTTATATGAAACAGCCTTCGCTATCTTCTACTCGAAATCTCTGTGTCCCAATTCCTCCACCTTTCAATGGACTCCAACCCATCCTCCTGTTTTGCCCAGCTCCCGTCTCCTGAAAGGGCTGACTTTTGGTTCAGTTTCGAGCCACTTCTTGCCATCCCCAGTGTGCAGACAAGGGGATGCTGGAAGTGGGTGGCATCCTTTCACCACATCCCCATTCAATCAGGACCCGATCATGCCCTCAGCTTTTCCTGTCCATTCTCTCTCGCTATCCCTAGCTTCCCGTCTCTTTCTCACACACACACATACACACATGCCACGCTCTGAATCTCCGTCCATTCTATCTCCACACCCTCTGCCCCCTGTCCAGTCTCTCATCCACCTGCTTTTCCATCCAATCCTCTTCTCTCCCTCCACACCCTCTGCCTTCCGCCATCCAGTCCCTCTCCACACACACTCTCTCCCCTCTCCATTCTCTCTCTTTCCCCACCCTCTGCTCTCTATCCATTCCCTCTCTCCCCAACCCTCTCCTGTCATTCATTGTTGCTCTCTTTCTCCCCCACCGTGACCCAGTTCATTCTCTCTCCCGACACTCTGCAACACCCAATTTCTCTCGTTTCACACTCTGTATCCACCCCCCCATTCTGTCTCTCTGACAAACCCTCTGCCCCCCACCCTATGTACCGCCAGGCTTTCTTTACCCCCAATGCTCTGTCCCCATGTCAATTTTCTCTCTCTTTCTTCCTCCCAGCCTCTGCCTCCCGTCCAAGTTCTCTACCTGCACCCCCACTCCCATCCTTTCTCGTGCCTCGAGCCCTCGTTGATCACTGTATCAAGCCATTCTAAGGATAGAGAGTGAATGGATGGCCATGACTCTACCTGGAAGATGGGGGAAGGGTGGTTGGAGGGGAAGTGGGTGAGAAATCGCTGATCTTTAACATTGAAAATGGCTAAAATGATTTATTAAGAAACATTGGTAAAGTCTGAAAGCATGTTCAATTGTTTAAAAAGGTGCAGACACCTTTCTGAAACTTGCATTGAAGTCTGTACAGTTAGGCCACAGTTGAGGACAGGCTGTAAAGGTGGAATGGCCTATTCCTAGTCTTGGTTCAGATTATGTACAAATAGAGTCATAGAGGCGCACAGCACGCAAACCGCATATTCTAAATTAATCTCGTGATCCATTTGCCACCATTTGGCCTATCTCTCTCTCTCAACCCTCCCTATTCATATACCCATCCAGATGCCTTTTAAATGTCGTAATTGTTCCAGATTAGACCACTGTCTCTGGCTCTGCGTGAAAATGTTACCAGTTCGGTCCCTTTTAAACCTTTTCCCTCCCAGCCTAAGCCTATGCCCCCGTAGTTTTGGACTTCCTCTATCCTGGGGAAAAGACATACAAAAGTGGAGCAGCCAGACAAAATGAAAAAGGAATAAACTGTTGAGTCCCAGGGAAACAAAAAAATTGTTTTTTTCTTATTGGCATTTGGACATTGTAAATCTGTCAGTTGCACCAGCATCTCCATTGAGCATTCTGCGCATGCTTCTCTGTGTCAGCAAGCACTGCGCATGTACGCCGGTGTCAGCAAAATACTGCGCATGCTCTTCGCTGCCGGCGGAAATAGCGCACGACATTCTTCTGCTGGACCAATAGGAAGCACTGGAAGACCGGAAAGAATGTGGTCCTCCGGCTTTTGATTACTCCCCCCCCCCACCCCCCACCATATCTGAATGCGGAAGTTGGACCATGAGCTTGTGAAGCTGGTGTTGCTCCTCTCTCTCTGAATGAAGATTGAACTTCAACTTCTTCCGTCTGTCCAAAATCTGTGAGTACAACACGCTCTTTTCCATTTTATTTTTTCATTCTGGCGTTCAGTTCTTGACTTGCAGCAAAGTTGATTTAGGTATGTGTCTTATTTGGCAAATGCAGTAACACATTGTGAAGTTATAGCCTTTCCTGTAAAAAATAACAGAAAGGAGATACGTTGTTTAAATGGTGATATATTGGGTTGTGGAGCAAGTGAAGACTGCAGATGCTGGAGATCTGAGTCAAAAATTTAGTGCTGGAAAAACACAGCAGGTCAGTCAACGTTTTGGGCAAAAGCCCTTCATCAGGAATGATGAGTAGATGTACACAGGTGCCTCGGCTACCTTCTACTCAGGCTTTCTACTCCAGTCAATGCCAGTTGTCAGATAGGTGCAGCAAGCAATGCAAGTGATATGTTAGCAAGAGGAATGGCGTTCAGAAGTGGGGATGTCTTCCTGCAGTTAGGGAGACATTGAATATATTCAAAGCGGAGTTCATCTGACTTTTGAATCTCAAAATTAGTTATCGGGGAAGGCAAGAAAATGTGTTTTTTTTCAAAAATATTTTTAGAAACTTTTTCAGATCTTTCACAAAACATCTATAGACAAAAAAGAACAATACCAAAATATAAAGATATATGCAGCGCAACAATGTCATATCACAATACTATTAATGATGAACTACCTACTATTCTACCAGAACAAACTTAGCTTAAACTAAACTGCAATCAAATTAAATAAAAACTAAATTAAACTGAATTCAAATTAACTCAAATTATATCACATTACTTTATTCTATTTCACTCACTACACCTCCACTGAGGTTCCCATCCCTGGGAGCACCAGTTATTGTACCCGTATTCTTTTTCCCCAGCCTCCCCCTCCCAGGGTCCCACGGGTGCCCAGACTGATTCCCATGGCTATACCACGGCCCTAATTAATATTGCCGATAAGTCTGCATCAATATAATTTAGAAAGGCTGCCATGTCTTGTAAAACTGCACCATATTTGGGGGAGATGTTCCATCACCAACCTATGCCACCCCATAAGCCCTGGGGGATTTTCCAACGTCCAAAAATGTTCTTCCTTGCACAGTGGGTAAGAATGTTACACAGTCTGTTCCCTGTTCCCCCAGAAAGACAAATTTGGCAACTCCAGAAGTAGGATCCACTTTAACTTCAATCCCCAGGATGTCCTTCAGCTCCCTTACGATAGCACTCCAATATCGCTGGATCTTACAACATAACCAATAGCAGTGTGTGAGAGTGCCTATATTAATTTTACATTTGGGACACCCTGGTGATGCCACTCTCTTGAACTTAGCTAGCCTCTCTAACGTCAAATGAGCGTTGTGTAAATTCTTCAATTGAACGGCCTGTGCTTTGTTACATATTGAAATTTTCCTTACATTTTCCCATATATCTTCCCATACTTCCAATGAAATATCCTCTCCGAGCTCCTGATTCAACGTCCTACAGAGTCCCTCCATGTCCCTTAAGGCACGTCTCTTCTGTAAATGATACAAAGTACTAACTGAAAGAGCGCCTGTATACCGGAGCAGTCTTTTCTCCACGTCTGACCTGTAAAGCTGAGCCAGGAGTGTGGTCTTCCTCTGTATATAATCCTTTATCTGAAAGTACGGATAAGGTTCCTATTAGACAATCCATATTTCTGACTTAGTTGGCTAAATGTCATCAAGACCTCCCCCTTGCATGAATCTCCCAGACAGGAGATTCCCTTATTCTCCCATGACCTAAAGCCGGAGTCCATTGCCCCAGGTTTAAATCCTTGGACTCCCACCAATGGGGTAAACAGCGAGGTCTTAAGCCAATTGCCCTTGTCTTGTCTCATTATCCTCCAGGCTTTCACTGTATTTAAAATGATTGAATTCTTACACTGCTCGGTTATGGATTTCATCGTATCCATGAATAATAGATGAACTGAGGGGACATCTCAACTGAGGCTTCAACGTCAAATCAAATCCCTCTGTGCACATACTGTTTTAAAAAATTCTCAAGGTCAAGGACCAGGCTCGCAGGAAAGTAGTCTGACACAGAACAAACAGCCAAGAGGCGAGTCTGCTCGAATATAAGTGTTTTATTCCCCGCAGTGTCCCCACAACCAGTCTCGTACTTACAACGGGTCTGGCTTATACTCACTCTACATGTTACCAAAACTGGGAGCCGTCAGTTCTCGTAGAGCGGTTGCCAACAACCCACGCTCGGCGGTTAAACGTAACCCCGGAGCAGACTCTACCGAACTGGAGACTTCTCCAGCTGATATACCCTTTTCCAGATATAAACATTCATGTGAACAGCAGAGCAAGGCTAAAAAACACATTCCATTCTGGTTACATACAGATAAGAAGATTCACACGGGAAGGTGTATAACAAGATTCACACGGGACCAAGCGACACCTTCCATTTTCGGTTAGATTCACACATGTATTGGGACACAATTTTAACCCTTTCACCACATTCCACTGCTTGGCCCAATACATGTGTTGCATAATGATTCACACATGTATTGGGACATAATTTTACACCACATTCCACTGCTTGACCCAATACATGTGTTACATTATGCCCATATGTATTCTTTCTAACAAGCGCCTATGTACACGCCAAATATACAAGCAAGTCAGGACATTACAGCATGTTAAAATCACCAGGACCGCTACCAGGATCGACAAGGGTGGGAACAGGAATGTCCCCGCAGTGGAGGACATACCACTCAATATGTCCCACCAATGATGAGCTGACTCCACGTCCACTACACGGGCAGCATGTACTACCTCCTGTCCATGTATAAAGGTAGACACCGTAACCTTGGTGACATTGGTTTGATGCTTTCGTAATATCTGCTTAAGCTCCTCGGATCGGTCCAATGCCCGCTTAAACCGATCCAGGGAAATGTTCCAGGGATTCCTCAGCACTTTCCACTGCACCTTGGTAAAGTGGCGAGCACTGCTATAAGTGGTCAACAAATAGGTGTGATTCTGCCAGTGCCACTGATAGACATTTGAGAGGCATCCCGAGAACGGTGCTGAGGGAAGCATAGGATGTGGATTATTGGTAGCCACACAGAGCGTGTGTGGCCCAATCTGCCACATCATGTCCCTTGGAGTCTCAACAGTCCATTCGCACAGGGCCGTTCCCTTAGTCAAGCAAGGGTCCCGATACCTGTCCATCAGTAGGCAAGTTTTCCCCTGATCAGTCTGTTCACAAGCGGACAGATCATAGGTAATATTGGTATCTGGGCTAAACCACTGTCCCCTTGTCTTCAGAAAATAATATCCAGAAGATGTAATCACTGGTAATACATAATATCGACAGACCGTAACAGTGTGGGTTACATTCATGGTAACAAAGTATCCGTTACACATAGTTGCGTTACACCATGTTCGCTCTGGATGGGTTATCATCCACAATTTCTCAGATACATTCCATAGTCCCCTCCACGCCTGTACATTGGGGGATGTTACCACACGCAAAAAGCGTTCTTTCTGTATTTGAGCATGCAACATTTGAATATGACAGGCAGTCCAATTTAACTGAGCCGTAATGTTCTCAAACAGTTCCTGAGTGGCGCCCCAGACATCCAGTTCCCATTGCAGAGATCGTATCATTATTTCAGCTGTCTCTCCTTGAGTCATCATTACGGATGGCATCCACCTTCCAATAGTATGTAGTCCTTGTGAGGTGGCCTGTCCCGTGTTAGATAATTTAGTACGGGTTACCTCAGAGTCAATGGCATTCGAGATACCCATAACAGTTCCTGCGCCTCCCAGCAGGGTGTCGTACCACGCTCGTCGCCGCCTCTTGGTATGACACTCGGGTATGAGGGGCAACTGTACCCGCCAATGAACATCAGTGTGCAGTACCGCCCGGGCCATCTGTTGACAAGTTGACATAATAGGGGCCAACTGTGTTCGATGCGACCGCACGCCCCCCCGTGGCACCCCTCTTCGGTGCTGGCCCGCCCCGCGTGGGGTTTAATAACGCCTCAGACGGGGCGTTCGTCGAGGGCAGTACCATTATTAACCACATGAATCGATGACGATTCCGAATATCGGTGGCATTGCGCAGCCACAGATCTTCCCCCCGAGCTGTGACGCTCCAATGAGTCCCCGTTGTCCCGCATGTCTGGGTGCGTCGGTCCCACAAACACGTCTTGACTTGGGCATTTACCACCAGGGTGCAATTAGGCGGTATGAACGATATGTCATATTTTTCCCCATCCCGGCGCATGTAGCACTGTGCACACGTGTACAATTGACAGTCGCTGGTGAGAGTCAGAACAACGCACTGCTGACCGGGTTCACATGTAAAGTCGTCCTGCGTCCGTCGCTGGCTACTGGCCTCCCACCGCACCTCATGGCGGGCGACCGGTACCAGCGTCCAGGCCGTGATACCGATGCCCTGGAGTGGCCATCCGACCGCGAACATCGCCAATAGGAGTCGCAATTCCCATGACCACCCCATGTTCAAGGCGGAGGGTCAGCCTGCGGGTGCATAGCAATTACAACATTATTTAGGTCTCACGTAAGTAGCACTGGTTCGCCGGGACGTTTGCCCAGGTCGGGTCTCCGGGGTACATAATGGTGACCAGACTGTCCTTCCCCTGTGCTATGATTTCGGCCGGCCTGGGGGGGCCGGTCGTCTGGCGCACCCATACCTTGGCCCCCTTAGTGTCAGTAGACCCAAATCCCCCCGTCCCACGCTCAGTAACCGTAACGGGAGCTCCCATCTCTTCCACCGTTGTAAGGTTACATGGCTTAATGACCAATTGCGCTATTCTGTCCCCCTTCTGTATCACGTAAGGTTCAGCGGTGATGTTGACCAGGATCACCCCCAACTCCCCTTGGTAGTCTGCGTCAATTACGCCTGCCATCACATCAATCCCCTTTAGTGACAGTCCCGACCGCGGGAGGATATGCCCATAGGTTCCAGGGGGACAAATCAACCCTAACCCGGTCTTAATCACCGTAGGTTTCTGTTGGATCAAAGTCTGGGCAGTTAGTGCTCGTAGGTCCAGTCCAGCCGAAGCCGGCGTGGCCCTTACGGGAATATCAGCTTCCTCAGCGAACTTCCACATTTTAATAGGCTGAGTCTTTGGGGTATCACATACTCGTATCATCCTATTCAAGGGTGTTACCCCATTTCCTAATGGGCGGTTATTAATTTGTTTCACCACCCGAATTAGTTGCTTCCTCCAACCCGTTAAGTCATTGCAACCTCCTGCTTTTCGTAGTGAGGACTTCAGAAGCCCATTCATTCGTTCTATAAGTCCCGCAGCTTGTGGGTGATAGGGTACATGATAAACCCATTCCACGTGGTTATCGTGACCCCACTGCTTTACCGCCCTTCCTGTGAAATGGGAGCCATTGTCACTCTGGACCTGTATGGGCAATCCATAAAATTGTTCAATCAAATCTAAACATCGCAAGGTAGCCTGTTGATTGTTGTGACGACAGGGATGGGCTACCAAAACCCCAGACATAGTGTCCACAGCTGTACATATGTGGTTACATCCTTGTGAGGAGGGTAAGGGACCCACAAAGTCCATTTGCCAGCTCTGTCCCGGACCATCCCCCCGATGGATATGTCCCATCATGTGTTGGGGCACTCCCTGCCGCTGATGTTGACACTGCTCACACTGGTTTACTGCAGTCTTAACATCATCTACCATAAGATCTATTCCTCGGTCTCGAGCCCAGTGCAAGGTTCCTTGCACTCCCCAGTGCCCAGCCTTAAGGTGTGCCCATCTAGCTAGGTCCACTGAGGTGCCCCTTTGCACCATCATGGTTCGGACGATACCATCCACATATCGGTTATGTAGAGCTTCCACATCATTTCGAGAGGTATGGGCATCTACGTGGGTGATGTATATGACCAGGTATTGAGCTTTCTCCCATATATCCTCCCATAACTGTTTACCCCACACTTCCCTATTCTGGATCATCCACTGATTGGCCTGCCAAGTTGGCATCCATTGTGTCATGCCGTTAACCACTGACCACGAGTCAGAGAACAAACAAACTCCCATGACCCCTACTTGCATGACTACCATATGCACTGCCTTTAATTCTGCCCACTGACTACTTTTTCCCTCCCCTAATTCTTCTAGGGTAGTGCCTTGTTTTGGGTTAAAGGCGGCAGCTTTCCATCTACGCTGTCCCGCTTTCCATTGGGCTGACCCATCTACGAACCAAGCCGTGGCTTGTTCATCCGGGGTCAGTTCATCATACCGTTTTCCCATCTTAACGGGTGATTCCTTGTATTCAATCACCTCAAACCGCTTTTCCCCTTCCTCAGGGGCCTCCGCCACTTGCTCATGTAGGACTGACACTCCTTTCTGTCCAGTCCGCACTCTCTCCGACACATACCATTTCCATTTAATGATGCTGCTCTCTTGGGCAGTTCCTATTCGGTGGGTAGTGGGGTCACTAAGTACCCACGGAAGAATAGGGATAGCTGTTCTCATGATCACTTCATGTCCAATGGTCAGGGCTTCGGTTTCCACCAAGCCCCAGTAGCATGCTAATAACTGTTTCTCAAAGGGGGTATACCGTTCCCCTGCCGGGGGTAATTTTCGGGACCAAAATCCCAGTGGCTTACGGGTCCTTTCCTGTTTTTGCCATAAGCTCCAATTGGCATAATCCCCCTGTGCTGAGACTTGCAGTTCTACAGGTCCTGACTGTATCTTTCCCAAGGATACAGCTTGCTGTATCGCTTGCTTGGCCATTTCAAATGCAGTTTGATGGACCTCCGTCCATTCGAACGCTGCCTTTTTCCTCGTAACTCGATACAAAGGTTTTAAAATTTGTCCTAAATGGGGAATATGCTGTCTCCAGAATCCGAATAACCCAATAAATTGCTGCACGTCCTTCTGGGTGTGAGGGACGGCAAAGACCTGAATCTTATTTTTAGCTTTCGCAGTGATTTCCCTTTCCCCCTTGTTCCACACGATTCCTAAGAATTTTACCGTTTGTGAGGGACCCTGGATTTTGGCTGGGTTGATCTCCCACCCATATCCTCGCATATGTTGAACCAGTTGGTCCAGCAATTCCTGAACCTGCTTCTGACTTGTCCCCTGTATCATCATATCGTCAATATAGTGCGAGATCATCACTTCGTCAGGCACTTTAAAGGCAGCCAAGTGTTCTGCAACTATCCGGTGGCAGATAGTAGGGCTATGCAGATATCCTTGGGGCAGTCGTGTGAACGTGAATTGTCTACCCTCCCAAGTGAATGCGAACTGTTCCTGCCTATCTTCGGGAATAGGAATTGTGAAGAAGGCATTAGCCAAATCAATTACTCCGTACCACACCCCTGGATGATGTTGGATTCGTCCTATAATAGTGACGGCATCCGGGACCGCTGCCGTCAAGGCCGGAGTGTGACGGTTTAGTTGCCGATAATCTACCGTCATCCGCCATGACCCATCGGCTTTATGTACGGGCCATAAGGGGTTATTCCACGCCGTGGTGCATGTCCTAAGCACTCCCGCTTCCAAATAATCCTTAATTGTGGCGGATATTTCTTTATGTCCGCCGGGAATCCTATACTGTCTAAGACTTATTACGCGATCGGCGATCGGGATGGGGAAGGGGTCCATCTTAACCTTTCCCACTAACACCGTCCTACAGCGCAAAGCCATTTTCGTGATTCCAAATTCAAACTTCCCTTGTTGGAGGTGAAGTGTTAAACCGGCCAGAATGTCCATTCCCAGGATCCATTCTCTAACCGGTGTAATGATAATTGAATAAGTTTTAATGGGCATTGTACCTATCTTTAGGGGCAATTGTACTGTTCTTCCTTCAATCAGATTACCTCCCAGCCCAACCAGCGTGACTGGGGTTCCTTTAAACTTATGGGGCGTCCCATAGATTAAGGTGGCCTCCGCCCCTGTGTCCACTAGAGCCATAACGGTTTGGACGGATTTGCGCCAATAGATAGTCAATGATACATGAGGTCGAATGTCATCTGCTGACCATTGGCTCGTTCGTGGGCAAACCCTTGGGGCTTGGCCCGATTCCTATTGTTCCTCCCATTCATCTTCCCCAGACAGCACTGGGTAAAGACGTTTGCCTCGCCCTTCTTTGTTCTTGCCTTTCTTACTAGGTTTCCGGCCACGCCTATCCACTTTATAACACTCTCGGAGGGGAGGCCGTACCTCCTCCTCCTCCTCGTCCTCCGAGGATTCCCACCGCTGGGAAGTGGAAGTTCTACCCCTTCGAGGCTCATTAACAACCGGACCCCGTGTCTGACATTTTTGTGTTAGTAATTCCACTAGGTCTTCCATAGTGGGTCGGGACTCCGTCTCTACCCGGGACACCTTCAGTCCCTTTCGTCTGCATAAGTCTTTTAATTCCGGTGTAGGTAGGCCATCAATCTCCGATGCTGGGACCTGCGCCCGTATCAAAGCTTGCCACAAAGCACGCCGTGAGGGGCCTTGGTTACTTCCTTGATTAGGGTTTACTTTTCCCCCTGCCCGAGCCTCAGGGCGACGCCCCTCCGTGCCCCCCTGAGAAGCACGGGTTGTGGGTCCCCAATCCCCCAAACCACCCATCTCCCTCATCATACTACGGGCATCTCCTAGGGTTTCTCCCCGTCCACTCAACATTATGGTTAATAACAGTGGTTTATAATGGGGGGGGGGGGGGGGGCAGTCTTCACTAGATGGTCTCTAGTCTGTCTACTAACATTTGTGTTATCTACCTCGTCCAGCACTCCCAGCAACAGGGCATCCCGCACACACAAACGGGTTAGCCTCTGAACCCCTTCCTTAATCGTTGTCCAAGTTCCTTCCAAGGGGGGCCAATCGGACGGGAAGGGATACTGTTCGGCCACTGCCCTGGCATACATCCCAAATAGGGTCCCCATACTGCGATCTATTACCATATCCTTGGCTTGGTTGCGGTACCCCAGGTCTATGGCAGCATCCTTTGCTAATCCACCAAACTTGGGAGCATCCTGATAGTCTACCTGCACTTGTTGCCCCCCTTCCTCGAGGAGCCGAATTAGCCATAGCTCTAACGGCTCCCCAGGATTACGTCGGGTTTTCTGGGTGATAAACAGCACCTCATCGGTAGTGAAGTCTTCCGTTAATTCAGAGAATTCTGCGGGAGGCTGAGCCCGCGGTAATTCATGCATAATTGCCTCCCCTTGTTCATTCCGTATAGGGTTTCCTTTCTCATCTAACATTACCTCCCGTTGCACTGGGAGACGTCTCTGAACCTGCTTTCTCCTAACCACTGGTTTAGCTTGGAGTACGGGTGGGTCCTCTTCGTACTGATCATCTAAATCTCCCCAAATGTTCCCATCCCAATGATCGATATCCCACCGATCCCCGTTATTTAACTGGGCTACAAACGCCCGTACTTGTACCGGGTCCGGGGTTCAAGGGACCTTCCTTTTCTCTTTCCGTTTCTTAGCAGACAAATACATAATAGTTCGTCCTGCTAGTTCAGTTAATGCTGTCAATTCAGCTTTTAACTTCATAATTTCCTGCCTCAACATAGAGGCATCTCCCGAACTGAGTCCCTGCTCATGTTTCAGGAGGGCTAATTCTGCTTCAGCTTTTTGGCGCTTGTCTGACTGTTGTCTACAAGCCGCCGCACAGGCCCACATCCTCCGCTGTACCCCAGGCAAGGGGTTCTTCGGCAGGACTGGGATCCTCTCAAGGGTGGACAGCAGCGACCCTGGGGTTCCTACGCCCTCGGCCTCCCAGTCCTCCGGTCGCCCCCCACCATTTCTCAAACAAACTGCCACGCCATGCCACGGCCCATGCCATCCCGGGACGGTCAGGACCTCCACAGTTTGTTCCTCTGGTTTCTTAGCCTTTTTCCAAAACATTGTTCTGTATCAAAATCTTTCCTCAATTGCGATTGATCCTGCCGGCTACGCCAAAATGTTTTAAAAAATTCTCAAGGTCAAGGACCAGGCTCGCAGGAAAGTAGTCTGACACAGAACAAACAGCCAAGAGGCGAGTCTGCTAGAATATAAGTGTTTTATTCCCCGCAGTGTCCCCACAACCAGTCTCGTACTTACAACGGGTCTGGCTTATACTCACTCTACATGTTACCAAAACTGGGAGCCGTCAGTTCTCGTAGAGCGGTTGCCAACAACCCACGCTCGGCGGTTAAACGTAACCCCGGAGCAGACTCTACCGAACTGGAGACTTCTCCAGCTGATATACCCTTTTCCAGATATAAACATTCATGTGAACAGCAGAGCAAGGCTAAAAAACACATTCCATTCTGGTTACATACAGATAAGAAGATTCACACGGGAAGGTGTATAACAAGATTCACACGGGACCAAGCGACACCTTCCATTTTCGGTTAGATTCACACATGTATTGGGACACAATTTTAACCCTTTCACCACATTCCACTGCTTGCCCCAATACATGTGTTGCATAATGATTCACACATGTATTGGGACATAATTTTACACCACACATACCGAACCATGATAACGGTAATCCCTCCCAATCTGCAAATCCTGCTTTATCCTCTCCAGTAACTGTACATGTTAGCTTTATACAGCTGGTGGAAAGCAGGAGTAATAAACATTCCCAAATACAAAAAATCCTTTTGATGAGCATCTAAACAGGGACTGCATTCTATCCTTCAGATCAGGCACCTCCACTCATCCCCCCACCGGCTTGGCTTCCAATTTTCTAAAGTTGATCCTGTAGCCCGAAAACTGCCAAACACATTAATTGTTTGAATCAATCGAGGAACTGACTCCTCCAGATTGACCAAGAACAAAAGGACATCATCAGCATATAGGGTGATCTTATGCTTGCCCATTCCCACCTCTGGCGCCACTATTTCAGGATCCCACCTGATAGCCTGATAGCCTCAGCTAATGGCTCAATTGCCAAGGTAAATAGCAGTGGTGAAAGAGGACACCCCTGTCGACTACCCCTCCCAATATGAAAGTTATCTGACTTTGTGCCGTTTGTGATGACTGCTGCTTTAGGATCATTGTACAACACCACTACCCGTCTAGCAAAGGAACCCCCCCCCCCCCCCCCCAGACCAAAACGCTTGAGGACCCCAAACAGGTACAGCCATCCTATCCGGTCAAACACCTTTTCTGCGTCTCGGGAAACCACTGAACCCGGGATCGATCTTTGCTGGCATACCTGCACTATGGTCAGTACGCTCCTGATATTATTGGAGGAGCTACGGTCCTTAAAACCCATCTGATCTTCTTTCATAATATAGGGCAACACCTTTTCAAACCTCAAGGCCAGTATCTTGGGTAGAATTTTAAAATCTACATTCAACAGTGAGATGGGTCTGTATGAAGCACATTCTTCAGGCTCTTTCCCCTTCTTTAAAATGAAGGAAATATTAGCCTCCCTAAGAGAGGGTGGAAGACAAATCTGTGTATATGAATTGATATACATCCTCAGAGGTGGCATTTATGAATTCCTTATAGAATTCACTTGGGAATCCATCTGACCCTGGTGCGTTGCCACTCTGGAGATGCTTTATTGTTTCCTGCACCTCCTGTATTGTCATAGATGCATTCAACAGGAAACCTGTTCCGCCTTTATACTGGGGAGGGGCAGGTTCTCCAAATTCAAACAATCTTTATTTGGCGAAGGAGACCCTTTTTTGCCACCTGTGTGTGTAATGAGTCGAGAGCAGCCCGGAGAGCTGCAGCTTGACCAGTGAAGGCCTAATATAATATACTTTCTCAGCATCTGTTGTTGCTCCTCCCTCTGCTTCCTTCGAGTTGTTGAATACGAAATAACTAGGCCTCATAAATATGCCTTAGTGGCCTCCCACAGTATTGCCGGATTACTGGCCTGACTGGAGTTGATATTCCAGAAGGCCCTGAACTTTCTTATGATGTACTCAACGAATTTGCTGTCCCTTAACAGGAATGGGTCCATGTGCCAGTGCCATCCATTCCACCACCCTTGATTTTACCATCTAAATACACTCGCGCATGGTCCAAGACAGCTATCTGCCCAATTTTACAAGCCAATGTTCTGTCCAAATAATCCAATGGCATAAAAAAACATGTCAATTCGCGTGTGGCACTTGTGTGGGTTGGAACAGAAAGTAAAGTCTCTTCCATTTGGGTGGAGGTGCTTCCACACATCCACTAGACCCCAACTCCTCACACTGGGGCAGCACGGTGGTTTAGTGGTCAGCACTGCTGCCTCACAGCACCAGGGACCAAGGTTCAATTGCGGCCTCGGGCAACTGTCTGTGTGGAGTTTGCACATTCTCTCTGTGTCTGCGTGGGTTTCCTCTGGGTGCTCCGGTTTCCTCCCACAATCCAAAGATGTGCAGGTAAAGTGAATTGGCCATGTTAAATTGCCCATGGTGTTAGGTGCATTAGTCAGAGGGAAATGGATCAGGGTGGTTTACTCTTCGGAGGGTCAGTGTGGACTTGTTGGACCGAAGGGCCTGTTTCTATACTGTAGAGAAACTAATCATGTCCACCAACTGCTTAGATTGAGCAGTCATACATGCCAGGCCCTTTGTCACCCTGTCTACCTCAGGATCTATTAGGTGATTAAAATCCCCTCCTATGATCGTGCTGTGCACCCCAAGACTCATTAATATAGCAACTGCATCAATCAGAAATGTAAGAGGGTGCACGTGGAGGGTGGGGGGGGGGGGGGGGGGCGGTACACATTCAGGACACCATACTCTTCTCCATGTAATTGAGCTTCAAGAAATTGGGCAGTCCATGTTTGTCCTTAATTTGCTCAATTGCCTGGAAAGGAAGGTTCCTTCTTACCAGTATAGCCACTCTTCTACTCTTGGAGCTAAAGGAGGCGAAGAATACCCTATCATAACCCCCCTTGCTGCAGTTTCAGAATTTCCTTATCGGTTAAATGTGTTTCTTGCAGCAGGGCGATGTCCATCCTTTCCTTCCTGAGGTTTGACAGAACCTTCTTTCTTTTTAATGGGGGAATGGCTGCCTTTTACATTCCAGGTGCACCACCTGAACGAATCACTAGCCATGGTCATCCAGAACAGCCCGTGGTTTCCCGAGAGGAGGAAGCTTATCTGAAGTGAGGCGAGTGACAAAGACAATAAATGTATAAAGTGTAAAAGCTACTACAACTAAAAAACTAACTAACCACTACATATAACTTAAGCAAACACCCAAATAACCCCCAATACCATTCGAGATCTCCCTCATCCCTGCCAATAGGGTGCCCTCCTCCCAATCCTTGCTACCATCCCGGCTCCTTCCAGCTGAGGCCGTGCCCTAGCCCCAGGGAATACACAGATGAAAAACATGTTATTTACATTCTGAGAGTTAACAATGGATGTCCATTTCCCACCCACCCCCCCCCCCCTTCCCCACACACCCTTTCTCCATACATCTGAACCACCCCTAGTCCAAAACCAAAAGGACAGCAGTAAAAAACAAAGGCCCCAGATAATATCCAACTGACCGATATACTAAATCATTCTGGTTTTACTTCAAGGCAGTTGGTATAAAACTGATAACCACAAAATAAGTGGAGAGAGGAGACAGGAAGGGGCAAAAAAACTGTACCATTGTCTGTAACAATGCCCCCTCCCTCCACTCCGACTGGAGTCCTTTAATTCAGAGAATTCACATAGTCCTTTGCTTTTTCTGCTGAATCAAAATTATATACCGCCCCTCCATGAGAGAAATGCAACACGGCCAGGTACCTGAAGTAATATTGACTGTTCAGATCCCTTAATTTTCTCAACCTCATCAAATCCCTTCTCTTCTTAATTCTGGGACCTGAGAAGTCCTGAAAAGACATTATTCTTGAGCCTTTGTGCATTAAAGCCTCTGGATCACTTCCCAGTCTTCTTGCTGTTTCAGTCACTAACTGTTTTTCTTTGTAATGCAGGAGTTGCACTAGGACCGTGCGGGGGCGTGGGTCCGGCCTGGACCTGCGCATTGTGATCCCGTTGGTCCACTCCACATTCAACAGGCCCGACTCCAACTCCCGCCCCAGGAATGTCGGGAGTCACTTCTCCAGGAATCCAATGAGGTCTTCACCGCCCTCGCGTTCCGGAAGACCCAAGAGCTGTAAGCTTTTTCTTCTACTTTTGTTTTCCAGGTCGCCCACTTGCTCCTGAAGGACCCGTACCTGGTCTTCCAGCATTCGGATCCTTCCTCCCGAGACCTCCGCCACGGTCTCCGGTGCCACGGTCCTCTCCTCCTCTGCCTATTCTCTTTGGTCCAACATTTGAATTTCCTGACCATGCTTTTCCAGCGTGGCAGATAGTGGTTCCACCGCTGCTTCAATCTTTTCTCAGAGTTTGCCAAACTCCGAGAGTAACTGCTGCCCCATTAAACCCAAAGGGTCTGCCCTGGGAGTTTGAGCAATGGCTCCATGCACCCCTGATGCAGTAGGGGAGTGCCCTACCTGCTGCACCAGTTTCAGCGCCTTTCCTTCATTTGCTTTCATTCTGGTCTTAAAGCTGTCAAACCACAATTATAGCAAGTCCAGATGTTCAGTACGTTTATATTAGCAATTTTGTTTTGGGGGGGGGGGGGGGTCAAGGTCCACCTTGCCAGGGGGTATGGCAGAGCCCAGCACAGCAGACCACTCAGACCACTGCTATCATGGATCTCCAAGAAAATGGTTTTAAGACCAGTACAGATACAGGGTCATACAGCACAGAAACAGACCCTTCAGTCCAACGAGTCCATGCTATGTTCTCAAATTAAACTGGTCCATCTGCCAGTGATTGGCCTATATCCCTCTGAACCTTTCCTATTCATGTACTTCTCCAAATATCTTTTAAATATTGTAACTGTACCTGCATTCACTACTTCCTTGGGACACTCATTCCACACACAAGCCACATTCTTAAAAAATAAGTGCTCCTCGTGTCTTTTTAAAATCTTTCTCCTCTCACCTTCAAAATTTGCTCCCTCATCTTGAAACCCCCTCCCTCGGGAAAGGATACCCGCTGGTCACCCCATCTATTCCCCCTCATGATTTTATAATCCCCTATAAGGTCACCTCTCAAACTCCTATGCTCCAGTGAAAAATGTCCCAGCCTGTCCACCCAGATGTAGGGATATTCATTTCCAGTTATGATCTGTTCAGTGCTGGTGCAGGCTCGAAAGACCAAATGACCTACTCCTGCTCCCAGTTCTCACACGCAAAGACTATAAGACATAGGAGCAGAAATTAGGCCATTTAGCCCATCGCGTCTGCTCTGCCATCCAATCATGACTGGTAAATTTCTCAACCCCATTTTCCTGCTTTCTCCCCATAACCCTTGATCCCCTTGATATTCAAGAACCTATCTATCCCCGTCTTAAATATACTCAATGATCTGGCCTCCACAGCCTTCTGTGGCAATGAATTGCATAGATTCACCACTCTCTGGCTGAAGAAGCTTCTCCTTATCTCCGTTCTGAAAGGTCTCCCCTTTCCTCGAAGACTGTACTCTCGGGTCCTAGACTCTCTGATCAATGGAAACATCTTCCCAATGACCACTCTGTCCAGGCAATTCTGTATTCAGTATGTTTCAGTTAGATTCCCCCTGAGTGTGGGCCTGTTAACCAGCATGAACCAGACCCTTCAGGATGAGGTACAGCAGAGATTAGGTTCAGCAAAGTGAGAATGGAGGGAGTGTGTGTGGAATGGAGAGTTTCTGCTTTTAGGGAATGAGAGAGGAAAGGAAGTTCATTATAAATTAGAATTGATCAGATGTGCTGATGAGCCAAGGAGTAGCAGATGGTGTTTAATTTAGACAAATATGAAGTGTTGCATTTTGGTAAGACAAATGAGGGCAGACTTATACACCTAAGGTCCTGGGGAGTGTGGCAGAATAAAGAGACCTTGGAGTGCAGGTTCATAGTTCCCTGAAAGTGGAGTCGCAAGTAGATCAGACAGTGAAGGTGGTGTTTGGTATGCTTTCCTCTATTGGGCAGTTCATTGAGTACAGGAGTGGGGAGGTAATGTTATGGCTGTACAGGACATTGGTTAGGCCACTTTTGGAATACCACACTCAGTTCTGATCTCCTTGCTGTAGGAAAGATGTTGTGAAACTTGAAAGAGTTCGGAAAGGATTTACAAGGCTGTTGCCAGAGTTGGAAGGTTTGAGCTCCATGGAGAGGCTGAATAGACTGGGGCTGTTTTCTGTGGAGTGTTGGAGGCTGACGGGTGACCCTATAGAAGTTCAGAAGGGTCATGGATAGGGAGCATCACCAAGCTCTTTTCCCCAGGATATGGGAATCCAAAAGTATGGGGCATAGGTTTGAGGTGAGAGGGGAAATAGGAACCTGAGAGACAACGTTCTCACGCAGAGAGTGATGTCTGTAAGGAATGAACTGCCAGAGGAAGTGGTGGAGGCTGGTACATAACATTTTAAAAGGTATCTGGATGGATACATGAAGAGGAAGTGTTTAGAGGGGTATGGGCTAAGTGCTAGCAAATGGAACTAGATTAATTAAGGATATCTGGTCAGCACAAACGAGTTGGGCCGAAGGGTCTGTTTCCTTGTTGTATGACTCTAATCGTCTTCTGTGAAAGTAGAAGTGTAGTTGTGAAGACTAGAATTTCAGGAGCAGCTTTCAAAGATACTTTGCCCTTCCTGGGAGCAGAAGAAGTTACAATGAAAGCTTTCATTTGTGAGACAGCAACTGAGTGAGGGAGCACAACTGGGATTTGGTTGGAAAGTGGGAATTAATTGCACTGTGGGGATGAAGTGCTAGGTTTACTAGCAGTAAGTACAATGTGCTGAGCAGGGAGCCTAGTGAAGGGTTAGGTTGGTTTTGTTTTAAACTGCTTATTTCATTCAGCCTCCAACATTGTATTTCCAACGCTGTTCATCAGAAGGAGCAGTGAATCAGTAACTGGTATCATTAGAAGCCTTACAATTTTCAGTACTGCAGGTATTGCATTGTTTCATCAGCATTGTAAAGGTTACTGCCAGCAGCGGGAGGTGTGGGCTGTATTCACTAGAAACGATTAAGCATTTAGATAACACACATATGAGAGGGCAGGGTGGGACTTGTCTATCAATTTGCTGAAGGTGGGAAGTTCTGGGTGCTGTGATATGGGGCACACACAACTGCGGTAAATCAAAGAATCCCTACAGTGCAGAATCAGGCCCCATTCAGCCCATCAAGTCCACACTGACCCCTCCGAAGAGCATACCACCCAGACCCACCCCCACCCCACCCCACCTATCCTGTCCAGTCGTTTCTGCTGGAGAGTTAGACTAGAACTAGGGATTTGGTCTCAAGATTAGGGGGAGTAGATTTAGGACTGAGATGAGGAGGAACTGCTTTTCCTGGAGAGTAGTGAATCTATGGAATTCTCTGCCTGAGGAAGAGGTAGAGACAGCTTTATTAAGTATATTCAAGACACAGTTGGATTGGTTTTTGCAGGGTAGGGAAATTAAAGGTAGTCAGGATAACGCAGGGAGGAGGAGCTGAGACGATGGATAGATCAGCCATGATCTTAATGAATGGAGGAGCAGGCTCGATGGGCCAAATAGCCTACTCCTGCATTTATTACTCTGAAACTATAACCCTGCATTTCCCATGGGTAACCCACCGAACCTGTACATCCTTGGACACAATTTAGCCTGGCCAATCCAAATTATGGCAGGTGAGCAATGTAGTGATATGGAAAATGAACTTTCAAGAACGATAGAAAGGGACAAGGAGGAGAAATGTACCAGCAAGCAAAGCTGGATTCTAAAGATCACAAAAAAACTAAAAGCTCAGTATCTGAATGTGTGCTGCATTATAATAAAGTGAATGAATTGACTGCACACAGAAAAGAATACTTATGATCAGAGACACCTTACAGAGACATGGCTTCAGGATGACAAGGATTGGATCCTGAATATCAAGGGGGTACATGGAATTCAAGTTGAATGAGAAGCTAGGTTAAGGTAGAGGGTTGGCACTACTAATCAAAGCACTGATAACATGGTAGTCTGGTGTCAGATTGGATTTCAGGTCCTGATTTCTCTGTCCTCTGTTGATCTCCCTGTTCCTACAGAGTTCTATGTCAACTGTTGTCAGCTCTGCTGGATTTCTGCTGAAGTTTTGACCCCACCCCCATCTTTGATACATTCCAGATCAATAAAATATTCAGCCAATCAAGGCCTAACCCACAATTTCCCAGCCTGTCAACCATCCAGACAGAGAGACTCGTCGTAGCAGGGAAATTAAACAAAAAAAAAGGTGACAATGCTTAATGTTTGTTCATTAGGAAGTAGACCAGAAATAAAGGGTCTCCCAGGATTCTTATATCTCCCAATTTGAGGAACTCTCTCTCACTTACATCTAACTATTATTACGCAGCTCTGATTTGTAACAATATTTATATCCTCAGAAATAAAGCATTTGTTATCAACTAGACAGAGATAAACAGCACAGAAATAGACATTTGCTTTCTCTCATGCATGCGCACACGTATATAAAAGTCTATGGGGTGAACTTATATTTTCAGAATATTTGCAGATACATAGAACATTACAGCGCAGTACAGGCCCTTCGACCCTCGATGTTGTGTTGACCTGTGGAACCAATCTGAAGACCGTCTAACCTATACTATTCCATTCTCGTCCATATGCCTATCCAATGACCATTTAGATGCCCTTAAATTTAGCGAATCTACTACTGTTGCAGGCAGTGCGTTCCGCACCCCTACTATTGACTAAAGAAACTACCTCTGACATCTGTCCAATATCTATCACTCCTCAGTTTGAAGCTATATCCCCTCGTGCTAGCCATCGCCATCCAAGGAAAAAGGCATTCACTGTCTAAACTATCTAACCCTCTGATTACTAAGTCACCTTTCCATGTTTTTCTTTCTAACGAAAACAGTCTCAAGTTCTTCACCGTTTGCTCATAAGACCTTCTATCCATACCAGGCAACATCCTAGTAAATCTCCTCTGAACTTTTCCCAAAGCTTCCACGACCTTCCTATAATGCAGTGACCGGAACTGTACACAATACTCCAAATGTGGCCGCACCAGAGTTTTGTACATCTGCAGCATGATCTCATGGTTCCGAAACTCAATCCCTCAACCAATAAAAGCTAACACACCATATGCCTTCTTAACAACCCTGTCAACCTGGGTGGCAACCTTCAAGGATCTATGTATCTGGACACCAAGATCTCTCTGCTCATCTACACTACCAAGAATCTTACCATTAGCCCAGTACTCTGCATACTTGTTAATCCTTCCCAAGTGAATCACCTCACACTGTTCCACATTAAGCTCCATTTTCCACCTCTCAGCCCATCTCTGCAGCTTATCTATGTATCTTTGTAACCTACAACATCCTTTGTCACTATCCACAACTCTACCGACCGGAGTGTCATCCGCAAATTTACTAACCCATCCTTCTATGCCCTCATCCAGATCATTTTCACAAATGACAAACAGCAGTGGACCCAAAACAGACCCTTGCGGTACCCCACAAGTAACTGAACTCCAGGATGAATATTTCCCATCAACCACCACCCTCTGTCTTCTTTCTGATTTCTGATCCAAAAATTCGATTTTGCTCAAAAACTGCAAATCTGCAGGCAGTCAATATAGGCGGTGAATATATATAATATTTTGTAAATTCCACTTTGTCAAAGAAAACCAGCCTGATTCAATATTGGGATGCAGACAGACACTTAACCTCGCACCTTTAATGCATTGTCTGAGCTGAGATGTCACCTTTTGTTACAAAACCTTGTTATCTTGAGAAGGTGACCTGTAAGAAGGTCTGGGATTTATATATTCATTTTACCTGCAACCCATTCTAAAAGATGAAAGACTGATGTTTGTCACATCTGTATGTTCACTTTCTCACTGGTGTTGGTGTCAGTGCCTTGATGCCCCCCCCAGGACGTTAACCATTTTGTGTCTTGTTGTTTGTAATGAAGCTGTATTGCAGGTTCATCGTGAATTTATACAGTTGTTTTGGCTTCCCAAAATCAGATCTGCTCACTCTGAGCAGTATCCCAATGTCGTGGAAAATATAAACTTTCAGGTGGAGTTATCCAAAATTCAAAAGGGATGTAAGTCTTGATGTTTTTGCTTTTCTGCCCCTGTAAGATCCTGAAGCAGCACCTTCAGGAGAATTAGTTAGAGCGGAGTGAGAATAGAGAGGGAGTGTATGAGTGGGATGGTGCTTTCAATTTTGTGGAATAATAAAGGAAAAAAATGTTCTGCACAAAATAGAAGCTTGTTCTGAATTTTTACCCTGGACTGACAGTGATCACTTTTGTAATTTATTTTTACAGAGTATTTGATCTGAAGACTGAAGTTTAAAAATCAACAGACGAAGGGCTTATGTCCGAAACGTCGACTCTCCTGCTGCTCAGATGCTGCCTGACCTGCTGTGCCATTCCAGCACCGCACTTTGACACTGACTCTCCAGCATCTGCAGTCCTCACTTTCACGTCAATGTCTGACAGTCGCTTAATCCATTGCGACTGTGACTATTTTTGACTAAGATTCTGTGGAAAGGAGCAAAGCTTTGTGGTTCAGTACGTTTTCAGCATCATTGGGTCTGGACGAGAGTCCCTACTGTTGCACTGAGTGTGGAACCTAAAACAGTTATACGGCTTAGAAAGGAATTCACAGCAGGTAGAGGCTGTACACACATTTGTGTGCAGCTGAAGCTTTGGCCATGGAGAAACCTGATGAATCCTGCCCTATGGAGAAACCGTGGAAGTGTGGTGACTGCGGGATAGGCTTCTGTGTTCCGTCTGCCCTGGAGGCTCATCGGCACAGTCACACTGGGGTCAGGCCATTCTCCTGCCCTGAGTGCAGGAAGGGATTCAGCAGGTCCTCCACCCTGCTGTGGCACCGACGGGTCCACACGGGGGAGAGGCCCTTCAGCTGCCCCGAGTGTGGGAAGGCCTTCAGCAATTCCTCTGACCTACTGAAGCACCAGCGGGTCCACACCGGGGAGAGGCCATTCTCCTGCCCAGAGTGTGGGAAGTTGTTCAGCAGTTCTTCCGCCCTGCTGACCCACCAGAGGGTCCACACGGGGGAGAGGCCCTTCAGCTGCCCTGAGTGCAGAAAGACCTTCACCCAGGCCTCCACCCTGCTGAGGCACCAGAGTGTCCACACCGGAGAGAGGCCATTCTCCTGCCCAGAGTGCGGGAAGGGGTTCAGCGATTCCTCTGCCCTGCTGACCCACCAGCGGGTCCACACAGGGGAGAGGCCCTTCAGCTGCCGTGAGTGTGGGAAGGCCTTCACACATGCCTCCAACCTGCTTACCCACCGGTGGGTCCATACTAGGGACAGGCCCTTCAGGTGCCCCGAGTGTGGGAAGGCCTTCAGCAATTTCTCCCACGTGCTGATCCACCGGCGGGTCCACACCGGGGAGAGGCCATTCGCTTGTCCTGAGTGCGGGAAGGCCTTCAGCAATTCCTCTGACTTACTGAAGCACCAGCGAGTCCACACTGGGGAGAGGCCCTTCAGCTGCCCTGAGTGCGGGAAGGCCTTCACCCAGGCCTCCACTTTGCTGAAGCACCAGCGAGTCCACACTGGGGAGAGGCCCTTCAGCTGCCCTGAGTGCGGAAAGGCCTTCAGCAATTCCTCTGACTTACTGAAGCACCAGCGAGTCCACACTGGGGAGAGGCCCTTCAGCTGCCCTGAGTGCGGGAAGGCCTTCACCCAGGCCTCCACTTTGCTGAAGCACCAGCGGGTCCACACTGGGGAGAGGCCCTTCAGCTGCCTTGAGTGCGGGAAGGCCTTCACTCAGTTCTGCAACTTGCAAAGGCACCAGCGGGGACACCAGCGCTCCCAACAATCTGATTCTGCCGGTGAGGTTGCTGTGGATCACCCCCAGGACTGAACTTCCGGCCCTTTCTGGCAGTGGGTGTGGTGGAAGAGTCGATGCGCTTTTTTTTTTGTTTTCTGCTGGACTGCACCCCCACACCCACAGTGGCTCAGCGCTTAGCAGCACTGCCTCAGTGCCAGCGACCTGGCTTCGATTCCACCATTGGGGTGACTGTCTGTGTGGAGTTTGCACATTCTCCCCCTGTGCCTGCGTGGGTTTTCTCTGGGTGCTCCGGTTTCCTCCCACAGTCCAAAGATGTGAAAGTTGGGGTGGATTGGCCAAGCTAAATTGTCCCAGTGTTCAGGGATGTGTAGGTGTGGTGCATTAGTCAGGGTAAATGTAGAGTAATAGGGTTGGGAAATGGGTCTGGGTGGGTTACTCTTTGGAGGGTCAGTATGAACCTGTTGGGCTGAAGGGCCAGTGTCCACACTGTATGGATTCTGTGATTCTATGAACTTTGATCCATTGGGTGTTGCTGCTCGTTGAGCCTGGGATTGCACGTTCCCACTGAAACAATCCGCACAAACCTAAGCCTGTGAGACCATTGGAGTAGAAGTTAGGCCATTCAGCCCATCGAGTCTGCTCTGCCATTGGTTAGAGACAAAAAAAACTGCAGATGCTGGAATCCAAAGTAGGCAAGCAGGAGGGTGGGAGAACACAGCAAGCCAGGCAGCACCAGCAGTGATGTCAGTGTTTCAGGTATTAACCCAAATCATTGACTTCTCCACCAGAAATGATTTACCAGGATGTTGCTGAGGGTTGGAAGGTTTGGGCTACAGTAGACTGGGGCTGTTTTCTCTGGATTATGGGAGGTTGAGGAGTGACCTCATGTGGGTTTATAAAATCATGAGGGGTATGGATAGGGCAAATAGACAAGGTCATTTCCCTGGAGGTTCGGCATTCCAGAAACAGAGGGAATAGGTTTATGGCAAAAGGGAAAAGATTTAAATGGGACCTATGGGGTACCTTTTTCACACAAAGGGTTGTACATGTATGGAATGAGTTGCCAGAAGAAGTGAAGGCTGTTACAATGACATTATTTAAATGGCATCTGGATGGGGACATGAATAGGAACGGTTTGGAGGGATGTGGGCCAAGTGCTGGAAACAGACCCTTTGGTCTGATTAATTTAGGATACCTGGTCAGCATGGAGACGTTGGACCAAAGGGTCTGTTCCCAGCACTTGCCCTGTATTCCTCTAACCCTTCCTGTTCATACACCCATCCAGGTGCCTTTTTCATGTTGACATTGTGCCAGCATCCACTGTTTCCTGTGGCAGCTCACTCCATCCACATACCACCCTCTGCGTGAAAAAGTTGTCCCTCAGGTCCCATTAAAATTTTTCTCCTCTCACTTTTAAACCGATTCCCTCTAGTTCTGGACTACCTCAACCCAGGGAAAAGACCTTGACTATTTACCCTATCCATGCCCCTCAAACCCATAAAAGGCAGCACCTCAGCCTCCGATGCTCCAGGGAAAACAGCCCCAACCTATTCAACCTCTCCCTTTCCCTCCAAACCTTTCCCCATAATCACGTACTTATCCAAATGTCTTTTATATGTTGTGATTGTACCCGTGCCCACAACTTCCTCTGGAGGTTCATTCCACATGTGAACCACACTCTGCAAAAACATTTGTCCCCACCTGTCTTTTTGTCAATCTTCCTCCCCTCACTGTAAATATGTGACCCTGGTCTTGAACTTCCCCACCCTAGGGAAGAGACAACTACCTTTATCTATACCTCTCATGATTTTATCAACTTCGCCTCTCAACCTCCTCTGCTCCAGCAGAAAAACACCAGCCTTAATTCCAATTTGCTAATAATAGCACAGCAATGATTTCAGCTGTGTGTCAAGGATCTCTCATTTCTAAGGTAATGCAGTGCCTCTTAGGTTCACCTGATCTTAAAATGAATGGCACCCCATTCATTTCAAATGTCTATGGTTTCTTGCAAAGTCAGTCCTGTTTGGGAAATAGCCAGTGGCATCTTAGACTCCGTAGGCTGCTTCTGACCAGGTTTGTATGCTCTGATTTGAGATGTATGAGTAGAACTTCACAATAAAAATTAATGCAGCCTTTATTCATGACTCATTATTAAATACATTTGCTGCATTTACAGATGTGATTGAGAAGCTTCTACAAATGAATCTTGGACTGATAACAGTTTGTCAGGATTTTGAAAGTCATTGTGCCTCTGTCGCAGCAGAGGGGAGGGCTCTTTCAGACAGAAGACATCATACAGAAAATTCTCCCACGTCAGATGAACAAAGCCGACATGTTTGCAGCAAGTTGTGAAACTTGAAAGGGTTCTGAAAAGATTGACAACTATGTTTGCAGGGTTGGAGGGCTTGACCTACAGTAAAAGACTGAATAGGTTGGGGCTATTTTCCCTGCAGCATCGGAGGCTGAGGGGTGGCCTTATAGAGATTTATAAAAATGCATGAGGAGCTTTTAGCAGAGACATCCCAGGAGTGATACAGCTGGCCAAACCACTAGGTCCTTTTCCCCAGAGTGGGGGAGTCCAGAACTAGAGGGCAGAGGTTTGGGGTGAGAGGGGAAAAGTTTAGAAGGGACCTCAAAGTGGCAAGTTTTCACACAGAGGGTGGTGTATGTACAGAATGAGCTGCCAGAGGGAGTGGTGGAAGGTGGTACAATTACAACATTTAAAAGGCATCTGGATGGGTACATGAGCTAAATACTGACAAATGGGACTAGATTAATTTTGGATATCTGGTTGGCATAGACCAGTTGGACTGAAGGGTCTGTTTCAGTGCTGTACATCTCTCTGACTCTGTAACAGGACAGATAGTTTATGTGTGAACCAGAGGGGCCTGTCAGTAACATTGCCTCAACCGAACTCTGAAACCCAATGTGGTATTTTGTTTAAGGGACTAAGAGCCAAAAAAGATGCACAGTAGGTAAATAGACCCTTCAGTCCAACTCATCCATGCTGACCGGATATCCTAAATTAATCCAGTTCCATTTGCCAGCACTTGCCCATATCCCTCTAAACTCTTCCTATTCATGTTCCAATCCAAATACCTTTTGAATGTTGTAATTGTACCAGCCTCCATCACTTCCTCTGGCAGCTCATTCCCTACACGTACCACCCTCTCCTTGAAAAGGTTTCCCCTCAGGTTCCTTTTACATCTTTCCCCCTCATCCTAAACCTCTAGTTTAGGATTTCCCCACCCTGGAAAAAAGATTTTGACTACTTACCCTATCCATGCCTTTAATGTTTTTATAAATCTCTACACTCTTCAGCCTCAGATGTTCCAGGGAAAATATCTGCAACTTATTCAGCCTCTCCCTATAACTCAAACCCTCCAAGCTCAGAATCCTTTCAAGTTTCACAACATCCTTGCTGGAAACACAATTTGCAGGTATAGTGTTATGGACAAGGCCAGACCCTAACTTTACTGGTTGTTTTAGGCAGAGGTATCCTAGGAGTGATGCAGCTGGTTTCCAGGAAAACAGAATTTATTTACACACCACGGAATGAAACACAAATAAAGAAAACAATGTAGAATAACAGCCGTTTGAAAACCCAACCGACACAATCTCCCCGCAACTTCAAAAAGCTGCTGTTCCGATTTCCTGCAACATTCCCATAAATACGCCCCTCTGGCAAAAAAAGTTCAGTTCATGCACAGATTCTTACAGGAGAGATGTTGGAGAGAGAGTTAGCCAGAAATATCTGTTGAATCAGGGTACCTTTCTTCCCCCTGTAGCTTTGGACAGACTGCTTGCTAAAACTCAAAACCAAACCAGAGTAAACAAAATGCAGAACTGTCCTTTCATTGTACAAGCATTTTAGAAAAAATCTCAAATCCTTTTCCCTGATTGTTGCCTTAGCCAGTATCTGTTGGCCATAAGTGAAATCCCTAACCCCAGATGATTTGGAACCTCTGCCTTTTACAACCCCTCTTCAAAAAAATACCAAGAACAACATAATCTGCTTAAAGAAGAATCACTGTCGCAACAGAGAGCTGAAACATTTGTATCAAAAGGTCGTATTGTTAGCAGGCCAAGAAAACAGTTTTTCAATTTAGCCAATCAATTTACACCAGGCCCTTTGGCTACAAAAACCTATTAAATTTCAATCTGATGGTTTTGAAAACAGAGGAACAATCCTATCATTAAAAACAATTAGATATATGTCATCAAGGGTATAAAAGAAGGGGGCAGTTAGACAGAGGCAGAAAGCAAACGTCCGATAAGTGGGGGACATCAGTTTGCTGATGAGGGGTGGGAAGGGACGATGAAGAGGGGTAGGTAGAGGTTCAGGCAGAGCGAAAACACTGACAGAGGCCAACTGAGCCAACCGACCTGGCCCTGTGCTGGAGACTCAATGGGACAGAGACAAAATGTATCTTTTTCAGATCTATCTGCAGTGCTTGGACAAACATTACGCTCCATCCAGGATAAAAATGTCCTCCATCTGCTCCTGCAGATCAATTCCGTAGGGAAGGTGCTGTCAGAGAGCATCAGCCCCCATCGGAAGTAAAGTGGATGTGAGAGTAGCCAGTCCAGCAGAAAGGATCCTCTTGCCCCTCCCACTTCACCCACTAAACAGGGTTCAAGGTGTGACTCAGCGGCAGTAACAGCAGAATATACTGGCACTGGAGTGTGTCCAGCAGAGATTCACATGGATGATCGCTGGAACGATACACCTAACATACGATGAATGGCTGAGGATCCTGGGATTATATTCACTAGCTTTCAGAAGGCTGAGAGGAGATCTAACAGAAATTTACAAGATTATGCAGGGCTTAGAAAGGGTGGATGCTGGGAAGGTGTTTCCATTAGGCAGGGGAGACTAGGACGCATGGGCACAGCCTGATAATTAGAGGGGGTCAATTTAGAACAGAAATGAGGAGACATTTCCTCAGCCAAAGAGTGTGGGCCTGTGGAATTCATTGCCATGGAGCACAGTGGAGGCCAGGACGTAAATGTCTTCAAGGCAGAGATGGATAATTCCCTGAGAGATCAAGAATTTAAGGGCTACAGGGAGATTGCGGGTAAGTGGAGCTGAAATGCCCATCAGCCATGATTAAATGGCAGAATGGACTCAATGGGCTGAATGGCCTTACTTTCACTCCTATGTCTTATGGTCTTAACTCATCCATGTTGACCAGATATTCTAAATTAATCTAGTCCCATATGCCAGCACTTGGCGCATACCCCTCTGAACCCTTTCTATTCATATAACCATCCAGATGCCATTCACATATTGTAATTGTACCAGCCTCCACCATTTCCTCTGGCAGCTCATTCTTTACGCTCACTACCCTCTGACTTAAAAAAGTTGCCCTTAGGTTTTTTTTTTAATCTTTGATCATCCACCTCAGCCTAATGCTATTACCCTTTTGTTCTGGACACCCCCAAACCCAGGGGACAATACCTTGTCTATTTACCCAAACCATGCCTTTCATGATTGTATAGGTGTATACAAACACCTCTGCCACACTCAGGAAAACAGCCCTAAACAATTCAGCTCAAACCCTCCAACGCTGGCAGCATCCTTGTAAATCTTTTCTGAACCCTTTCAAGTTTCACAACGTCCTTTCGATAGGAGGGAGACCAGAATTGCACACAATATTCCAAAAGTGGCTTAACCAATGTACCGTACAGCCACAACATAACCTCCCAATTCCGATACGCAGAGGATTGGGAAAGTTGTCTTTTTTGGGTTTTGAAAACTGGGAAAGAATGGAGGGACAACCCAAACTTGTGAGGGTCAGCTTGGAAGCATCAACGCCTCCGGGGGCGGGGTGGGGGGGGGGGGGGTGGTGAGGAATGAGGGAAGGAAGCCAAATGTGCTGGAGCCAAGACGGAGGAAGAATAGAGGATGCAAAATTGTTGCAGCCAGCTTGAAGCTGCAATGTGGATTATTGCATGTGCTGTACTTGAACCTGATGCATTTATTTGTGGGAATCAGGTGCATTTTAAAAATTAAAAAAAGGTATCTCCCCCTCCCCAATTACTATCATCCGTCCCTCCTCACCCGGGTAATTAAGACACATACCTGAGTTACCAGAGTAGACTCCCTCGCTAGATTCACCCCAGTTGCTACAAGTGAACAGATTCCGCCCCCCCCCTCTCCCTCCCAGGATGAGGAGTTGCCCAGAGGAGGGTGTTTTACATTGAAACCGATCTGGCCACTTTCGCGTTGTGATGTCGAAAACGGGGCAGGCCGACAGTGGAACTCTGCAGCAGACGGAAGGAGAGCAGTTTGCAAAAATCCCTTCCCTTCAAAGAATCCTCACAGCATGGAAGCAGGCCACTCGGCCCAACAAGTCCAAACCAATGTTCTGAAGAGTAACCCACTCATACCCCTCCGCTTATTGCCCTACATTTATCCCAGAGTAATACACCAAACTTACACATCCCTGGACACTATGAGGGAATTTAGACTGGCCAATCCACCCTTGAAGATTTGGATCCCAAGCGGGACCCCTCGGTCTCGAGATCAGTCAAAGAATCAACAGAATGCGGACTGTACAAAGCAAGGTTATCAGTTTAATAAAGTAAGGCAGCCTGATGCAATTCTGTCCAGCAACACGGAGGTTAAAGCTTCTGTGCTCCGTGGCGCAATTGCGTAATTGTGTTTTTTTAAGAGACAACACAGCCTTAATTATAAAAGATCAATCAAATGTAATAAGGTGACATGATTGACAGCAGGTTAGTGCAATGATATTTCCTGGGAAACTGATTGTGCGTAAAACAAAATCATCCCATGCTTGCCAGTTCAATGTTAGTTTGAATAGCAAATTACTGTCTTATGATTCATATTATGAAAACTCCATGTTCTCTTATCTCTAATTCCAACCATCTCAGCAAAGCGGCAATTCAAGTTCACAGTGTCAAATCATAACCTGAAGCCATTTTGATGTTATTTTAAACTGAAAAGCCATTTTGTGGTTAATAAAAACCTACATACACCTGTTGCTCCTAACAACAGCCTAAATTCAAAATTTAAATCCTCATCTCCCCCGGGTTTATCTCCATCATTGCAAGCTCATCAGACGAGCCCCTAGCAAGGGGGGAGATGGTAAAGATCGAATTTGCCCTGCTGTGTGAACTTGCCATTGCCAGCATTGGTGCACAAGAAGGGACAGTTTACCTGTGCGATCCTGAGCAACCAGAGACTGTGTACCAACTATGCCAGGAAGATGTCCTTGTCTGCTGAGAGACTGAATGTTACCAAGAATGACTATTGCAGTGAACAGTTAATTTACAGAAAAAGTCTAAATGGTCTTTACCAAAGGTGTTGTGTGCCAGTTTGATACCAGTTGTGCGATGGGCAGCTCTGGTAAGCCTTGCCCCATCCAATTAGGTCACGCCACAAAAGAGAAGATAGGGAAATGTTATCTTTCAGTAACAATATGTTTCTTCAAAGTCACAATAGAATATTTGGCAGGGATGAAGTGGTCTGTTACGTCCTGACTTCAGCAAAAGACTCTTTGACCCCTAATGGCACCCATGTCTTCCCATTTATGGGATGAGTCAAACCATTCTTGGACAATAATCGCATCTCTTACCAAAAGACCCATGTATTGAACAGCCTCAAGGAAGTCACAAAGATAGGCCTCTTATTGGGAAGGTCTACACTAACCCTGGTTAATATTTTGAATAAAGAAAGTCCTCCTCGTGCTGTAGCTATAGGAACACAGTCTTCCTTGAGTTTTGCAGAGAATGAAAAAATCCAAAATCTCTACAAAACAGTAATATCACTCTTTGGGATATGTAGCTCTTAGTTTTTTTTTCTGTAGGAGGATTTTCAGGAATTATTAGTCATCAAAACTGTAATTATATCGTTTGTGGTCTCACCCTTTTGGGTAATGAGACAACTGCTGCTTTATTGAGATGAGGATTTAAAATTTGAATTTAGGCTGTTATTAGGAGCAACAGGTGTATGTAGGTTTTTATTAACCACAAAATGGCTTTTCAATCCAAAATAGCATAACAAAATGGCTTCAGGTTATGATTTGACACTGAAATGGAATTGTTGCTTTGCTGAGTTGGTTGGATTTAGAAATAAAAGAGAACAATGGAGTTTTCATAATATAAATCATAAGTAACTTGGTATTCGAACTAACCTTGAACTAGCAAGCATGGGATGATTTTGTAAGTAAAATAATCTGTTTCCCAGGAAATATCATTGGATTAACCTGCTGTCAATCATGTCACCTTATTACATTTGATTGGTCTTTTCTTGTAATTAAGGCTGTGCTGTCTCTTAAAAAAACATAAACGTGTAATTTTCGAATGTAATTGTGTAATTTCGTCACGGAACATAGAAGCTTTTAACCTCTGTATTGCTGGATAAATCTATGCTAGGCTGCCTTATTTCATTAAGCTGGTAACCTTGCTTTAAATAGATCGTACTCCTAGTGATTCTTTTAACCGATCTTGGACCGAGAGCCAGATTGAGGGGGTCTAGATGTTCACCCTAACCTGTAGAATCCCGAACACTATGGATAAATTTACCTCGGCCAATCCACCCTAACCTGCCATCCCTGGACACTGTAGGTAAGTTAGCGTGGTTAACATACACCATCCAGAATATCCTTGGGCATTATCAATAATTTAGTATGGGGGAACCACCCTAACCTGCACATCACTGGACAGTATGGGTAATTAAGCTCAGCCAAGGCCGAGGTTACCACGAGGTTGGAATTCTCTCCCAGAAGATACCGCAGTGAACCTGCACAGTTACTGCCTTTGCTGTTTGAATTCATGTATCGCTGGAATTCGGAGTGCGTCTGGGAAAATTAATAAACAGTGAAATTCACAGCTGATTTTGGAGGAACTGTTTGGGCAAGGATCACAGTCAGCAGCAAAAAAGTGTATTGTTTTTAAGTGGGACCTACAGAAAGTCTGCAGTAGCGAGTAGAATGGGTTCTTTCTTGATTATATGTTTTTTGAGATATGTCTCTTGATTAAATTTAAAATATAACCCATAGCTATTAATTTAACTTGGGGCAGTGTTTTGTAGAGGAATAAGACGGTGTTAGCTTCTGGATCTGTAGATTGTGAAGGAGCAAAAATGGCCTTTAGTAGAGTTATATGCGCTTCTTGTCAGATGTGGGAGTTTAAAGAGAGTTTAAGGGTTACTGCAGATTATATCTGCAATAAATGCTGTTGGTTGCGAATCTTATGAGATTGAATGCATCGGTTGGACAGACAGTTAGAAGTGATGAAGAATTTGCAACAGCAACAGTATGTGATGGATGGTAGTTATAGGAAGAGGGGAAGTCTCAGATACAGTCACATAGATGGGTTAACTCCAGGAAAAGTAAGACAGGCAGGCAGTGAGTGTAGGAGCCTTCTGTGGCTATACCCATTTCAAACAAGTATGCCATTTTGGAAAATATAGGGGGTGATGGATTCTCAGGGGAATGTAGCACGAACAGCCAAGTTTCTGGTATTGAGACTGGCTCTAATACAATGAGGGGCATGTCGGGTTTCAAAAGATCAATTGTGTTCGGGGACTCTCTAGTCCATTGTACAGACAGACGTTTCTGTGGACAGCAGCGAAAAATCAGAATGGTGTGTTGTTTCCTTGGTGCCAGGATCAAGGATGTCTCAGAGAGAATGCAGAATGTTCTCAAGGGGGAGAGGGGCCAGCCAAGAGGTCATTGTCCACATTGGAACCAATGATATAGGAAGGGAAAAGGTTGAGATTCTGAAGGGAGATTACAGAGAGTTGGCAGGAATTTAAAAAGGAGGTTCTTGAAAGTAGTAATATCTGGATTACTCCCAGTGCTACGAGCTAGGGAGGGCAGGAATAGAAGGTTAGAGCAGAGTAATGCATGGCTGAGGAGCTGGTGTATGGGAGAAGGATTCACATTTTTGGAGCATTAGAATCTCTTTTGGGGTAGAAGTGACCTGTACAAGGACAGTATGCACTTAAATTGGAAAGGGACTAATATACTGGCAGGGAAATTTGCTAGAGCTGCTCGGGAGGATTTAAACTAGTAAGGTGGTGGTGGTGGTGGGGGGGGGGGGGGGGGGGGGGGGGAGACCATGGAGATAGTGAGGAGAGAGATCAATCTGAGACTGGTACAGTTGAGAACAGAAGCAAATCAAACATTCAGGGCAGGCAGGGTCAAGGTAGGACTAATAAATTAAACTGCATTTATTTCAATGCAAGGAGCAATTACAGAAACATGGCTCAAGGATGGGCAGGACTGGCAGCTTCATGTTCCAGCATACAAATGCTACAGGAAGGATAGAAAGGGAGGCGAGAGGAGGGGGAGTGGTGTTTTTGATAAGGGATATCATTACAGCTGTACTGAGGGAGAATATTCCTGGAAATACATCCAGGGAGGTTATTTGGGTGGAACTGAGAAATAAGAAAGGGATGATCACCTTACTGGGATTGTATTATAGACCCCCTAATAGTCAGAGGGAAATTGAGAAACAAACTTGAGAGGAGATCTCAGCTATCTGTAAGAATAATAGGGTGGTTTATGGCAGGGGATTTAAACTTTCCAAACATAGACTGGGACTGCCATAGTGTTAAAGGTTTATATGGAGAAGAATTTGTTAACTGTGTACTAGAAAATTTTCTGATCCAGGATATGGATGTATCTACTAGACAAGGTGGAAAACTAAATCTACTCTTGGGAAATAAGGCAGGGCAGGTGACTGAGGTGTCAGTGAGGGAGCACTTTGGGGCCAGCGACCATAATTCTATTAGATTTAAAATAGTGATCGAAAAGGATAGACCAGATCTAAAAGCTAAAGTTCTTAACTGGAGAAAGGCCAATTTTGATGATATTAGGCAAGAACTTTCGAAAGCTGACAGGGAGCAGATGTTTGCAGGTAAAGGGACGGCTGGAAAATGGGAAGCCTTCAGAAATAAGATAACAAGAATCCAGAGAAAATATATTCCTGTTAGGGTGAAAAGAAAGGCTGGTAGGTATAGGGAATGCTGGATGACTAAAGAAAGAAATTGAGGGTTTGGTTAAGAAAAAGAAGGAAGCATATGTAAGGTATAGACAGGATAGATCGAGTAAATCCTTAGAAGAGTATAAAGGCAGTAGGAGTATACTTAAGAGGGAAATCAGGAGGGCAAAAAAGGGGACATGAAATAGCTTTGGCAAACAGAGTGAAGGAGAATCCAAAGAGTTTGTTTTACAAATACATTAAGGACAAAAGGATAGGGCCCCTCAAAGATCAGCAAGGCAGCCTTTGTGTGGAGCCGCAGAAAGTGGGGGAGATACTAAACGAGAATTTTGCATCAGTATTTACTGTGAAAAACGATATGGAAGATATCGAATGCAGGGAAATAGATGGTGACACCTTGAAAAATGTCCAAATTACAGAGGAGGAAGTGCTTGATGTCTTGAAACATAAAAGTGGATAAATCTCCAGGACCTGATCCGCTGTACCCTAGAACTCTGTGGGAAGCGAGAGAAGGGATTATTGCGTCTCTTGCTGAGATATTTGTATCATCGATAGTCACAGGTGAGGTGCCGGAAGACTGGAGGTTGGCTAACTTGGTGCCACTGTTTAAGAAGGGTGGTAAGGACAAACCAGGGAACGAAAGACCAGTGAGCCTGATGTCGATAGTGGGCAAGTTGTTTGAGGGAATCCTGAGGGACACGATATACATGTAATTGGAAAGGCAAGGACTGATTAGGGATAGTCAACACGCCTTTGTGCGTGGGAAATCATGCCTCACAAACTTGATTGAGTTTTTTGAAGAAGTAACAAAGAGGATTGATGAGGGCAGAGACTGGTTGGACTGGTTCGAATAAAGGGAGAATGAGCCATTTGGATACAGAACTGCCTCAAAGGCAGAAGACAGAGGGTGGTGGTGGAGGAGGGTTGTTTTTGAGACTGGAAGCCTGTGACCAGTGGAGTGTCACAAGGATCGGTGCTGGGTCCTCTACTATTTGTCATTTACATAAATTATTTGATTGCAAAGAAGTTTGCAGATGACACCAAAATTGGAGATGTAGTGGACATCAAAGAAGGTTACCTCAGATTATAAAAGGATCTTGATCAGATGAGCCAATGGGCCGAGAAATGGCAGATGGAGTTTAATTCAGATAAATGCGAGGTGATGCATTTTGGGAAAGCAAATCTTAGCAGGATTTATACACTTAATTGTAAAGTCCTAGGGAGTGTTGCTGAACAAAGAGACCTTGGAGTGCCGGTTCATAGCTCCTTGAAAGTGGAGTCGCAGGTAGATAGGATAGTGAAGAAGGTGGTTGGTATGCTTTCCTTTATTGGTCAGAGTATTGAGTACAGGAGTTGGGAGGTCATGTTGCGGCTGTGCAGGACATTAGTGTGAGAAACAAAGCTCACTCACTTCAATAATTTCAGTCTGAGACAAGATCTGAAGCAGTAGTATCGTTTATACGCTCTTGCAAGAGGAATGTGGTGTCTGTTTACAAAATAGTCAAACACAGTGTTTAACGAGTACACAATATATATGTAATTCATTCGTCTTCCCTCCTCCCATTGCTCCTCCCCTGTTTACATCTCCCACTTCTCTAAGACCGGCACCCATTACTCTTGCTTATCTTTTGCCTTATCTGTGACAAAATGCTTATTTCTGGCCTCAAGGCCGTTTGACCACATCCTGCTATGGTCCATTTTTAGGTATAGCCTCCTTTACTGCCAGCTGCTTCCTTGCTTGCTAGGACCTTATGACCTCTTGATTGTGGTTTGTTCTTGTTTTTGCAGAAGCAGGAAACAGATGCTTATAACTACTGTTTGTACAGGCATATCTAGCTTAACCCCCTCCCCTCACAGCACCTTATCTATTTGTCTGTAACATCTACCATTGTTTGCAGGCACATTTCATTCTTGTATGCACATTTTAGCTCATACAAAAACAATTATATATTTGCTTCACATAGTTTTCATTCTTGTTAACTCAGCACTTG
The DNA here is from genome assembly GCF_037043375.1 of Chiloscyllium plagiosum. Lineage (NCBI taxonomy): Eukaryota > Metazoa > Chordata > Chondrichthyes > Orectolobiformes > Hemiscylliidae > Chiloscyllium > Chiloscyllium plagiosum. The sequence goes on from NW_028270165.1 coordinate 82,446,003, forward strand.
GCTGAAACAATTATACACTGGTGTGAGTTCATTTACCTTGCATAAGCAATTTATGATTGCAGAAGTAACACTGCTTTACCTATATCCCACATTGGTTAGGCCACTGTTGGAATATTGCGTGCAATTCTGATCTTGTTCCTATTGGAAAGATGTGAAACTTGAAAGAGTTCAGAAAAGATTTACATGGATGTTGCCAGGGTTGGAGGATTTGAGCTACAGGAAGAGGCTGAACAGGCTGGGGCTGTTTTCCCTGGAGCGTCGGAGGCTGAGGGGTGACCTTATAGAGGTTTACAAAATTATGAGGGGCATGGATAGGATAAATAGACAAAGTCTTTTATCTGGGGTCAGTAAGTCCAGAACTAGAGGGCATAGGTTTAGGGTGAGAGGGGAAAGATATAAAAGGGACTAAGGGGCACCTTTTTCACACAAAGGGTGGTGTGTGTATGGAATGAGATGCCAGAGGAAGTGGTGGAGGCTGGTACAATTGCAACATTCAAAAGGCATCTGGATGGGTATATGAATAGGAAGGGTTTGGAGGGATATGGGCCGGGTGCTGACAGGTGGGACTAGACTGGGTTGGGATATCTGTTCGGCATGGACGGGTTGGACCGAAGGGTCTGTTTCCTTGCTGCACATCTCTATGACTCTCTCAATAACAGTGGATGGTGCCCTCACCAAGATGGCCGCCCGCGCTCCCCGCCCCAAAACAACAGGCGCCTGACCCTCACAAAGATGGCCGCCCGCGCTCCCCGCCCCAAAACAACATGCGCCTGACCCTCACAAAGATGGCGGCGGGTTGCCTAGGCAACTCGCGAGGTCCTTCCCCAGTGAAGTTAAAACTGGGCCGGTGGGTTTTTTCCCGAGGCCTGAGGCCTCCCCCTCGGAGTTTATAAACTCCCCAGTCTCCCTCCTCCCGCGGGTCCCAATCCTACCCTGTCTCACTGTCTCCTCTCCCTGGGGGCAGGAGCCAGGTCTTGGCGCTCGGGCCTGGCGACCTCCCCGGGATGTTCCTGAAACCTGGTCCTGTTCTGAAGGAGGATCCCCGGACCCGAAACACCTCCTCACATTCCTCCCGACACGAGCTGCCGGACCTGCTCAGCTTTTCCAGCGGCTCCTGTTCTTGTTCCTTCAGCCACCGAAACCGCACTCAGTAACACTGCCTCAGTCCCGCAGCGGGACCTACACTGCACATGCGCCAACACAAGAGGCGGGGTCCTGCTGTATGGCGTCATCGCAGGGGAGGGGCGTGGCTGGGGACTACCTCCAAACAATCGGAGACAATGGGGGCGGGGCGATGGTTTTGCCGGCCCCCAGCCTCCTGAAAGGTATTTTTAAAAAAGTTCCAACTTTTTAAAAAACTTTTCAGGCTGTTGAGAAATGTTGTGGGATATAGGTAAAGCAGTGTTACTTCTGCAACCATAATTGCTTATGCCAGGTAAATGAACTAACACCAGTGTATATATGTTTCAGCCAAGAATGGAAACTGTGAAGGAAATACATAATTGCTTTTCATTACCTGAAATGTGCATACAAGAATGAAATGTGCCTGCAGACAATGGAAGATGTTACAAACAGATTAGATGCAATGAACATTGAGTTATGCCAAACTTGGCACGTTGCCCTCATGTAGGCACTGAAACGAGCCAAGTTAGTTACAGGGTAAATAAGAGTGAGGGTCGCCCGGCTTCGAGAGAGGGAGAAGTAAACAAGGGCAGAGCGCAGCTAGGCAGGGGCAGAACATAATAAGAATTATTGACAGGTTTGAAGGCCAATGAGGTAAACAGGGAAGTACTGAGAGAGACTCAATTAAACTGTATAAATTGTGGAGTAATTTTTGGATCGGTGTGCCTCCTTGGTAGACACACGTCTTACAAGAACGTTTCAATAAAATTCGCTGCTTCAGAATTTGACTCGGACTGAAATTTATTATATTGTGAGCTCTGTTTCTCACAATTTGGGAACTCGTCTGGGGTGTCCATCATCACCAGCCGGGTAGGCACTATCGACGGCTGGGAAGATGCGTCCCGTTCCTTTTAGAATGGTCCCATGTACCTCGGCGGTGGCTTCCCCCATCTAGTCGACTGACTGAGATCCACTGAGAGTCTATCTGAACCAGGCAAAAAGGTTGTGAAATAGGAAATTTAAGTAGGCACAGGGAGACGTTGAGCCAGGCAACTCCGTGCACGGACCAACGTAGGAAAATTGAATTTTAAGTACTGCCTTGGTGGCTGGGATTGAGTTTTAGTAGTTAATAAGGGACGAACGAAGGAACTCAATATAGGCTGTGCCAAGGGTAAAAACAAAAGCCTCCGGAAAAAAAAGGAAATGGAAATGAAGGCGGGTCCCTGACAACATACCGCCAGAAAGTCCGTTGGGCAGGATGTTGTGGAATTGGAAAAATAATACGTGTAGAAGGGGAAAAGATAGGAAAAAGATGAATAAATATTATTGCTTTGTATGGACTAAGGAATTCATTCTTTGTCCCGCCGTCTTCTGGCCAAAGTACGGGTCGGACGAAGACTGTGTTTGTAAATATTTGAATTTATATGTCAACGGAAAACAGCCATACAGTGAGGACGAATCAGATTATACTTCGTGTCGGAAGGGCTAGTAGCTGAAGAGCTACTGAGGGTACACTTCGTCACTAAATCATGGCCAGACATCCAGAAAAAGATTCAAAAGATAGAGGGGTGGAGCGAGAAGCCTCTAGAGGAGTCACTGTGGGAAGCTCAAAGTGTCTGTGACATACGGTATGCGTGTGAAAGAGAGAGAGAGAGAAAAGCTGTACAGCTAATAGAAAGTTTAACCCTTTGTGATTTGGTTTGAATGCACATTTGTTTGTTGGCGATTGAATGTTTGTGCTTTGTTCCCTGGAGCTTGAGAGCCAGGACTATTTTGAATCTGTTTTCTAGTATGGGAATTTAACATGATTTCTTTTAAGATTAAGGATTTTACAGTGATTATGAAATAAAATGTTAACTCCTGTTCTTTTTACAGGTCATGACTGCCTTACTATCAGTTACTTAGTAATCTCTTTTATCCTTACATAAAAGCGATTTATGGAGGACAGTTGAAGATTCCGTTCAACATTAGATTGTAAAAAATCAAAAAAATTCTATGGTTAATATCTGTGACCTTGGATTCGGCCATTATTCATGCATTAGATGTTTTTTTTTAAAACTTGAATAGACAAATCCTTCTAAGGCAGCTCCGGTTATTTCACAACCTATAGCATTGTAATTGAGCAATGACTGGTCAGGACTACTTAAGAAAACTAATTTTGGATTTAAATTAAGGAACTAAAACTGGGTAATTATAGTGGATTTCAAAGTTGGGAACTGTATGCATTTTACATTTTAAATATTAAATACTGAATAAATGAATTTATAATATATAAATATATATTTACAAGTAAGGTTCCAAAATGTATAGTTAGGAACAGGCTTTAAAGTTAGACAAGCATAAATTGATGAATTGATATTTGAGGTTACAGGGAGCAAGAAACATTGCAATATTTATTTTTTAAAAATCAAGGTCGAAACAAAACATTGGGTGATGAAGAATGGCCGTGAGGTGGCCCTAAAGCTGTTCAATTGGTTAAATCGGCTCAGCAATTGATCTGGCAACGTAACATAAAAAGCAGAAACAGAAGGCAAAAATAATGACAGCCACGGTTGATGAGGTAATAAAGAAAAGGATAAAACTAAAAGGAGAAGGAAACTGGAATGGTGGCGGGCAGCATGTTGAAAATAAAGGGAGGAGAAGGGATCGGGGAGGAGATGTTAAGGGGTCTGGTGGACAGAAACAAGGAACAAAGTGGAAATCCCCACAGGCGGGATGTTATTACTGTGGAAAGACAGGTCACTTTGAGAGAGAGTGTCCAGATCTGAAAAAGGAAGCAAAGGCAGTACCGTTTATGAACCTCGATGAAGAATAGGGATATCATGGGTTCCTGCCCCCGGGGACCCACCAGGAACCCTTGATAAATTTAAAGGAGGGACCTTACAAAGAGGACGTAGTTTTCCTAGTTGATATGGGGGCACAAGGTCATCCTTAAATTTTAAGCGCAAGAGAGCGGAAATCTCAAAACAAATGTTAGCTGTTTCTGGAGTAAAAGGGGAGGGATTTACAGTTCCAGTTTTTGAACCTATGATAATCGAAAATGGGGAAGAGATAGTCAAAAGTGAACTGTTATATACTCCTGATAGTGAAAGTAACTTATTGGGGCGGGATTTAATCATACTCCTGGGACTGGAGATTGGAGTATGGGACCAGAGATTAGTAATACAAATGGCCATCCTGACTGAAGAAGAGGAGAAGGAAATAGAACCCATAGCGTGGGAACGGGAAGGGAATCGCGGGAATTACGAATACCTCCTTTGGAGATCAGTTCAAAAAGAGAGGGAGATGTGGTTTGCAAAATACAATATCTGATTTCAATAAAGGGACGCAGGGGACTGCAGCCAGTAATTGAGGGATTGATTAAGGATGGATTAATAAAGCCCTGCTTGTCCCCTTACAATATCCCTATCCTGCCAATAAAGAAATCGGACGATAGTTATCGCCTGCTATAAGACCCCAAGGGCATTGAACCAAATAGTACAAGCCCGCCACCCTGTGGTTCCTAATCCCTATACACTACTGAGTAAGATTCCCCATGACCATAAATGGTTCAGTGTAGTGGATCTGAAGGATGCCTTCTGGGCATGTCCACTGGCGGAGGGAAATAGGAATATGTTTGCCTTCGAGTGGGAAGATCCAAAAAGAGGGCGAAAACAGCAGTACAGATGGACGGTACTCCCACAGGGATTTACTGAATCCCTGAATTTCTTTGGCCAGGTGTTGGAACAAGTCTTGGAGAAGTTTAATAGCTCCCAAGGAGCTACTCTGATACAATATGTAAATGATCTTTTGTTAACAGGTGAGAAAGAGACAAAACAATAAAAGCCACAAACAAATTACTAAACTTTCTAGGACAACAAGGATTGAGGGTCTCCAAGAATAAATTGCAGTATGTAGAGATGGAAGTCAGATATTTGGGACACCTAATCAGTGAAGGAAAATGTAAAATAAGCCCAGAAAGAATTGAGAGAATTGTGGGAATGCCGCAGTCTAAAACCAAAAGGGAATTACTAAAATTCCTGAGTACTGTAGATTATGGATAGACTCATATGCATAGAAAATAAAGAAATTATGTTTGAAACAATTAGAGGAAGAACCTAAATTATTGAATTGGTCAGAAGAATAGACAATAGACGATAGGTGCAGGAGTAGGCCATTCAGCCCTTCGAGCCTGCACCGCCATTCAATATAATCATGGCTGATCATTCCTAATCAGTATCCTGTTCCTGCCTTATCTCCATAACCCTTGATTCCACTATCTTTGAGAGCTCTATCCAACTCCTCCTTAAATGAATCCAGAGAGTGGGTCTCCACTACCCTCTGGGGCAGAGCATTCCACACAGCCACCACTCTCTGGGTGAAGAGGTTTCTCCTGAGCCTGTCCTAAATGGTCTACCCCGTATTTTTAAGCTGTGTCCTCTGGTTCGGCACTCACCCATCAGTGGAAATATGTTTCCTACTGCTAGAGTGTCCAAACCTTTCATAATCTTATCCGTCTCAATCAGATCCCCTCTCAATCTTTGAAACTCAAGGGTATACAAGCCCAGTCGCTTCAGTCATTCAGTGTAAGGTAATCCTGCCATTCCAGGAATTGACCTCGTGAACCTACACTGCACTCTCTCAATAGTCAGAATGTCTTTTCTCAAATTTGGAGACCAGAACTGCACACAGTACTCCAGGTGTGGTCTCACCAGGGCCGTGTACAGCTGCAGAAGCACCTCTTTGCTTCTATACTCAATTCCTCTTGTTATGAAGGCAGCATGCTATTAGCCTTCTTCTCTACCTGCTGTACCTGCATGCTTGCCTTCATTGACTGGTGTACAAGAACACCCAGATCTCTCTGTACTGCCCCTTTACATAAATTGATTCCATTGAAGTAGTAGTCTGCCTTCCTGTTCTTGCTCCCGAAGTGGATAACCATACATTTATCCACATTAAACTGCATCTGCCACTCACCTAACTTGTCCAGGTCACCCTGTAATCTCCTAACATCCTCATCACTTTTCACCCTGCCACCCAGCTTTGTATCATCAGCAAATTTGCTAATGTTATTGCTGATACCATCTTCTATATCATTAATATATATTGTAAAAAGCTGTGGTCCCAGCACGGATCCCTGCGGTACCCCACTGGTCACTGCCTGCCATTCCGAAATGGAGCCGTTTATCACTACCCTTTGTTTCCTATTAGCCAACCAATTTTCAATCCAATCTAGTACTTTACCCCCAATACAATGCACCCTAATTTTACTCACTAACCTCCTGTGTGGGACTTTATCAAAAGCTTTCTGAAAGTCCAGGTACACTTCATCGACTGGATTTCCCTCATACAACTTCATAGTTACATCCTCAAAAAATTCAAGAAGATTAGTCAAGCATGATTTCCCCTTCATAAATCCATGCTGACTGTCCTATCCTGTTACTCCTATCCAGATGTGCTGTAATTTCATCCTTTATAATAGACTCCAGCATCTTTCCCACCACGGAGGTCTGACTAACTGGTCTATAATTTCCTGCTTTCTCTCGCCCACCTTTCTTAAAAAGTGGTATAACATTAGCCACCCTCCAAACCTCAGGAACCGACCCAGAATCTATTGAACTCTGGAAAATAATCACCAATGCATCCATGATTTCCCGAGCCACCTCCTTCAGTACCCTGGGATGCAGACCATCAGGCCCCGGAGACTTATCAACATTCAGACCTAACAGTCTCTCCAACACCAAATCCTGGCAAATATAAATTCCCTTAAGTTCAGGTCCTTCAGCCACTGTTACCTCAGGGAGATTGCTTGTGTCTTCTTCCCAAGTCAACACAGATCTGAAGTACCCATTTAATTCCTCTGCCATTTCTTTGTTCCTAGTAATATATTCCCCTGTTTCTGTCTTCAAGGGCCCAATTTTTGTCCTAACCATTTTTTTGCCTTGCACATACCTAAAAAAGCTTTTACTATCCTCCTTAATATTCTTGGTCAGTTTACCTTCGTACCTCATATTTCCTCTGCATATTTCCTTCTTAGTAATCCTCTGTTGCTCTTTAAAAGCTTCCCAGTCCTCAGTTTTCCCTCTTATCTTAGCTATGTTATACTTTTTCTCTTTTAACTTTATATGTTTCTTTACTTCCCTCGTCAGCCACGGCCGCCCATGCCTCCTCCTGGGATCTTTCTTCCTTTTAGGAATGAACTGATCCTGCAACTTCTGCATTAGACACAGAAATATCCGCCATTGTTCCTCCACGGTCATCCCTGCTAAGGTATTGCACCATTGAACTTTGGCCAGCTCCTCCCTCATAGCTCCATAGTTCCCGTTATTTAACAGAAATACTGTCACTTCCGACTGTACCCTCTCCCTCTGAAATTGCAGATTGAAGCTTCTTGTATTATGGTCACTACTTCCCAATGGCTCCTTCACTTCGAGGTCTCTGACCAATTCTGGTTCGTTACACAATACCCGATCCAGAATTGCCTTCTCCCTGGTCGGCTCCAGCACCAGCTGCTCTAAGAATCCATCTCTGAGGCACTCCACAAAGTCTCTTTCTTGAGGCCCAATACCATCCTGATTTTCCCAGTCTACCTGCATGTTAAAATCCCCCATAACAACTGTAGTGACATCTTTGCGACAGGCCAATTTCAGCTCCTGATTTAACTTACATCCGACATCCAGACTACTGTTTGGGGGCCTGTAGATGACTCCCAAGAGGGTCTTTTTAACCTTAGTATTTCGAAGCTCTATCCACACTGACTCTACATCCCCTGATTCTAGGTCCCCCCGCGCAAGGGACTGAATATCCTCCCTTACCAACAAGGCCACCCCACCCCCTCTGCCCGTCAGTCTGTCCTTACGATAGCACGTGTATCCTTGAATATTCATTTCCCAGGCCCTGTCCACTTGAAGCCACGTCTCAGTTATCCCCACAATATCTTATCTGCCAATTTCCAAAAGAGCCTCAAGCTCATCCATCTTATGTCTAATGCTTCGTGCATTCATGTATAGTATTTTTAATTTGTTACTGCTCTCACCCTTCCCATCAACCCGTATTTCACTCAACCTTCCAGCATGATCCCTTTCCGAGTTTTCTGCCTCATTGGTACAGTTGTCTTTCTTGACTTCTCTTGTTCTAACTTTCCCTTCAATTTCCTTTTTAAACATCCAGCTTGTCCCCTCCCCCCCGCTACTTAGTTTAAATGTAGTGTTGCTGTAGAAAACCTGCCTGCCAGAATGCTGGTCCCTAACCTATTAAGGTGCAAGCCATCTCTCTTGTAGAATTTATGTTTACCAAAAAATATACCCCAGTGATCCAAGAACTTAAATCCTTGCTTCCTGCACCAGTTCCCCAACCACACATTCAAGTCCATTATCTCCCTGTTTCTGGCCACACTAGCCCGAGGAACTGGAAGCAAACCGGAGATAACCACCTTGGACGTCCTGCTTTTCAGCCTTCTTCCTAGTTCTCCGAAGTCTCGCTGTAGTATGTTCCTCCTCTTCTTCCCGACATGTACCACCACCTCTGGCTCTTCACCCTCATCCTTGAGGATTTCCTGCACTCTGTCCGCGATGTCTTTCACTCTAGCACGAGGAAGGCAACACGCCATCCTTAAATCCTGTCTGCTGCCACAAAAACCCCAGTCAGTTCCTCTCACGATGGAGTCCCCTATTACCTCTGTGCGATGTCCGACTCTTCTGCTCTGCCTCTGCGGCAACTTTTGATTAACAAACTTGGCCGCCTTGCGAACTGGCAGTGTCATCAGTCTCTGCTTCCAAAAGCTTCAACTTGTTCCTGACAGGTACTTCTCCCGGGGTCTCTTGCACCTGTCTCCTCTCTGCCTTTCTCATCGTCTGCTCTCTTCTGGCATGATTGGTGTAATAACATCGCTGAAGGTCTTATCCAGAAAGATCTCGTTCTCTCGGATGAGCCGAAGGTCCTCGAGTTCTTTCATCAACACTGCAATATGCTCGGTCAATTGCTGAAAGTGCACACATTTTCCACACATATACGAGCCAGACACACCAGAGTCGTTGACCTCCCACATCAAGCACGTAGCACACTGAACCAGCTGGGCAGTCATGTCTTCACCCTCTTCAACTGTAGCGTAATCACTTCACTCAACCTCCTTGTCAAAGAATCCTGTGCTGACGCCTCACTCTTCGATCTAAACTTCCTTAGACCCTCTTTTTGTGGCACGTCTGTGGACTCTTAATTAAGGTTCGAGGAGGAGGGAGGGAGGGAGACCCTACTTTGTAGGACCTGGGGTTTAGAACACACCCACTCTAATAGTAATCACTTACCTTCCCGACCGGCCTTGCGCTCCGTCTGAACTTCCGCCCAGCTCCCGCCGCTCACTGCTGCGAAAAGGAGTGAGGGAAGAAGAGAGGGAATTAGTTGAAGAACTAAAGAGGAACCTAATCCATGTCCCTGTTCTTGCATTACCTTCCCTAGACAAGCCCTTCCATTTGTTCTAGGGGTCCTAACCCAGCGATGGGGGGGAATAAAGCAGCCAGTTGCTTTATTCAGGCATGCAGGCAGTGGCAGCAACAGCCTTATTGGTAGAGCAGAGTTGGAAACTTACTTTTGGGGGAGCCTAAATAGTCAGCACCCCACATCAGGTACGGACCATATTAAAATCAGAAAGCAGGGCGGTGGCTCACAGACTCTAGGAGATGAAATATGAGACAATCTTAATAGAGCAGAATGACCTTGCGTTAGTCACAGACAGTTGCTTGAATCCAGCTGCATTTCTGTGGCAGGGAGAGGAGGTGGCCCTTGGCAATCCAGAACATGACTGCCTTGATATTATTGAATATCAGACTAAAGTGCAGGTGGACTTAAGAGACGTACCGTTGCATCCGGGAGCTCGGTTGTTTACCGACGGGTCCTCCAGGGTGATTGAGGGTAAAGGCACAATGGATATGCTGTAGTATACGGGATAGAGGGAAGTGTTATCAAGGCTGAAAGACTGCCTAATGGCTGGTCAGCCCAAACTTGTGAACTCTATGCCCTCGAAAGATTTTTAGATTAGATTAGATTACATTACAGTGTGGAAACAGGCCCTTCGGGCCAACAAGTCCACACCGCCCCGCCGAAGCGAAACCCACCCATACCCCTACATTTACCCCTTACCTAACACTACGGGCAATTTAGCATGCCCAATTCACCTGACCCTGCAAATCTTTGGACTGTGGGAGGAAACCGGAGCACCCAGAGGAAACCAACGCAGACACGGGGAGAATGTGCAAACTCCACACAGTCACTCGCCTGAGGCGGGAATTGAACCCGGGTCTCTGGCGCTGTGAGGCAGCAGTGCTAGCCACCGTGCCGCCCTTAAGCGAAAGAGCTCTCAGAACCTTAGAAGGCAAGGAAGGAACGGTGTACACAGACTCCAAATATGCGTTTGGAGTAGTACACACCTTCGGAAAAATTTGGCAAGAAAGAGGATTGATAAATAGCAGAGGAAAATAACTAGCACGTGAGAAATTGATAAAACAATTGCTGGAATCCCTGTTACTCCTGAGAGAAATAGCGGTAGTTCATATAAACGGACATCAGAAGGGGAATGAACCGGAAGTGAGAGGAAATAGACTGGCCGATGAGGTAGCTAAAGAAGCAGCCCTGAATCCACAGGGAGCAGTGCTATACTCCCTAACACCTTCAATTCCAGATCTTCAGGTGCCCCGTTGTTTACTGCAAAGGAGAAAAAGGAACTAAAACATTTAGTAACTGCAAAGACAGCGGATGGGCGCTGGCTGTTACCTGGTGGGAGGGAAATGTTGAATAAAATGACAATGCCAGAAATTTATGGCTGTCTTACATCAGGGGAATCACTGGGGAGTGCAAGTAATGTGTGATTTAGTTTTAAGGAAATATGGATGCAAAGGGATATATACAATAGCCAAACAGATATGTGAGGGATGCATAACATGTAAAAAAGTAGACAAGAAGGTGTTAAGGAAACAAGTCCCAGGAGGAAGAGAACCTGGGCTAAGACCATTTCAGAGCATTCAGGTAGATTATACCGAATTATCCCGAGTGGGAAGACTGAGGTGTATGCTGGTAATGGTTGATCACCTATCTGGATGGGTGGAGGCCTACCCTTTAGCCACTGCCACCGCAAGTGGGGTGTCCAAGATAATACTCGAACACATAATCCCCAGATATGGGAGAGCGGAATGCATAGATTCAGATCAGGGAACTCACTTTACTTCCAGAGTACTGCAGGGAGTGATGAAGTGGTTAGGAATCTCCTGGGAGTTCCAGTCCCCTTGGCACCCACCTTCATCAGGAAAGGTTGAGAGAATGAACCAGACACTCAAGAATCAGTTATCTAAATTAGTAGCAGAAACCAGACTCCCTTGGACTAAGTGTTTACCTATAGCCCTTTTGCGAGTGCGAGCGGCCCCAAGGAAAGATATGGGGCTGTCCCCTTATGAGATATTGTTTGGCCTGCCCTATCTGGGAATGAAAGGGGAACTGCCAACCCTGCAGACTAAAGATCTGTTCTTAAAGAAGTATATACTGGGCTTAAAAATGTGTTGCTGGAAAAGCGCAGCAGGTCAGGCAGCATCCAAGGAGCAGGAGAATCGATGTTTCAGGCATAAGCCCTTCTTCAGGAATCACTGGGCTTGTCCTCCTCTTTGTCTTTCGTCAGGAAACAGGGTTTATTGGCACAGACTCCACCCCTTGAATTCACCGTCCATTCGATCCAACCGGGGGATCATGGACTGAGACCAAATTGCAACCAGACTAGGAGGGGCCGTACCAGGCACTCTGATGATAAGAACGGCGATAAGAACAACAGAGAAAGGCTGGACTCACTACACTCAGATCAAAGGGCCAGCTGAATCTCCAGTTGAGAGAGAAGTCTGGACAACCAAACCGACAAAAAAACCACTTAAACCTAAGCTAAAAAAGACTTTAAATAACTGATTATATAGTGGCGCGAGCACGGGAGAGTTTCTGTAGTGTTGTATGCTAAGTCTCTCGGTGCTTCAATACCACTGTAGAATGGGAAGAATGTTTAGGTATCCTATATTAGCTTTTCTAGTCTTAGGATTCTGTCAGGCTATGGTGTGGTCGTCTTACTTAGTGATAACGGTTCCAGAAAGTACAAATCTACAAGTTATAGAAACAGATGCCTGCAGCCTACTGGATTGCGGAGATGTAAGAAGTCAGAGGCAATATAATAACTCAGAGATACATCTTAAGTTCTATGAAAAAGGCCCCAAAGCGGGGGCATGGGGTAGAGTTGACGGGAAGGAAGTGTTTTGGAGAGAGACGTGTAAGGGATATCTTTGGGATGGAGGATGTAAAGAATGGCGGAGGCATGAAGACCGTGAAGGTGATCTCTTGATTAATCCACTCGTCACAGTACACCGGGGTCCCTTCCGGCTAGCTCTTGACTGTCCCGATAAAAAGTGTAACCCTATATATTTAACAATAAAGAAAATGTCATGGCGTGAAGCAGTTTTGGGGGGAGGAACCTGTCAGGTCCAATTAAACAAAACATTTTTGATAGAAATGAAAGCAGACAGGAAGGATTTCTTGGGATGTTGTTTCAATATACACGTGCAAGACGGAACCCGAATAGGGGAAAGGAATAGTAAAGCCCCTTACTCTGACCCTAAGGTGATAAAAATTGTAAAGGTAAACACTTAAAACAGACCATTGAAGTAGAAACAGGATATGGGGATACAAATGCCTGGGTTGATTGGGTAAAGTACACTGTGAAAAGTCTGAATAAAAGCAATTGTTATGCATGTGCCTCTGGGAGACCAATGGCCCAAGTAGTCCCCTTTCCGCTTGGGTGAAAGCGAGACAGGAGGGGCATGACATGCATGATAGCCCTTTATCAGGATGAGACCACACGGAGTAATAAAAATTGTATGCCCCTTCTATTAATGTTCCCTCCCTTAAAGAAGAAAGATTTAAAAACGCCCCCCCCCCCCCCCCCCCCCGTGTTTTCTGCCGTGGTCGGAAATCACACATTTTTTGTAAACAGACAAGGAACAAATCGGTCCAGGTACTTGGGGGAGCTGAAATCATGTACCAAAATTGAGGACGTGACGGAAAAGGACAAGGGAGGGAACTACTCAGCATTAAGGATTCCCCGAGCGGATCTGTGGTGGTACTGTGGAGGGAAAATATTGAGACCCACCCTACCTCCAAATCGGAGGGGCATGTGTGCAATTGTGCAATTGGCAATCCCATTCACCCTGGCATTTGAAACAAAAGAGATAGTAAAGAAAGGGGAATGGAGTAAGAGATCACTATCGGATAATTCGTTTGATGAGCGGATATATCTAGACTCTATAGGAGTTCCAAGAGGGATACCGATGAGTTCAAGGCTCGTAACCAGATCACAGCAGGCTTTGAATCGGCTCTCTTCTGGTGGGTAGTAGTCAACAAAAATGTAGACTGGATAAATTATATTTTCTATAATCAGCAAAGGTTCAATAATTACACTAGAGACACAATTAAAGGCATAGCCGAACTACTTGATGCAACCAGCAGACTGGCCTGTGAGAATAGAATGTCCCTAGATATGATCCTAACAGAAAAAGGGGGAAATTGTGGGATATAGGTCGAGCAGGTTGCTTCTGCAGCTGTAATTGCTTCTGCAAGGTGATGAACTAACTTACACAATTGTATAATTGTTTCAGCAAAGAACTGAGTTAGCTAAACTTGCATGCAAAGATGAAACTATATGAAGGGAGTCAAAGTTTGTGAGCAGATTTGTAGCTCGGGTGCTCGTTGTTGTGGTTCTGTTCGCCGAGCTGGGAATTTGTGTTGCAGACGTTTCGCCCCTGTCTAGGTGACATCCTCAGTGCTTGGGAGCCTCCCGTGAAGCGCTTCTGTGTTGTTTCCTCCGGCATTTATAGTGGCTTGTCTCTGCCACTTCTGGTTGTCAGTTCCAGCTTTCCGCTGTAATGGCCGGTATATTGGGTCCAGGTTGATGTGTTTGTTGATAGAATCTGTGGATGAGTGCCATGCCCTGGCACTCCCTGTGAATTCCCTGGCTATTCTCTGCTTGGCTTGTCCTATAGTAGTAGTGTTGACCCAGTCGAACTCATGTTGCTTGTCATCCGCTGGGTGGCTACTAAGGATAGCGGGTCGTGTCGTTTCGTGGCTAGTTGGTGTTCATGGATACGGATCGTTAGCTGTCTTCCTGTTTGTCCTATGTAGTGTTTTGTGCAGTCCTTGCATGGGATTTTGTATACTACATTGGTTCGTAACATGAACACCAACTAGCCACGAAACGACATGACCAGCTATCCTTAGTAACCAGGGAATTCCCAGAGGCATGGCACTCATCCACAGATTCTATCAACAAACACATCGACCTGGACCAAATATATCGGCTACTGGAGCGGACAGCTGGAACTGACAACCGGAAGCGGCAGAGACAAACCACTATAAATGCTGGAGGAAACATCACAGAAGCGCTTCACAGGAGGCTCCCAAGTACAGATGATGTCACCTAGACAGGGGACGAAATGTCTGCAACACAAATTCCCAGCTCGGCGAACAGAATCACAACAATGAAGGGCATCAGTTAAGATTAGGACGAGCAACAATGGAATATGTTACGGACAAGTATATAAGGAGGAAAAGAACACTGAGCCATGCCAGCTCAGCAGATTGCCTTCACATAGGCACCAGAATGAGCCAACTTAGTTGCAAATAAGGGATAAAACAAACAAGAGAAAGGGGCACCAGGCTTAGAGTAGTGGGAGAAGTAAACAAGGGCGGACCGCAGCGAGGCAGGGGCAGAATACAATAAGGAATAGTGATAGCGTAATATGCTAGGCCAATGAAGTAAATGGGGAAGTACCGAGAGAGACTCAATTAAACTGTATAAATTGTGAAGTAATTTTTGGATTGGGGTGCCAACTTGTTAGCCACCCATCTTGCAAGTATGTTTCAATAAAATTCGCTGCTTCAGAATTTGACTCGGATTGAAATTTATTGATACGGGAACTTCGTTTCTCACAGGCAGGTGTCTATTTCCTAATGCGTGTTGGGTGTACAGTAGTTATTGTAATAAACAGCACGTTTCCGGAGTCCCCACTTAAATACAGCTGCTGTTTGTCTACTTATCTGGATGTTGGCAATTTCCTCAATTAGATATTGATTCAGGGGCTTGGTGGTGATGGGGAATCTATCCTTGACTGAGGACAGTATCACAGGCACAAAGCATTAGACTTTTAAAAATATTTTTATTGAAAACTTTTCTTTATAAAACTTATAACACTACAAAAATATTAAAATAACATTATAACAACTAACAACAGTAAACCAACTACTAAACTACTCTACAAAACAAATCAAAACTTTACTCATTACAGATCAATAAATTAATAAATAATTCTGCTTGGCCCCAAATAAAAGAACCAAACCAACCATTCAACTTCTGAAATGTCTGCCTAGGAAAAATCAAAAGGAGCAACAGCCCAGGATATAAGAAGCCAGGAAGAACATTCATTTTAATAAGAGCCACTCGACCTCACCATGATATCGGAAGGGCCCCCCATCTTCAAAGATCTTGTTTAATCTTGTCAAAAAGGTCGACAAAATGAGCCTTAAATAACTGATCAAAGATGGGGGTAACAGAAAGGACTAAGTAAAGAAAACCTCTCTGTGCCCACTGAAAAGCAAACCCACCCTCAACGTCAGATATTCCCCGTAGACACCCCACAGGCAAAGCCTCCGACTTTGAAAAATTAATCTTGTAACCTGAGAAAGAGCCAAATGAATTGATCCACTGTATCAATTGGGGCACTGAAACTACCGGGTTCAAGAGAAAAATAAGAACTTTATCCACATATACTGTGCTCTTATGCGTCTTTGATCCCACCTCTGGGCCAACTATATTGGAGTCCCTACAAATAGTCTCTGCCAGCGGCTCAATCACCAATGTGAAAAGTAAAGGTAAAAGGCCACAGCCTTGCCGCCTGCCCCTGCCATGTTAACATTACTAGGCCTTACACTATTGGTGAGAACTGCTGCTGGAGGATCACTGTAAAGGACCCTCACCCATCTAGTAAACACTTCACCTAGGGTATAAAAATGATCTAGACACTCCACCCAGTCAAATGCCTTTGAATCAAGGACATGATAATGAAATATCAAGGCTGCTTGAGAAAAGAAAGCCAGTAAAGTTGCTGAATGACTTCTTGCTGTCCTATTATTTCCAACACTTTTGAAGGCAGCTTGTTCCAGGTCATTGTCACCTAAATGAAGTTTTCCTGCGTACACACTTCAGGTTATCTGGCTATGTGAGGGTTCTCAGGTTTCTGTGTGCTGATCAGCAGGTATCTGGCAATCTACAAGAATTGCCACCGATGTTATGTCCATTTAACTGTACTAAGTGTTCACTTATTTTGTGATTTCTTTTGCAGGAAGACATGCAGAAAGAAATCTGAAAGCAAATGATACATCAACTTCTGACGGAGCCACTTGATTCAATGGGTCTTGAATATCAACAGCCATTCACATTGAGAAGAAATGTTTGCTTTTGTCTGCATGAGAGATTTTGGACACTGGTGTGGCAGGAAGAATACTGAGACACCCGAGTGAGGGAGATTCAGTGCGCTGACTGTGAAAAGTGCTTCACACCATTTACTCGGCTTGGGGGATCAAAATCTCACCTCTCACAGTGGGGAGAGACTGTGTCGCCATTCTGTTTGTAATTTCAACCCCAAAGTGACACAAGGAAAGCTTCCGCCCCCACCCCCACCTCCATGGTGAAATGTGGGGACTGTGAGAAAAGGTTCCCTTCCCTATCGATGCTGGAAACCCACAGACACGTTCACACGGGGGAAGAGGGAAGAGACCTTTCACCCGCTCCGTGTGCAGACAGGGATTCAGTAAGATGGGCCATCTGCAGACACACCAGCGGGTCATGTGGAAGAGAAACCGTTCAAGTGCTCCATGTGCAGGAATGGATTCACTCAGTCATCTACACTGTTGATCCACCAGTGGGTCCACACCGGAGAGAGGCTATTCACTTGCTCTCCGAGAAGTAAGGGCTTCATCCACTACTCCCACCTGTGAATGCACCAGCAAGTTCACATGCCATCACAGGGGATTGAAGGAGTGATGGCTGAGTGCTATTATCGACTGGACTATCAACCCAGTTCTGCAGACCCCTGGGTTCAAATTTCACTGCAGCAGATGGCAGGATTGGAATTCAGTCTGAAATCTGGAGTTCAGAATCTCATGATCAAACCATTTTCGGGGAAGGAAACTGCCGTTTTGGGAAAGGATTCACTCAGTCGTTCCAGTTGCATCGTTTACCCTACAAGTGACTCCTGACCCACAGCAGTGTGGTTGACTCTTGACTGCCCCCCAGCCTGGCAAATAAGCGGGAGAATCTTACTTGGAGACAGGGTATAGGTTGAAATTGCTGAGTGAGATAATACTTCCTACGGGTTAA
Organism: Chiloscyllium plagiosum; assembly: GCF_037043375.1. NCBI lineage: Eukaryota > Metazoa > Chordata > Chondrichthyes > Orectolobiformes > Hemiscylliidae > Chiloscyllium > Chiloscyllium plagiosum. The sequence goes on from NW_028270165.1 coordinate 82,463,551, forward strand.
GGCTGTACCAAGGATCCAATTACAAAGGGAAACTCAGCTGACCAATAGTAAAGGAAGTGGGGTACAGGGGAGTCTGAGCTCTTTAAAAAAAGCTACTTTTTGTCCACCTTTGTGCTGGGGAGATCTCAAGTTGTAACAAAGTTGAATCGTAATAAAAGTTACCTGAACCTACCTTTTGGACTCACAAATTGAAGGCTATGAGACCCAACAGGTTTTTATTTTAAAGCTGCTCATTTCTTTCAGCCTCCAGCGTGAGGTTTCCAATGTCATATATTAGAAGGAGCAGTCAATGTGTAGCTCATATTATTAGAAATTTTAAATTTTTCAGGACTGCAAGTTCATTGTTTCATCGGCATTGTAAAGTTTACTGACAGCAGCTGGAGGTGTGGGCTGTGTTCATTGGAAACAAAGTTAAAAATTACACAGCACCAGGTTATAACAATAGGGGTCATCTCAGCTCAGATAATGCATCGACGGCGTGAAGTCAAAGTCTGTCTGTGTTCCAAAGTTAGGTCAGACTGATTGTATTTCTAAAGTGGGAACTACAGAATCTTACATGGATTTATGCAGTTTTTGAGCAATTCAGAATAGATTGGACTACTGCAAGGAAGTGTACAGACAACTGACCAGGAACACGACAGGCAACAGCCAGCCAATCCGACCAAAGAGCACACCCATGAATTAACAACATTGATCAAGACTTTCAATTCAATCCTTCAGAGTTCTCAAGCACCCTCTTCCCATGTATTCTCACGAAGGCAACTTCTACTGCCTTCGTCCCATTGTATCAGGCCACGGGACTGTGTGAGAGAATCTCTCTGGCTATGTTGAAGGCATCTCGAAACCCATTGTACAAGGGACTCCACGCTTCTGTCGCGACACTACAGATTTCTTCCAGAAACTCAGCACCAACAGACCATTCGAATCAGGAACATTGTTTGTCACAATGAACGTTTCAGCACTCTACACCAGCATTCCCCACCATGATGGCATCACAATAACAGCCTCAGTAATGAATACCAGCAACTGCCAATTTGAGCTCTGTCCTACAACTCATCTGCTTCATCCTCGACCACACCATATTCACCTTTGACAACCAGTTCTTCATCCAGTCACACAGAACTGCCATGAGGACCAAATTTTCAACCCAGTATGCCAATATTTTCATGCATAGGTTCGAACAAGACTTCTTTTCTGCACAGGACCTCCAGCCAACACAATACACCAGATATATTGACAACATTTCTTCCTCTGGACCCAGGGCGAGGAGTCACTGAAACAACCACACAGTGATATCAACAAGCTTTGTCCCACCATCACACTCACCATGGACTACTCTTTAGTATCTGTCTCATTCTTGGACACATGCATCTCCATTAAGAATAAGCATCTCAGCACTTCTCTGTACTGTAAACCCATGGATAACTTGACAATATTAAAACAGCCATCCCCTATGGACAAGGCCTTCGCATACATAAGATCGGTTCAGATGAGGAGGAACGTGACAGACACTTGGAAGTACACAAGCATACCTTCAAAGGAACGGGATACAATGCTCAACTCATCAATTGCCAGTTCCAATATGTCGCAGCGAGAAACTGTAATGACTTCCTTAGGAGACAAACACGAGCTGCAACCAAAATGGTACCCTTTGTTGTCCAGTACTTCACGGGAGCTGAAAAACTATGACACGTTCTTCATAGCCTGCAACACATTATCGATCAGGATGAGCACTTCACCAAGACCTTCCCCACGCCTCCACTTCTCACCTTCAAACCACCAAACTTTAAACAGAACATTGTTTGCAGCAAACTGCCTGGCCTTAAGGCAACATGATACAACCTTGTCATGGCAGAAGCTGCAAAACATGTCAGAGTGTCAACACAATTACACATGGGTTCACCACCCACCGTGAGTGCAGCAGGTACTCATGTGACCCCGACAACATTGTTTATCTCATACACTGCAGGCACTGACGCGCTGAGGCATGGTATATTGGCGAGACTGAGCAGAGGCTACGGCAATGGATAAATGGACACTGCACAACAATCACCAGGCAGGAGTGTTCCCTCCCAGTCAAGGAACACTTCAGCGGTCTGAGACATTCAAACTCGGACCTTCGGGTGACCATCCTCCAAGGCGGACTTCAGGACAGGCAAAAATGCAAATTGCTGAAAATGTGTTGCTGGAAAAGCGCAGCAGGTCAGGCAGCATCCAGGGAACAGGAGAATCGACGTTTCGGGCATAAGCCCTTCTTCAGGAACTTATGCCAGAAACGTCGATTCTCCTGTTCCCTGGATGCAGCCTGACCTGCTGCGCTTTTCCAGCAACACATTTTCAGCTCTGATCTCCAGCATCTGCAGACCTCACTTTCTCCTCAAAAATGCAAATTGGCCAAGCAGAGGCTGATAGCCAAGTTCGGTACCCATGGGGATGGCCTCAACTGGGACTTTGGATTCATGTCACACTGCAGCTGACCCCATTACATTATACACTCTCTCATACACACACACACGCTCCTCCAGACCAACACACTCACGCAGACCCTCTCTCATACACAAGCGCTCTCTTATATGCTCACACACACACACACAGCCTCTCACAGACTTATAACCCATTACACTCTCACACAGGCACACACTCACACCTCACCCCGCCCCCCCATACACACTCGGTTTCCCTTGCGCGCACATGCACAAGTTTGTGGGGTGAACATGTACGTGCAGAATTACATTATATTTTGTTCAAAACCTGCATTAATCCACGTAAGATTCTTGTTAGAAACGAAAATCGCCTCTCAATAATCGCTCTAAGACAAATTCAGGAAAACAAAGTTTTATTACAAGTCTGCAGAGTTGGGCACTCCTTCAAGAGAAAGAGAGCCCAGAGGCTTACAAAGTTCTCGTTTAAATACAGTATAAGCTCCTCCCCTCTATAGCTCCAAAGAGCCACGAGGTTCACATTTTAAAAGAAATCATTATTTTAAAGTCTGTAACAAATGTCTTCAGAGTCTCTAGAGTTGTTGTTTTTCTCACCCCGTAGTCTCATTAGTCAAAGACCTATTCTTCTTTGTCTGTCTAGGGTCTTATCAGCAGATGTTTTCTGCATTAATTTGTAACTGATGTCTTCTCGAGTCGTTTCGCTATCCTCAGTCTTATCAGCCAAGGTCTCATTCTTCCCTGTCTGTGTTCATCAATCAATTGCAGCTTGAATTGTTAGACACTATTCTACTTTTAAATATATAAAATGTTAAAATGTTCTAAAGGAAACACAAGCTTTGTCTTTTCTGTGGTTTCTAAAGGAAACACAAGCTTTGTCTTTTCTGTGGTTCAGGCACATCTTAAAGTTCAAACCAAAATCACTTCTCACAATTCCACCCTTTTCTTTCTTTAAGATGTGCCTGACCAAGATAAACCCCCCTTTTCAAGGGCCCGGGAAATCCTATGTCTTTCGCAGTAACATCACTTTAAGTTCCCGCGTCCCATGTTGTGGAACCACCACTGCCTGGAGTCGGGAAATATTTTTCTGAATTAAAAACTGAATACAGGGAGTTAGGCAGGGTAATACGAGAAGAAGAATCATGCCTCCCCCAACCACCAGCAACGCCGTGCGCCACCAGCTACCACCTAGGAGACCATCCCACCATCCGATGCCACTAAGAGGACGCCAAGATTGTACTGGCACATGGGCCAATCTCCTGATTTCATCGGAAATTTTCAGAACCGCTTTACCATTATCGTCAATTTCTAGACAGCAGTTTGTCAGGTTAAATTTCCCGCACACACCCCCCACATACAGGAGTAAACTGATCAATATCCCCACCAATACAGTCCAAGTAGAGTTCATTATTACTGTCTTTTCAGTTTTACCGACAACGGCTTGTCCCCTTGCTCGCATGTCCAGGTGCTTTCTTCTTCAGGCGGAACAGGCCCCTTTATCCTTGATGCGTGGACCCACCCTTTTTCTTTCGTTCGAACAGCTGCCTCAGTTGTTAACAGAACCAGGAACGGTCCTTCCCACCGCGGCTGGAGCTTTTCGGCCTTCCAGGTCTTAACAAGTATCCAATCTCCGGGCTCCACCTTATGCAGGAGGAAGTCGAGCGGCGGAGTCTGAGCCAGGAGACCTTTCCTTCGGAGTTCTGCAAAAGAACGGGATAAGGCCAGTAAATAGGTTCGGATAAATACATCCCCCCCTTGTAGAGTGGGACATCCATCAACCTTACTCCAATACGGTAATCCGAAGAGCATTTCATAGGGGGAAACCCCGACATCTCGGCGAGGTGCCGTACGTATCCTCATTAGGGCAATGGGCAGACACTTTGGCCAGGGTAACTTAGTTTCTAGCATCAGCTTAGTCAATTGGGTCTTGAGCGTGCCATTCATTCTCTCAACTCGACCCGAACTCTGAGGATGCCAGGGTGTGTGGAATTTCCATTGGATGCCCAGGGCATTACAGATCAAATGGTGTAGCTTAGAAATAAAATGTGTCCCGCAATCGGAGTCAATAGATTCCATTATGCCATATCTCGGGATTATGTTCTCTAACAACAGTCGGGCCACGGTTGGTGCATCGTCTTTGGCAGTTGGGAAAGCCTCTACCCAGTGAGTGAAATGGTCTACTATTACTAGCAGATATTTCCATCTCTGTACTGGGGGTAATTCCGTAAAGTCAACTTGGATCCTCTGAAATGGCCTAATCGCTAGGGGCTGACCACCAGCTGGCATAGAACGCATGGTTTTCTGATTAATACGCCGGCCTGATATTCGTTCTGGCGTGATACGGCGGTGCCCCTTACTGACTTGATGGCCCAGATATCTTACTTCTCGCTCCACAAACTGGAGTTTTGTCCTGGAGACGCGTAGACCCTGTTTCCCCAGGAAGTTCAACAGGGCAACGGTGTCTGCTCGTACCTCCTCTTCTCTTGGTCCTGAGAGTAAGAGATCATCGACATATTGGAGCAATTGATTCTCCGCGTTACACTGAAATCCTTCTAAGATCTGCTCCAGTATTTGTCCAAACAAATTGGGTGACTCCGTGAATCCCTGTGGCAAGACCGTCCATCTTAACTGTCGCTTTCGTCCTGTGAAGGGATTCTCCCATTCAAAGGCAAAAAGGTTCCGACTTTCTTCGTCAAGGGGGCAACTCCAAAAAGCATCCTTCAGATCTATTACGCTGAACCATTCATGTTCGGGGGGAATTTTACTCATTAACGTGTAGGGATTAGGTACCACCGGGTATCTAGCCTGGACTACTTCATTCAACCCCCGCAGGTCTTGCACCAGCCTATACGTCCCATCCGGCTTTCTCACAGGGAGTATTGGAGTATTGAAAGGGGACATACATTCCTCCAGTAGTCCATCTGTGATTAATCTTTCTATCACAGGTTGTAACCCCTCCCGTCCTTCCATAGCAATCGGGTATTGTTTCCTTCTTACCGGGCCTCTTCCTTGTAACATGGTGATTTGGAGAGGTTTGATGTTTAGACCCCCTCTGTTCCCCTCTCGGTACCATACTTCCGGGTCTATTTGTTGATCATCATCTTCGGTGAGGGCGAACAACCTTACCACCATTTCCCCGTTACTTGGTACCGTTCCGATCCCTAGTTTGACCTGCAAGTCTCTTCCTAACAAATTAAATCCCGCCGATGGCAGTAGAAGGAGGTCTCGTTTAGTAGTTCTGTTTTCATATCCAATTTCCACGTCCTCTACCACTGGGACTTGTAATTTCTGTCCTCCAATTCCAGATACCCCCATAACTTTTCCTCCTGCTCGGGTGCCGGGGGGTATTTGGATTATACTTGATCTTTCGGCTCCCTAGTCCACCATAAATGTGATCTCCGATCCTTGGGGCCCTACTTTCAAGTTTACCAGGGGTTCCTGTCGATAGTCCTTTTGCCCCAAGGGTAGGAACCCCCGACCTCCCTAATCTTCCTCCATCAGGGCGTACGACCTCACCTCCCGTTTGTAGCGGGGGCACTCTCGTTTAAAATGTCCCTCTTCATTACAATAGTAACATCTGAGTGTCCTCCTCGTTTCCCTGTCGCGGCCTCGAGTTCCTCCACCCTTCCTTTGTTCCGGCCATGGTTCTCTTTTCCTCTGCTCTTGCCACGACTCTCCCCTTTCCTGTTTCTGCCACGGCTCTCCCATTTCCTTTCTTCCAGCTGTCATTTGTTGCACCGTTTGCATCATTATCTTTGTCGCCTTCCTTTGCTTCTCATCGTCCCTTCTCACAAACACCTTTTGCGCCTCTCGTAGTAATTCACTTAAAGATTTACTATCCCAATCATCCATTTTCTCTAACTTCTTCCGTATGTCAGGCCAGGCCTTTGATACAAACTCTACCCGTATGAGTTGTTGCCCCACGTCCGTCTCAGGGTCCACCCCAGCAAACTGCTGCACATTCTTCCTAATCCTGTCTAGGAAGTCCGTAGGGGTTTCCTCCGGATTTTGATGATTACCAAAGGCCTTGGTAAAATTGTGCCCCTTCGGGGCTGCGTGTCTTATTCCTTTTATCCAATATTCCCGCATGTCTCTCATGTTGCGCCGTCCTCCCTCCGTGTTCTTATCCCACTCGGGGTCGGTGAGGGGAAACTTCTGCTCCCCTCCTTCTCCCCCCTCTCTCTCCCAGACCAAGAGCGCAGCTTGTCGTATCATCTGACGCTCCTGGCTAGAGAACAATGTTTTCATGATGGAACACATCTCTTCCCACGTGTAAGTATTCGGACCCAGGAACTGATCCAATTGTTCAGCAAGTCCCATGGGGTCCTCTAGTAGACCCTTCATCTCCCTCCTGAAATTCCGTACTTCAGTACTCGTCAAGGGGACGTTCACATATCCCGTCCTTCCTTCCTCGCCCCCCATGGGCACTTCCCGGAGTGGATTCATTCTTGCAATCGAGACAGGGTTTTGTCTGTGACCCTTTTCAGCTTGAGATCTGGTCTGTACCCCTGAGGTAGTTTGTGATTCCTCCCCATCTTCTTCCCCTTCCCCTGAATCGTCGTCACCCGAAGGAACATTCTGTGGGGCAGACGGGGTCACGTAGGGCGGCGGTAAGTGATCTAAAGGGTCCCATTCTTTCTGCCCTTTCGAGTCTTTATTAGTTACCTGCATTTGACAAGATATCGTAACCGGCAGCCAACAAAGGGCATAATCACTTTCTTCCAGATTAACATCAGGTTTTGAATTGACATATAAAATGAGGGCTTGCCGGACCCAGTCTTTGTCAGTACCGAATCTAGGCCACCACACTGAGTCGCCCTGAATAGGTTTCTGGGACCACTTTTGACAGTATTTTACCATCTTCCTTTAAGATTTTCCCTTTCTTCCAGCCTGATCCCAATTATTTAGCATTCTCCCTAACGGACTATCGTCAGGTACCCCGGGGTATGTGTTATTGTCCCTGTTTAAGCCTACCTTTCCCTTAATCACCTTAGATCCCTTATTTCCCATTTCCGAGGACTTCGTATTTTTCCCGTGATAATCTATCACAATGTAGCCAATTCCCGGACCTTCAGTCCCGTGATCGCCCAGGTTCCTTTGCAGGCACCCCCGGTCTTTGGATTCCTGTGTCCTACGTCTCTGTGACACAAATCACAGGCACCCCGTAGGTACACGTTCCTCCTCAAACACGGTCTCTGCAAAATCCCTCACAGGCGAGCCCCGGCCTCTAGATTCCTGAGTCCCACGTCTCTGTAGAAAAAAAAATCCACAGGCACCCCGTAGGTACCCAGTCCTCCGGAAACACGGTCCCTGCAAGTTTTGTCTTACCTGGGTTCGGTGCACCGAAATTACTCGATCGTTAACCGTCCCCACTGCCTCGGGTACACCCTTCCTTTGTTTTCCTGAGCCTCCCGGATATCACTCGCTCAAGCCGCGCGGGGCGACAAGCAAGGAATCAGGGACTGCTGAACTCAGCAGGGTGCACCTTCTCCGATATCCTTCCTCAACTCCCCTTGCGGCCGGAGTGTTGATCCCGGATGACGAGCCCCCAAGTTGTTAGAAACGAAAATCGCCTCTCAATAATCGCTCTAAGACAAATTCAGGAAAACAAAGTTTTATTACAAGTCTGCAGAGTTGGGCACTCCTTCAAGAGAAAGAGAGCCCAGAGGCTTACAAAGTTCTCGTTTAAATACAGTATAAGCTCCTCCCCTCTATAGCTCCAAAGAGCCACGAGGTTCACATTTTAAAAGAAATCATTATTTTAAAGTCTGTAACAAATGTCTTCAGAGTCTCTAGAGTTGTTGTTTTTCTCACCCCGTAGTCTCATTAGTCAAAGACCTATTCTTCTTTGTCTGTCTAGGGTCTTATCAGCAGATGTTTTCTGCATTAATTTGTAACTGATGTCTTCTCGAGTCGTTTCGCTATCCTCAGTCTTATCAGCCAAGGTCTCATTCTTCCCTGTCTGTGTTCATCAATCAATTGCAGCTTGAATTGTTAGACACTATTCTACTTTTAAATATATAAAATGTTAAAATGTTCTAAAGGAAACACAAGCTTTGTCTTTTCTGTGGTTTCTAAAGGAAACACAAGCTTTGTCTTTTCTGTGGTTCAGGCACATCTTAAAGTTCAAACCAAAATCACTTCTCACAATTCTGTAACTCCCACTTTAGGAATAGAATCAATCTGACCTAACAGTGGGACACAGACTTTAACTTCACTCCTTCAATGCATTACTTTAGCTGAGAAGACACCTATTGTTAAAAGCAATCTTGAGAATGTAACTTTTAAAAAGTTCTGATATTTACATATGAAGGAACAGAAACTATCATGGTCATTCTAAAAGACGTAAGCTAAGTTTGTTTAATATTACTCCCATGACACTATAATCCTCTTGCGATAAAGTCTGTGTCTAATTATTCTGCTCTACAACCACCCAATGAAGAAACAGCGCTTTGAAAACTAGTGCTTCCAAATAAACCTTTTGGAATAACCTGGCGTTGTGTGATTTTTAACTTTGAAAATCTGTCAGTAATACAGCATCTCCATGCTGCGCATGCTACTCTGTGTCAGCAACGCAGTGCGCATGTTCGCCGGTGTGAGCAAAACCCCGCATGGTCGTGCAACAACCGGAAATGTCCCACGACCTTGTTTTGATGGACCAATGGGACGCTCAGGAGGACCGGATGGCGACTGGTCCTCCTGCCAATCACAGCAAACCCATTGTCAGGATGCGGAAGTTGGACCAAGATGTTGCTGTTCCTCTCTCTGAATTAAGATTGAGCTTCAGCCTAGACCACAACTTTCTTCCTCACTCCAACATCTGTGAGTACAGCACTCTCTTTTTTCACCCCCTTTTCAATTCCGGGGTTCAGCTGTTGACTTGCAGGAACTGAAGGGAAACGGAGTGAACCCAGGGAGGGGACAGACTCGGGAAAGTTAGTCCAGGTCAGTTGAAAAACACATGGCAAATACAGGAGAATTGACATTTCGGGCATGAGCCTTTCATTAGGAATGATGTGTGGATGTACAGAGGGCCTCAGCGTCCTTCTACACCAGTCAATGCCAGTTGTCAGACAGGTGCAGCAAGCAGTGAGCAAGGCAAGTGGTATTTAGCAAGAGGAATTGAGTTGAGAACTGGTGATGTCTTCCTGCAGTTAGAGCGTCATTGAATATATTCAAGGCTGAGTTCATCTGATTTTTGAACAACAAACAAGTGGATGATTATGGAGGAAGGCAAGAAAATGATTTTAAGACCAGTACAGAACAGTTACAGAGTAATACAGCACAGAAACAAACTCTTCAGTTCAAGTAGTCCATGCTGACTATGTTCTCAAACTAAACTAGCCCCACCCTGTGTTTAGCTCATATCCCTCTGAACCTTCCCTGTTGGAGTCATAGAGATGTACAGCATGGAAACAGACCCTTCGGTCCAACTTGTCCATGCCGACCAGTTATTCCAATCTAGTCCTATTTGCCAGCACTTGGCCCATATCCCTCTAAATCCTTCCTAAATCAGATGCCTTTTAAATGCTCTAATTATACCAGCCTCTACCACTTCCTCTGACTGGTCATTCTGTACACATTACCATTCTCTTGGTGAAAAAGCTGCCTCTTAGGTCCCTTTTATGTCTTTTTTCCCCCCTCACTCTAAACCTACGCCCCCTCGTTCTGGACTCCCCCACCACAGGGAGAAGACTTTGTCTATTTACTCAGCCATGCCCCTCTGTAAAGTCACCCCTCAGCCTCCGATACTCGAGGGAAAACAGCCCCAACCTATGTAGCCTCACCCAAGAGCGTAAATCTTTCAAACTTGGCAACTTCCTGGTAAATCTTTTTCTGAACGCTTACAAGTTTTAAACATTATTCTGATGGGAAGGAATGCAGAGTTGCATGCAATTTTCCAAATGTGGCCTCACCAATGTCCTGGACAGCTACAACATCAACTCCCAACTCCTTTACTCGATGCTCTAACCAATAAAGGAAAGCATACCAAATGCTGCCTTCACTATCCTATCTACTTGCAACTCTACCTTCAAGGAACTATGAACCTGTACTTCAAGGTCTCTTTGTTCAGCAACACTCCTCAGGACCTTACCGTAAAGTGTATAGGTCCTACTTTGATTTGTTTGTCCAAAATTCAGCACCTCACATTTATCTAAGTTAAATTTCATCATTCATGTAATTATCCAAATGTCTTTTAAATGTTTTAACTGTACCTGCATCCACCTCTTTCTCTGGACATTCACTCCACTCACAAACGACTCTCTGTGGGGAAACAAAATGGTGCCCCTCAAGTCTTTTTTTAGAAATCTTTCTCCTCTCTTCTTCAAAAGTTGCTCCCTAACCTTGAATCCCCACCAAGGGAAAGGATCTCCGCTGTTCACCTCATCGATATCACTCATGATTTTGTCATCCTCTATTAGGTCACCACTCAACGTCCTCTTCTCCAGTAGAAACATTTCTAGCCTATTCACAGAGATGCAGGTATATTCATATTCACTTATGATCTGTTCAATGCTGGTGCAGGCTTGACAGGGTAAATGGCCTGCTCCCAATTCTCTCACTCCTAGTCCAGGACAATAACAGACCATTAAACACAGGAGCAGAAATTAGGCCTTTCAGCCCATCGGGATTGCTCCGTCATTAAATCATGGCTGATAAGTTTCTCAATCTCATTCTCCCACTTTCTTCACGTAACCCTCGATTTCCCTCTTGAAACTCAAGAACTTATTTGTCTCTGTCTTAAACATATTCAGTGACCCAGCCTCCACAGCATTCTGTAGCAGTGAATTCCAGATGTTCATCACTTTCTGGCTGAAAAGGTTTCTCCTTATCTTTGTTCTAAAAAGGTTTTCCCTTTAGTCTAATGCTGTGCCCTCAGGTCCTAGTCTCTCCTACCAATTGAAGCATCTTCTCCACGAGCACTCTGTCCAGGCCATTCAGTATTCTGTCTGTTTCAATTAGATCTCCCCTGTGTGTGGGCCTGTGTATCAGCACAGACCAGACCCTTCAGGATGAGGTACAGCAGGGATTAGGTTCAGCAAAGTGAGAGTGGAGGGTGTGTGTGTGGGAGATGGAGACTCAACATTTAGGGAATGAGAGGGGAAAGAAAGAATTGATAGGATGGGCTGATGGGCCAAGGAGTGGCAGAATGAGTTTAATTTAGATAAATGTGAGGTGTTGCATTTTGGTAAGGCAAATCAGGGCAGGACTTACACAGTTAATAGGGAATGTTGCTGAACAAAGAGACCTTGCAGGTTCATATTCCTTGAAAGTGGAATTGTAAGGAGACAAGACAATGAAGAAGGCATTTGGAATGCTTTCCCTTATTGGTCAGACAATTGAGTACGGGAGTTGGGAGGTCATGTTGCGGCTGCACAGGACATTGGTTAGGCCACTTTTGGAATAGTGTGTGCAATTCTGGTGGCCCTCCTATGGAAGAATGTTGTGAAACTTGAAGGGGTTTAGAAAGGATTTACAAGGATGTTGGCAGAGCTGGAGGGTTTGAGTTGTCGGGAGACACTGAATAGGCCGTGGATATTTTCCCTGGAGCATTGGAGACTGAGGGGTGACCTTATAGAAGTTTATAAGGAGTGTGGATAAGGTGAATAGCAAAAATCTTTTCCTCGTGGTAGGGCAGTCCATAGGTTTCACTTGAGAGGGGAAAGATTTAAAACAGACCTGAGGGGCAACTTTTTCAGTGTGTTTATTGAATGAGCTGCCAGAGGAAGTGGTGGAGCCTGCTGCAATTACAACATTTAAAAGGCATCTGGATGAGTATATCAATAGGAAGGGTTTAGAGGGGTATGGGCCAAATGCTGGCAAATGGGACTAGTTTAATTTAAAATACCTGGCCAGCGCAGACGAGTTGGACCAAAGGGATTGTTTCCATGCTGTATGACTCTGATAATCATTGGTGAAAGTAGAAGTGTGGTTGTGAAGACTGGGCTTTCAGAGCAGCTTTCAAAGATGTTTTGCCCTTACTGGGAGCAGAAGTTATAGTGAAATCTTTCATTTGTGAAACAGCAACTGAGTGAGTGAGTACATCCTGGATTTTGGTGGAAAGTGGGAATTCATTGCAATGTGGGGTTGAAGTGCTTTAAGGTTTACTGGCAGTAAGTAAAGTGTGCTGAACAGGGAACCAATGGGAAATGTAGGGTTATAAGTTCGTATTAATAAGAGCAAGAATAGGCCATTTGGCCCATCCACCCTGCTCTGCCATTCATTAAGATTATGGCTGATCGATCCTTTTAAACTGCTCATTTGTGTCAGCCTCCAACACTCTATTTCCAATGCTGTTCATCAGAAGGAGCAGTGAATCAGTAAATGGTATCGTTAGTCTCACGATTTTCAGTACTGCAGGTATAGCATTGTTTCATCAGCATTGTAAAGTTTATTGGCAGCAGTGGGAGGCGTGGGCTGAATTTATGAGAAACAATTCTGCATTTAGATAACACACACACTGTCGTGGGACTTGTCTTTGGATTGGCAGAAGGTGGGAGGTTTTGGGTGCTGTGATCCAGGGCAAACAACTGCGGTAAATCATAGAAGCCCAACAGTGTGGAAGCAGGCCATTCAGCTCATCAAGTCCACGGCAGTCCCTCCGAAGAGTAAACCACTCGTGCAGCTACCCCCCTCCCCCATCACCAATCCAGTTGTTTCTGCTGGTGGGTGAGATTAGCAATAGATGACATGGCCTCAAGATTTAGGACAGATGAGGAGGAACTGCTCTTCCAGGAGAGTAGTGACTCTCTGGAATTGTCTGTTCAAGGAAGCAGTAGAGGCAGCTTCATTGAGTATATTCAAGACACAGTTGGATGGGTTATTGCATGGTAGGGAAATTAAGGGTAGTTGGGATAATGCAATGGATCGATCAGCCATGATCTTAATGAATGGCAGAGCAGGGTGAATGGGCCAAATGGCCTACTCCTGCTTCTATTGCTATGAACCTGTAACCCTGTATTTCCCATTGGCTAATCCACCTAACCTGCACATCCCTGGACACTGGGCAATTTAGCATGGCCAATCCAAATCAAGGCAGGTGAGCAATGTTGTGATGTGGAAAATGAGCATCAGAGAATGATAGAAAGGGACAAGGAGAGTAAATGTACCAGCAATCAAAACTGGATTCAGAAGGTCGCAAAAACTGAAACTAAAAACGGCGTGTCTGAATGTGTGCTGCATTGTAACAAAAGTGAATGAATTGACTGCGCACATTGAAGAGAATAATTATGATCTGAGACTCCTTACAGAGTCATGGCTTCAGGATGACAAGGAGTGGATCGTGAATATCGAGGGGGTACATGGAAGTTGAATGGGAAGCGAGTTAAAGGTAAAGGCACTGCCAGTCAAAGCACTGATAACATGGTAGTCTGGTGTAAGCTCGGATTTTAGGTCCTGATTTCCCTGTCCTCTTATCTCCCTGTTCTCACAGAGTAAGATGTTGTCTGTTCTCAGCTCTGCTGGATTTCTGCTGAAACTTTGACCCCACTTTTTACACCTTCCGGAACAATAAAACATTCAGTCACTCAAGGCCTGACCCACAATCTCCCAGCCTGTCAACTGAACAGTGTTATCATCGCAGAGAATAAAACAAGAAAAATGGAACAAAATTAGGAATTAAATAGGTTCTTGTTTAATGTTTGTTTGTTAGGACGTAAACCAGAAATTAGGTCTCCCAGGATTTTTATTGTGCCCTAATTGAGGAATTCTCTCTCCCTTACATCTAACTATTAGTACCCAGCTATGATTTATAACAATATTTGCATCAACAGAAATAAAGCATCTGTTATCAAATAGACATAGAAATATACAGCACGGAAATAGACTTTTTGATCCAACACATCCATGCTGATAAGGTATCCTATGTAAATCTAGTTCCATTTGCCAACATTTGGTCCATATCCCTCTAAACCCTTCCTATTTACATACCCATCCAGATGCCTTTTAAATGTAATTGTACTGGCCCCTTCCTCTGGCAGCTCAGTCCATAAATGCACCATCCTCTTTGTGAAAACATTGATCCTTAGGTCCCTTTTAAATCTTTCCCCTCCCACCCTAAACCCTCTAGTTTTGGACACCACCACCCTGGGAGACGTGCTTGCCTATTTACCCTGTTTATGCCCCTCATGATTTTATAAACCTTGACAAGGTTACCCCTCTTGCCTTTGACGCTCCAGGGAAAGCAGCCCCATATTATTCAGCCTCTCCTTATACCACAATCCTCCAACCCTGGTGACATCCTTGTCAATCTTTTCTGCACCCTCTCAAGTTTCACAACATCCTTCCTACCCTGTATCAGGGAGACCAGAATCTAATGCAATATTCCAAAAGTAGCCTAACCAATGTCCTCTATAGCTGCATCATGACCTCCCAACTCCGATACCCAATGTATTCTATGGACCAAATAAAATCTCTGCAGTTCAGAAAGAGGCTATGATTTTATTCTGTGTCCCAGTCAATTTTAGTCATTATCTCTGGTGTATGGTGTGTCAGGATGGGATCACTGGTACCAGAATTGCATGCAATATTACAAAAGTGGCCTAACCAATATCCTGTGAAGTGTACCAAACACCACCTTCACTATCCTGTCTACCTGTGACTCCACTTTCAAGAACTATGAACCTGCCATAGAGTCATGCAGCATGGAAGCAGACCTTCGGTCCAACCAATCCATGCCAACTATAATTCCAAATTAAACTCGTCTCTCCTGCCTGCTCCTGGCCTGTATCCCTCCGAACTTTGCCTATTCATGTACTTAAACAAATGTCTTTTAACTGTACCCACATCCACCACTTTTTCAGGAAGTTCATTCCACACATGAACCACCCTCTGTGAAAAATTAGTATTTGAATGGCAAGGGTTGAAAGATTCAGAAGATTTACAAGGACGTTCCAGGGTTGGAGGTTTTCAGCTTCAGGGAGAGGCTGAATAGATTGGGGCTGTTTTCCCTGGATCGTTGGAGGCTGAGGGGTGACCTTATAGAAGTTCATAAAATCATGAGGTCTTTTCCCTGGGGTAGGGGAGTCCAGAGGTTGAGGATGAGAGGGCAAAGATTTAAAATTACTTAAGGGGCAACTTTTTCATGCAGAGGTTGGTGCATGTATTGAATGAGCTGCCAGAGGAAGTGGTGGAGGCTGGCACAATGACAACATTTAAAACGCCTCGGGATGGGTGTTTGAATAGGAAGGGTTTTGAGGGACATGGGCCAAGTGCTGGTAAATGTGGCTAGATTAATTTTGGATATCTGGTCGGCCTAGACGAGTTGGACCGAAGGGTCTGTTTCCGTACTGTACATCTCTATGACACTGAGGTTGAATAAGTCCTGATCTGATTTGCATTTCCAAAATGCAGCACCTTACATTTATCTGCATTAAACTCCATCTGCCACTCCTGAGCCCACTGGCCCATCTGATCAAGATCCTGTTTTAATCAGAGGTAACTTCCTTCGCTGTCCACTATACCTCCAATTTTGGCATCATCTGCAAACTTACTAACTATACCCACTATGTTCACATCCAAATCATTTATATAAATGATGAAAAGTAGTGGACTCAGCACTGATCCTTGTGGCACATCACTGGCCACAGGCCTCCAGTCTGAAAAGCAATCATGCACTACCACCCTCTTTCCTCTACCTTCAAGCCACTTCTGTATCCGGTTGATTAGTTCTCCCTGTATTTTGAGATCTTACCTTGCTAACTAATCTTCCATGAGGAACTTTGTTGAATGTCTTACTGAAGTCCATGTAGGTGAAACCCACCACTCTGCCTTCATCAATCCTCTTTGTAACTTCTTCAAAAAACTCAGTCAAGTTTGTGAGACATGATTTCCCATTCACAAAGCCATGCTGACTATTGCTAATTGGACCTTGCCTTTCCAAGTACATGTACATCCTGTCCCTCAGGATTCCCTCCAACAACTTGCCTATCACCGATGTCAGGCTCATTGGTCTGTAGTTCCCTGGCTTTTTTGACCACCTTTCTTAAATAGTGGCACCACATTAGCCAACCTCCAATCTTTTGGAACCTGTGACTATTGATGATACAAATATCTCAGCAAGGGGCCCAAAAATCACCTCCCTACCTTCCAGAGAGTTCTGTGGTACACCTGATCAGATCCTGGGAATTTATCCACTTTTATGTGTTTCAAGATATCCAGCACCACCACTTCGGTAATATGGACATTTTGCAAGATGTCACCATCTATGTCCCCACATTCTATATCTTCCATGTCCTTCTCTACAGTAAACAATGATGCAAAATACTCATTTAGGATCTTCCCCATCTTCTCCGCTCCACACATAGGCTGCCTCGCTGATCTTTAAGAGGCCCTATTCTCTCCCGAGTTACCCTTTTGTCCTTAAATGTATTTATAAAAACCCCTTCTAAGTCTCCTTTATCCTATTTGCCAAAGTTATTTCATGTCCCCTTTTCGCCCTCCTAATTTTCTTCTAAAGTATACTCTTCTAAGGATGCATTTGATTTTTCCTATCCATACTTGTCATCTGCTTCTGTCTTTTTGTTAGCCAAACCCCAATTTCTCTAGTCATTTGCATTTCCTACACCTACCAGCCTTTTCTTTCACCCTAACAGGAATATACTGTCTCTAGACTTTCGTTATCTCATTTTTGAAAGCTTCCCATTTTCCAGCTGTCCCTTTACCTGCGAACATTTGCCCCCAATCAGCTTTTCAAAGTTCTTGCCTAATACCATCAAAATTAGCCTCCCTCCAATTTAGAACTTTGACTTTTAGATCTGGTCTGTCCTTTTTCCATCGTTATTTTAAATCTACTACAATTATGGTCACTGGCCCCAAAGTGCTCCTGCACTGACACCTCAGTCACCTGCCCTGCCTTATTTCTCAAAAGTAGGTCAGGTTTTGCACCTTTTCTGGTAGGATCATTGACATACTGACTCAGAAAATTTTCTTGTACACACTTAACGAATTCCTCTTGATCTAAACCCTGAACAGAGGCAGTCCCAATCGATGTTTGGAAAGTTAAAATCCCCTACCATGACCATCCTTTTACTCTTACAGATAACTGAAATCTCCTCCTTACAAATTTGTTTCTCAATTTCCCGTTGACTATTAGAGGATCTATATTACAATCCTAGTAAGGTGATCATCCCTTTCTTATTGCTCAGTTCCACCCAAATATCTTCCCTGGATGTATTCCCAGGAATATCCTCCCTAAATACAGCAGTAATACTATCCCTTATCAAAAACTCCACTCCCCCTCCTCTCTTGCGCCCACACCATGCTTCTTATAGCACTTGTATCCTGGAACATTGAGCTGGCAGCCCTGTCCATCCCTGAGCCACGTTCTGTAATTGCTATGATATCCCAGTCCCATGTTACTAACCATGCCCCGATTTCATCTGCCTTCCCTGTTGGGCCTCTTGCATTGAAGTAAATGCAGTTTAATTTATCAGTGCTACCTTGTTCTCTGCTTTTTTCCTTCCTGCCCTGACTATTTGACTCACTCCCTTTCCCAACTGGACGAATCTCAGGTTAATCTCTTTCCTCACTATTTCTCTGGGGCCCATCCCCCACTTACTCATTCAGCAACTTTACTGGCTTTCTTTCTGCAAGCATCCTTGACATTTCATTATCATGTCCTTGATTTAGCTTGTTCCAGGTCATTGTCACCTAAATGAAGTTTTCCTCCATACACACTTAATGCTATCTGGCTGCATGAGGGTTTTCAGGTTTCTGTGACCTGGATAATGTGATCAGCAGACATCTGGCAAACTACAGGAATTGCCACCTATGTTACATTCATTTAACTGTACTGGCAGTGATCACTTATTTTGTGAATTTATGTTGTGGTTCTGTTTGCCGAGCTGGGAATTTGTGCTGCAGACATTTCGTCCCCTGTCTAGGTGACATCCTGAGTGCTTGGGAGCCTCCTGTGAAGCACTTCTGTGATGTTTTCTCTGGCATTTATAGTGGTTTGTCTCTGCCGCTTCCGGTTTGTCAGTTCCAGCTGTCCGCTGCAGTGGCCGGTATATTGGGTCCAGGTCGATGTGTTTATTGATAAAATCTGTGGATGAGTGCATTGCCTCTAGGCATTCCCTGGCTGTTCTCTGTTTGGCATTTCCTATAATAGTAGTGTTGTCCCAGTCAAACTCATGTTGCTTGTCATCTGTGTGTGGCTACTAAGGATAGCTGGTCGTGTCGTTTCATGGCTAGTTGGTGTTCATGGATACGGATCGTAAGCTGTCTTCCTGTTTGTCCTATGTAGTGTTTTGTGCAGTCCTTGCATGAGATTTTGTACACTACGTTGGTTTTGCACATGTTGGGTATCGGGTCCTTTGTCCTGGTGAGTTGTTGTCTGAGAGTGGCTGTGGTTTGTGTGCTGTTATGAGTCCTAGTGGTCGTAGTAGTTTGGCTGTCAGTTCAGAAATGTTCTTGATGTATGGTAACGTGGCTAGTCCTTTGGGTTGAATGAGTAAGTGGGGGATGGGCCCCAGGGAAATAGTGAGGAAAGAGATTAACCTGAGATTCGTACAGTTGGGAAAGGGAGTGAGTCAAATAGTCAGGGCAGGAAGGAAAAAAGCAGAGAACAAGGGAGCACTGATAAATTAAACTGCATTTACTTCAATGCAAGAGGCCCAACAGGGAAGGCAGATGAAATCGGGGCAACATGAGTTTGACTGGGACAACACTACTATTATAGGACAAGCCAAACAGAGAACAGCCAGGGAATTCCCAGAGACATGGCACTCATCCACAGATTCAATCAATAAACACATCGACCTGGACCCAATATACCGGCCACTGCAGCAGACAGCTGGAACTGACAACCGGAAGCGGCAGAGACAAACCACTATAAATGCTGGAGGAAACAAAACAGAAGCACTTCACAGGAGGCTCCCAAGCACTCAGGATGTCACCTAGACAGGGGATGAAACATCTGCAACACAAATTCCCAGCTCGGCGAACAGAACCACAACAACGAACACCCGAGCTATAAATCTTCTCACAAACTTTGTGAATTTATTTTTGCAGAAAAACGTGGAAAGAAATTTGAAGCAATTGATACGTCGACTTCTGGCAGAGCTCCTTGATTCATTGGGACTTGGATATCAGCAGTCATTCAAATTGAGAAGAAATGTTTGCTTTTGTCTGGTTGAGAGGTTTTGGACACTGGTGTGGCAGGAAGAATACTGAGACACCCGAGTGAGGGAGATTCAGTGCGTTGACTGAAAAGTACTTCACACCATTTACTCAGCTTGGAATATCAAAATCTCACCCCTCACGTTGGGGACAGACTATGTACCCTTTGTATTTATAATTTCAAACCCAGAGCAACACAAGGAAAGCTCTCCTCATGGGGAAACCATGGAAATGCGGGGACTGTGGGAAAGGATTCCCTTCTCCCTCTGTGCTGGAAATACACAGACGTGTTCACACTGGGGAGAGGCCGTTCAACTGCCACCATTGCGGGAAAGGATTCATTCAGTTGTCTCAGCTGCAGACACACCAGCGTGTTCACACCGGGGAGAAGCCGTTCACCTGCTCAGTGTGCGGGAAGGGGTTTGCGAATTCTTCCAACCTGCGGGCGCACCAGCGGGTCCACACGAGAGAGAAGCCCTTCACGTGCTTGATGTGCGGGAAGAGGTTCGCGCATTCATCTGCACTGCTGATCCATCAGCGGGTCCACACTGGGGAGAGGCCGTTCACTTGCTCCGAATGCGGGAAGGCTTTCCATCGTACAAGCAACTTGCGGAAGCATAAGCGGGTCCACACGGGGGAGAGACCCTTCAGGTGCCCCAAGTGCGGGAAGGGGTTCAGTCAGGTGGGCGACCTGCAGAATCACGAGCACGTCCACACGGGGGAGAGGCCATTCACCTGCTCTGAGTGTGGGAAAGCCTTCGGTCATGTGGGCGACCTGCGGAGGCACCAGCGGGTCCACGCGGGGGAGAGGCCATTCACCTGCCCTGAGTGCGGGAAGGCCTTCTGTTATGTGGGTGACCTGCAGAAGCACCAACGGGTCCACACCAGGGAGAGGCCATTTGCCTGCTCAGTGTGTGGGAAGGGGTTCAGTCATATGGGCAACTTACGAAAGCATGAGTGGGTCCACACAGAGGAGAGGCCCTTTACCAGCACTGTGTGCGGGAAGGGATTCATCAATTCTTCCAGCATGCTGACTCACCAGCGGGTCCACACCGGGGAGAGGCCATTCACCTGCTCTCAGTGTGGGAAGGGTTTCACCCACTCCTCCTACCTGCAGAAGCACCAGCGAGTTCATTTGCCATTGCAGGGGGATTGAAGGAGTGAGTGCCATTATCGACTGGACTATCAACCCAGCTCTGGGGACTCCCGGGTTTGCAGGGAAGATCTGAAGCTGTAACAAAGTTGGGTGGCAATAAAGGTTACCTAAATATAACCACCGGACTCAGACTCTCATTAAAAGCTGAGCTCCAGCAGAGTTTTGTTTTCATGCTGCTCATTTCTTTCAACCTCTAGCACTAAGTTTCCAATTTGTGTATCAGAAGCTAATAGTGTTAGGAACTGTTACATTTTTCATCTCTGCAGCTGCTGCATCATTTCATCAGCATTGTAAAGTTTACTGGCAGCAGTGCAAGGTGTGGGCTGTATTCACTAGAAACAAAGTTTAAAAACCACATAACAGCTGGTTATAGTCCAACAGGTTTATTTGGAAGGACTAGCTTTTGGAGTACTCCTTCATCGGGTAGTTGTGGAGCAGGATCATAGGACAGAATTTGTAGCAAAAGATTACAGTGTCATGCAACTGAAATGGTATATTGAACAAATCTAGATTGCTGTTATGTCTTTCACCTTTTAGAATGGGTTGCAGGTTGAGGTTCATTAATACGTAAATCACAGAACTACTTTTAAGTCACATTCTCGACGTAACTTAAGGTGACATTTCGGCTCAGACAATGCATTAAAGTTGAGGTTAGAGATCATCTGTATCCCAATCTTGAGTCAGACTGGTTCTATTTCCAAAGTAGGAATTCATAAAATATTGCGTGGATTGACTACTTGCAGACTGTGTGCTTTTTGAGCAAAACTGAATGTAACTGCATATATAATTCTGCAAATTCTGCAAGGTAGAAGAAAGAGGGTGGTGGTGGAGGGTTGCTTTTCAGACTGGAGGCCTGTGACCAGTGGTGTGCCACAAGGATCAATGCTGGGTCCACTATTTTTCATCATTTATATAAATGATTTGGATGTGAACATAGGAGGTATTAGTTCGCAGGTTTGCAGATGACACCAAAATTGGAGGCATAATAGACAGTATAACAGGATCTTGAACAGATGGGCCAGTGGGCTGAGGGTAGGCAGATGGAGTTTAATTTGGAGATGGAGATAAATGCAAGGTGCTGTCTTTTGGAAAAGCAGGACTTAGACACTTAATGGTAAGGTCCCAGGGAGTGTTGCTGAACAAAGAGACCTTGGAGTGCAGGTTCATAGCTCCTTGAAAGTGGAGTTGCAGGTAGATAGGATAGTGAAGAAGATGTTTGGTATGCTTTCCTTTTTTGGTCAGAGCATTGAGCATTGGTTAGGCCACTGTTAGAATATTGTGTGCAATTCTGGTTTCCTTCCTATCAGAAGGATGTTGTGAAACTTTTAAATCTTTTCTAAACCCTTTCAAGGATGTTGCTAGTGTCGGAGGGATCAAGCTATTGGGAGAGGCTGAATAGGCTGGGACTATTTTCCTTGGAGGATCAGAGGCTGAGAGGTGACCTTATTGAGGTTTATAAAATCATGAGGGGCATGGATAGGATAGGATAAATAGACAAAGTCTTCTCCCTGAGGTTGGGGAGTCCAGAACTATAGGGCATAGGTTTATGGTGAGAGGGGAAAGATATAAAAGGGACCCAAAGGAGCAACCTTTTTCACACAGGGTGGTGTGTATGGTTGAAGCTGGAGTTTGTGTGAGAGTGTGTGCATAAGAGTGCATGTTTGTGTATGTGCATGTGTGGTAAAATGAGTGTGTGATGGGAGTATAAGCCGGTGAGAGTTTCGGAGGAGGGCGGTGGGGGGGGGGGCGGGTGGGGTTGGTGAATGTGTGTGTCTGAGAGGGGTATGGATAAAAGCAAGGGGTTGCATCTTGGTAAAACAAACAAAGCAGCACGTGTACAATTAATGGTAGGGCCCTGGGTCTTGATGTAGAACAGAGATAGCTGGGGGTTTCAGCACATAATTCTTTGAAAGTTACACCACTGGTAGACAGGGTGGTTAAGAAGGCGCTTAGCACATTTGCCTTCATGCTTTGGACTTTCTCACAAATATGGTGCACCAAAAGACAGAATTTTTATAAGACATCGCAGCCCTTTTTGAATTATCTGGAAGCAGATTTGTCTGCCATTTTAATTAGGGCCTTTGTGTAGCCATGTTGGTTTGGTTTCGTGAACCCTATGCCCTGACAGGAAGAATTTCAAACAAATGTTGGGGTAATAATTGATGCTCTTGAAGATTGAGAGCTACGGTCTTATTGCACATTTTTTATTGATCTGTAGTGAGTATAGTTTTGATATGTTTTGTGTAGTAGTTGGTTTACTGTTATTGTTGTTAGAATGTTATTTTCATATTTTTATAGCTTTATCATTCAGAAAAAGGTTGCAATAAAAGTATTAAAATGTCTAATGCTTTGTGTCTGTGACATTGTTATCAGTCAAGGATAGTTTCCCTATCACCACCAAGCCCCTGAATCAATATTTAATTAAGGAAACTGCAAACATCCATAAGTAGAGAAAACAGCAGCTGTATTTAAGAGACAGAAGATGAGGTGTTCTTTCTCCAGGCGTCAGGTGGTTAGAGTTTGGTGGTGGAGGGGCGAGAGTTAAAATGATCGGCCACAGGGCAGTGGAGTCATTTAATTTCAGTATCCCAGAGCTGGTCTCTAAAATGTTCTGCAAGTTGGCCTCCATTCTCCCCAATGTAGAGGAGATCAGGTAGAGAACTGGACATATTTATAAGATTTATTTATTTATAAGTTGTATAAATCTTAATCTCCCGGAGTTATTTTCTAAAAAAATTTAAATTAAATTGGGTGACTATGAAACAGTTTGTTGATCAGACTTGAATCATCACCCTCAAATGAGACAATGCCATGAATATCAGTGAACAGCTGTTTTTGTTAAAAAGCACAAGTTCTTGATTTATTTTCACAACTTACTGATATTCACATCTGCACATTCAATGTCAAACTCTGACATCAGAAATGAAATAACACCATTAATTTTGTCTTACAATAAACCAACAAACAAATTAATAACACACAATGAATACCAAGTCTGATTAATATGAAATTAAATTTGACGAAATAAAATGTAAAATCAAATGGGAGATAACAAATGGGGGAAGGGCAGAAGGCAAGAAATGCAGCATCATAGAAGGTGCTCCTCCAGGGAGTGTATTTTACCAACTACAACTGCTCAATATAAACAAACACTCTGACATGACCCTCCGGTTTTAATGTAAACCATAGCCCCATACAGTAGGTACCATTTAAATAAGTTAATAGATACAAGCCTTGAGCAAATCCAGCCTCCAGCCGGACCCCCCGCTTCTTGGAGCTCGGACCTTCCTCCAGCTCCGGGGGGTTGTTGAGCTCCTGGGCTCCGGCCGCCGCCGAAGAAGCCGCGGGCGCCGGCTCTCTCTCCTCCACCGCCGACATTTTTAATTTGTTTTCTCGTTCACCCGGTAACCGTCACCTCCCCCTTCCCGGGCCCCGGGAATTATACACAAATAAACAATAAACCCCACCGGGCACTGTCTCCTTTTCTTCACAACTTTTGTTTGAAAAGTTCCGGCTTTAATTTGAAATGTATTTTAAAGATATTTTCTGAGGTAAACGATGCCTGTCTGCCCCCCTCCCTCCGTCAGAAACCGCCCGCTGAGTCGATGAGAAAACCGCAGCCTCGCGCCGCCATCTTTGTTTTTCTTCTTCTTTCCGTCTCCTCCTTCAGTGACGCGCGTCATCCACGCCCCACCCAATCAGAGCGCACCTTACTCCACCTGACCACCCTCTGTAAACTCTCTCTCCGATTAGTCGGTACCGACCACAAGCTTTGGGATTGGTGGGGGATTTCACATTCACGTCAGTGTATCTGCCCTTTTCATTCCCGTTCATTCATTCAACAGCAGATGACCCAATTTACTGCAACGGGCTGTGGGGCTATAGCGGTAGTGTCACATATTCAGGGGGAAGATGTGATTTTTAACGTTATCAACCAATTCAACTCTGGCACCTCCACCTCCATTCATTCAACTGAAGAGGGCTCAATTTAGTGTAAAGGGCTCTGAGGGTATAATATTTGTATCCCATGTTGGGAAGAAACCTCTGCTCATTGATTCACTAGAAGAGGGCCTATTTGCTGCAGAGGGTTTTTTTATGGCGCAGTGGTAGTGTCCCTATCTTCGAGCCCTGAAATCCCACAGCTGTGAGGTTGCGTAATAACAAATTTTTTAGTCATAAGTCACATGACACCAGGTTATAGTCTAGCAGGCTTGTTTGGAGGGGATCTTACAGAAATATATTACATTATGAAAGTAATAAAAAGTAGGATGTTGCATTGGTAGGTGAGACTAAGATAAGAGCGCATGGCCTCAAGATTAGAGGAAGCAGGTTTAAAACTGAACTGAGAAGAAACTTCTTCACCCAGAGGGTTGTTAATCTATGGAATTCCTTGCCCAGGGAAGTATTTGACATTACTTCAGCAATCACTAGAATCAGTAGATACGTTTTTGAAAAATAAAAGAATTAATGATATGGTGAAAACGCAGGTAAGTGCAGCATAGTCCACGAAAAGATTAGTCATGATCTTATTGAGTGGTGGAGCAGACTCGAAGGGCCGGAAGGCCGACTCTTGCTCCTCGTTCTTATGCTCTTATGTTGAAATCACAAGCTTTTGGAGTGTAGTCACTTCAGCAGATGAAGTCATGAAAAAACAAGTGCAGGAAAGAGAATTTAGATAAATGAAAGACAGAGCATCTCAACGGTCAATTACTTACTCCCATTCCTATTTCTGATGATCTTACTACACAGCAAGTTGTGTTTTCCAAACATTAATTTTATTTCCATTGTTTAAAATCAAATATTTAAGATGAACAGTTTGTTTTTCCTCACTTGGACACACTGTGAATATCATAAACCCTCTCATGAGATATCATAGGAACAATTCATAAACTAGATTTGTCACTGAGTCACTCAAGGAGATATAGAAAGGAGAAAAAATCCCAACATGTGTAGGATGCTAACGAAAAGTTAGCAACCTGAAATGGTAACAGGAGCAAGTGAACAGCCCCAATCAGGAAACTCATATTAGATTAGATTAGATTAGATTAGATTACTTAGTGTGGAAACAGGCCCTTCGGCCCAACAAGTCCAAACCGCCCCGCCGAAGCGCAACCCACCCATACCCCTACATTTACCCCTTACCTAACAATACGGGCAATTTAGTATGGCAAATTCTCCTGACCTGCACATCTTTGGACTGTGGGAGGAAACCGGAGCACCCGGAGGAAACCCATGCAGACACGGGGAGAACGTGCAAACTCCACACAGTCAGTTGCCTGAGGCGGGAATTGAACCCGGGTCTCTGGCGCTGTGATGCAGCAATGCCACCGTGCCGCCCACTACAGTACCTTGTACTATTCTTCACTGAACACTGCAATTGCCTTCCTTTTCAGTTTAATGATCCATAATTGAATCTGACTCCAACACACTCTTCCAGACAGTTCCAGAGGTCAAAGTAATTTCAATCATTAACGAAGTTAGTTTTGGATCCATCCCAAAGACAATTCCGATGGACGTTTGCTTCCAAACATTACAGTAAGTTCTTGGTATGGACACATTTCCAACTTAGTAGGTTTATTCCCGTTTTATAACATATTGGGGTGGCACACTGCTTAGCATTGCTACCTCACATCATAAGTGACCCAGGTTCAATTCCAGCCTCAGGTAACTGTCTGTGTGGAGTTTGCACGTTTTCCCTGTCTGCACAGGTTTCCTTCCACTGTCCAAACAGGGGCTTTGGTACATCTGTGTGGACCTCCTCCAGTTAACTGAGGGCATTGGGGCACTGTGAGGATCAACAGATCAGACAATCAGTCAGCAACTTCTCTCTGGGAGACTTGTCTCAAGAAAGGCAGCGGTTTCTTATCTCATCCATTCTCCTACCCTCCACAAACTCCACACAGACAGTCGCCCCAAGGGTGGAATTGATCCTTGGTTCCTGGTGCCATGAGGCAGTGCTAATCACCGAGTCACAATGCCACCCGTGAGCCACCGTGAGGTTGCACAAACACAGTGCACCAACTCTCCCACTGCACCCACTGTCAGGAGAATCAGTCCTGGGCGGGACTCATGGCAATGTCAGCAGTGGAATCTGATTGTTGTGAGCGCTGGTGCCCCCGCTGGTGCTTCCGCAAGTTGCGGGAAAATGTAAACCTCTTCCCGCACTCAGGGCAGCTGAAGGGCCTCTCCCCGGTGTGGACTCGCTGGTGCTTCAGCAGGGCAGAGGAATCGCTGAAGGCCTTCCTGCACTCGGGGCAGCTGAATGGCCTCTCCCCCGTGTGGACCCGCCGGTGGGTCAGCAGTGTGGAGGAGCGGGTAAAGCCCTTCCCGCACTCGGGGCAGGAGAACGGCTTCTCTCCAGTGTGGACGCGCTGGTGCCTAAGCAGGGCAGAGGAATTGCTGAAGGCCTTCCCGCACTCGGGACAACTGAATGGCCTCTCCCCTGTGTGGACCCGCCGGTGGGCCACGAGGTTAGAGGAAACAGCAAAACCCTTCCCGCACTCGGGGCAGGAGAACGGTCTCTCGCAGGTGTGGATCCGCTGGTGGGTCAGCAGGTTGGAGGGCTGGGTAAAGCACTTTCCGCACTGGAGGCAGGAGAAGGGCCTCTCCCCAGTGTGGACCCGCTGGTGCCTCAGCAGGTGGGAAGACCTGCTGAAGGCCATCCTGCACTCTGGGCAGCTGAAGGGCTTCTCACCCATGTAGACCCGCAGATGGGTCAGCAGAGCGGAAGAGCGGGTGAAGCCCTTCCTGCACTCAGGGCACGAGTACGGTCTTTTCCCGATGTGGACCCACTGGTGCCTCAGCAGGGTAGAGGAATCACTGAAGGCCTTCCCGCACTCAGGGCAGCTGAATGGCCTCTCCCCTCTGTGGACCTGTTGGTGCTTCAGCAGGTCTGAGGATTTGCTGAAGGCCTTCCCACATTCAGAGCAGGGGAAGGGCCTCTCCCCAGCGTGGACGCGCTGGTGGGCCAGCAGGTGGGAGGAGTAGGTGAAGCCCTTCCCACACTCAGGGCAGGAGAATGGCTTCTCCCCAGTGTGGACTCGGCGGTGGTCCAGCAGGCGGGAGGAGCAAGTAAAGCCTTTCCCGCACTCGGGGCAGGAGAATGGCCTTTCCCCGGTGTGACTTCGCCGATGAATCTCCAGGACAGATGGGGCATGGAAGCCTCTCCCACAGTCGCAACACTTCCATGGTTTCTCCACGGTGTGGGATTCCTCTGGTTTCACCATGGCCGCAGCTACAGCCCTGTGTATGGCCCCTGTCCATAGTGAATTCCTCTTTCCTGGCTGGATAACTGTTTCAGGCTTTACACACAATGCGCTGTAACAGTGGAGACTCTCATCCAGTCCCACTAATGCTGAAAATGGTCTGAAACAGGAACCAAAATGTTTTGCTCCTTCTCACAGAATCATAGTTCAAAATCGTTGAGGTCCCGATGGATTGAGTGACTGTCAGACATTGATGTGAAAGGAGGGAATGCAGACGCTGGAGAGGAGTTGAAAAGTGCGGTGCTGGAACAGTACAGCAGGTCAGGCAGCATCCAAACAGCAGGAGAATCGACGATTCAGGCATAGGCCCTTCATCTGTTGATTTTTAATCTTCAGTCTTCAGATCTTCAAATACTCTGGAAAAAGAGATTCCAAA
The DNA here is from genome assembly GCF_037043375.1 of Chiloscyllium plagiosum. Taxonomy (NCBI): domain Eukaryota; kingdom Metazoa; phylum Chordata; class Chondrichthyes; order Orectolobiformes; family Hemiscylliidae; genus Chiloscyllium; species Chiloscyllium plagiosum. The sequence continues at coordinate 82,491,907 of NW_028270165.1, forward strand.
AGTCATCACGGTCAGTCCAGGGTAGAAATTCAGAACAAGCTACTCCACTTTCTGCAGAACATTTTTTTCTTTTGCGGTTCCACAAAATTGAAAGCATCCCACACTCTCTCTCTCTCTTCCTCTATTCTCACTCCCTCAAATTAATTCTCCTGAAGTTGCTGATTCAGGATCTTACAGGGACAGAAAAAGCAAAAACGTCAGGACTGACACCTTCGAATTTTGGATAACACCACGTGAAAATTAATATCTTTCAGGATATTGGGATATTGCTGAGAGTGAGCAAGTCTGATTTTGGGAAGCAAAACAAGTGTAAATTCAGGTTGAACCTGCAATACAGCTTCTTGATAAAAAAAAGACATGAATTGGTTATCGTCCCTGTGGTGGTGGTGGTATGTGGTGGGTGGAATGTGACATCAAGGCATTGACACAGACAACCCGAGAGAAACTAAACATACAGACGTGGCAAGCCAGAGTCAGATCTACAGCTCAGAAACAGCCCCTTCGGGCCAACCAGATATCATAGCCTAATCTAGTCCCATTTGCCAGCACTTGGCCCATATCCCTCTAAACCTTTCCTATTCATATACCTATCCAGATGCCTTTTAAATGTCATAGCTGTATCAACATCCACCACTTCCTCTGGCAGCTCATTCCTTCCACACACTACCCTCTGCATGAAAAGATTACTCCTTCGGACCCTTTTCAATCTTGCCCTCGTCCACCCTAAACCTTTTACCCTCTAGTTCTGGACTCTCTCACCCAGGGAAATGTCCTTGTCTATTTACCCTATCCATGCCTCTCAGGATTTTATTAATGACTCTCAGTAACCCCTCAGCCTCTGATGCACGAGGAAAAACAGCCCAGCCCATTCAGCTCAAACCCTGACAACATCCTTTTAAATGCGTTCTGAACCCTTTCAAGTTTCACAACGTCATTCTGATAGGAGCGAGACCAGAATTGCACACAATATTCCAAAAATGGTCTACCCAATGTCCTGTACAGCCACAACACAACTTCCCAATTCTTATCCTCAGTCAGAGGATTGGGAAAGTTTTCAAAACCCACAAAAGACAGCCAGGAAAGAATGCAGGGACAAACCAAATTTGAGGGTCAGCTTGGAAGCATCAATGAGAAATCGGCGGACTGGGTTTATTGGATATCCGTTCCTCTTGAGTACGTATACGTATTTCTCTTCTGCTCTTCGCAGTTCCTCTGGGCTGCAATGTGTGGTGGCTCGTTGAAATAATCTCCTGATGCAGCTTCGTTTGTGGGTGTTGGGAGGATTGCTTCTGTAGTTAGGTATTTGGTCCGTGTGTATTGTTTCTTGTAGACACTAGTGAAGTTCCCCATTGACTGTTCGCTCTACTGTGACATCTAGGAATGGCACTTTGTTGTTGTTCTCCTCTTCAAACCAGGAGCCGCCCCCCCCCCCCCCCCCCCCCACCCCCCCCTCCCTCCGCCTCAGGCCCATAGTCTCACTACCTGGAACACCAATATACAGACTAGTCAAAGGCCTCCAGTGAAGACTAAAACACTGAGTGGAAGATTCATGCCACTCCATTCACTCCACCCAAGAATTCCTGAACACCAAAGACACCAAGATAGAAGAGGATGAAATTATGCTGTCCTTTTACATAACAGCCCCGTTCACAACCATTAACATCAACGTGGCCAAAGAAACACTGTCTACACTACAAGAACCACCAAAGACACAAACACCAAACAGCACCAACTTCATCAGCAAAGATAACATTGTCAAGCTTGTGGACCCGTATCTTATCACCCACTTCACATTCAATAACAAGCCCTACAAACAAATCAACAGAACACCCATGAGACCACCAATATCAAGGTTCCTAGCAGAAGCAATAATGCAGAGACTCGAACAAACAGCCCTCCCAACGCTCCAACCCAAATTTTGGGTCCGCCGCAGTGATGACACCTTTGTCATCAGAAAATGAAACAAATTAGAGGAAACCTACAACACCATCAACAATATCCTTACTGGCATAAAATTCACAAAAGAGAACAACAACAAAGTGCCATTCCTAGATGTCAGTAGAGCGAACAGTCAATAGGGAACTTCAGACTAACGTCTACAGGAAAACAACATACACAGACCCAAGTACCTAATGCAGAAGCAAATCATCCCAAACGAATCTGCATCAGAACACTATTTCAACGAGCCACTACACACTGCACCACCCAGGAACTACGAAGAGCAGAAGATAAATACTTATACAGCATATTCAAGAAGAACAGTACCCAATAAACCCTGTCCGCTGATTTCTCAACAACAAACTCAAACAAGCAGACACATGCGCAGAAACCCTAGCCACATTACCTTACATCAAAGACATCTGTGAAATGATGTCCAGACAACTCAAACCTCTCCACATCATGGTCGACCACAAACCTACCAACACACTTAAGCAGCAGCTAATGAACCTGAAAAAACAAATGTTATTTACAAAATAACCATGCAAGGAAGTATAGACATGGACTCTGCCCCCATAGTTCTCGGTGGCAAGAAATGCTGGGATGAGATAAGGAAGATTTTTTTCAGTCAGAAAGAGGTGACTCTGTGGAACTCATTGCCACTGAAATGAGGAAAGTAACTGAGTGCTTTTAAAACAGATAAAGATAGGCTCTTGATTAGTAAAGAAATCAAGGGTTACAGGGAGGATGCAGGAGAATGGGGTTGAGAAACATTGGCCATGATCGAATGGTGGAGCAGACTCAACGAGTCGAATGGACTGATTCTGCTTCTGTATCTTATGGATCTGTAACCACAAAGATCTGACTTAATTTTCACTACTTTTACTGTGTTCCTGTCGTATTTATGGCAAGCGTGTGGCAATATGTTGTAGATTTCTCAAGCTAGATCTTCTAATTTTATATCAAATATTGATAATTGGAGCTAATATTAGAGAGAGTAAAGGTGCTTATTTCTTGGATAAATAAACCTGTCATGCATTTTAAGCTTAAACCTTGAATACTTGCGAAATTAGAGTTGCCATTTTGCCCGCTGTCATCAAATCTCCAATAATACTTTTACTTGATAACCCATTTCGGGAAATAATAAACATAACTGAGGTTTCGTGTTTTATGCAAGCGCTTTAAGCTTTTGACAATGATTTTAAGCCATCTACACAGAGTGTGATTGAATTTCTAAACTTAAGTAACAGCCTTAAAGTATTGTTATTTGTGTCACCCACATAACTGTAATTAATGTAAATATTGAATTAAACTTATTGAAAAGAACATACTTGCTGAATTAGAGTCAGCATTGTTTTCAATGCTTTGTCCATTATTCCCTTTCACCTCATTACCTATTTTAGAAAAAGAAAAATATTGCATATGTTTGAACATTTACTTTTTTTGGCAATATTATAAAATGAAGAAAGCAGTTCAGTCAACTTCAATCTTCATCTGGTCACTTTTTAGAAAAGGTTTTGAGCACAGTTATAAAATAATAATGCAAGGTTACCTAATTTGCAGCATTGCTTGAGACAGATTTAATAGTACAAGAAGTTATGATCTCCATTCAGTAATGTCTCGATTTGAACATAGTTTAAGTTAAGCTAAGGGTGTTGCAGGAATTAAAGTCATTGCGAAAATGTTACCAGGGAAAACATTGGATAAAAAAAATAATTCTGGTTTGAGTTTCTTCTTTGGGTATAAACAGATACTGAATCCAAGTGTCCTCCCAATCTTCTTAAAATATCCCACAAAATAAACACATAGCAACCTAAATAAATCAGGCCCAAAAGAAATTCAGAACCCACACTAATATAGGGCAAGGAGGAAAGTTTTAGACTACAGGGCAATAAAGATGGGTTGGTCAGATGGGCAGAACAATGACAGATGGAGTTCAATCCTGAAAAGATTGAGATGACACATTTCAGGAGGATCAACAGGCAAGGGAGTACATGATGAATCACAAGAATTTAGAATATACTGAAGATCAGAGAAAGGTATATGTGTTCATAGATTCTTGAAGGCAACAGGACATGTGGATGAAATGGTTAAGGCGGCATATGAAATACTTGCCCTTAATAGTTAAGGCATTGAACATGAGAGCCAGGAGATCATGATGGAACTGTACAAGACATTAGTTGGGCCACAGCTGGAGTAGTGGATCTGGTCGTCACATTATTAGAAGGATGTGATGGCACTAGAAAGGGTGCAGAAGGGAATACTAACCCAGGGTGGTGCATGGTGGTGGGTTTCAGCTATGAGAGTGATTAGATCGGCTGAGGGTATTTTCCTTAGAGCAGAGAAGGATGGGTGAAGACCTGTTTGTACAGATAAGACACTTAGGGTCTAGATAGAAGAAACTTTTCCCCTTGGTGGATGGCTTCAGCAACTAGGGGGCATAGATTTAAGGAAAGAGATAGGACATTTTAATGGAATTTAAGGAAAAATATCACCTAGAATGTGCTGGAGATGGATGAATTTACTTATGGGAAGAATTGGTTTGTTTGAAGGGATGGATATAATGAAATAAAACTAGTTCAGAAGATCATTATAATGTGCTAAGAAAAAGAACTGGAGGTTGACCTCCAATAGTGGAAACAATCTAAAGAAGTTTCATTGTCCCATCTGAGAAAAACAATTCTGCTAAACTTCTCAAACGAACCCAAACATGTGTCAGAACTTGTTTGTTTAAAATCAATTGAATCTATTCCAAGTATTTAGGAAAATGAGAATCATCTTTAATCATGGCCCTATTGGCTGCAACCAAAACTGATAGCAAGCTTTTTCAGTTTCATTGAAATGGAGCTGTCAGAGATATTGGCTCATTAGAAGAACAGAAGAGGGTTGTTTGAGCTTATTGAGCAGTTTGTAGACTCAAACAAGGATCCAGAAAACAATTTTCTGTGGCACAGAAGCAAGGACAATTAACAAGGATTGATGTTGCTACTGTGTGTCCAAGTGTCTCAGTATTCAAAGTTCTAGATAAGTTAAGCTTCTGAAAAATTGAAGGTGTCAATGGAAGATCAGTGGGGAATCAAGGGTTTTGGGGAAAAGGCAGGAAAATGGAATTGAGGGTTATCAGATCAGGCATGATCTCACTGAATGGTGGAGCAGAATGGCCAATACTGCTATTTCTTGCGGTAAATCGATCTGGGTGCTGATAAAAGCTTTTGTATGATTTTTCTTTGTAGTCAGCAACATTTTGTATTCGGAAGAAGTTGGCTTTTGTGTTGGATGTCAAATAACGCTGGAGGTTAAGCAGCAAAATATATGGTAAAACTGTAGGTGTGATTGCTGAAGGCCAAATAAAACATTTTCAGTCGCAAAAATGTCTTTACTCCATAATGTTTCGTTTTACATGCAGTCAGCGACAACCAATCAAGGTGTCGCAGAGTAAAGTTAGGTCTCACCAAGACAGCTGACATGTCCGTACAATACTGTTGTAGCGCTCTTTAACCACAGGGTATATACTAGTGATTCATTTATTTTGCACTTTCCCCAACATCCCAAATTAGGTTGAGGTTTGTTACAGCATCCTGATGGGAAGCCCGATGTAAGGTGCTCAGATTCTGCTGCAGTCGTGTGATGTGTTAAATTCCCAATGATTTTCAGAAAAAAAGAGTGAAAGGCAGTGGTTGCATGTGTTGACACCACAGGTATTATTTATATTGGCTTTGAGATAGGGAACAACCATCACCTCCCAAATTGTGTTTTGTTTGCACAGCAACTTTGAGCATGAAAAGCATTCTATTTTTAGACGGTCTAAATGCATACATCGTTTCTTATCAGTGTACCTTAAAATCAACATTAAAAAGCACAAACAATTCATTTTCACTGTAAATTACATATTTTAAAAACAAATATTGCAAGACGTACAAACACATCAAGAAGTCAAAATTTGTGAAGAAAGCACATCTTTCTGACAGTTCAGACAGGGAAAACCTTTGTTCTTGTTGTGGTCACTGGAGACTTACTCGATCAAATATTAACTACCAGTGTATCTCACATAGATGCTGTATAAATCAAGATCTTATTGATCACTGTTGACAAAATTAAACCTATTGACCTGACTCTTTACAAAATAAGAACAGATTTTAGTACATAACATTTTCCCATAATACAGACATTTGCAGTCGTGCAGTTATGTGAAAAGAAACCTGCGTTGTTAATTTAGTTTGTTGCTCCAATTCATAAATGTTGTTTTTATATATTTTGAAAAATCAACCCTTCCACTCTTTCTAAAGGTACATGACACTTTAATTTGTTGGTTTCCTCCGGATGCTCCGGTTTCCTCCCACAATCCAAAGATATGCAGGCGAAGTGAATTGGACATGCTAAAATTGCCCATAGTGGTACATAAGTCAGGGGTAATTGTACAGGAATGGGCTTGGCTGGCATACTCTCCACAGGGTCAGTATGGAGCTGTTGGGCCGAAGCGCATATTCCCACACATAGGGATTCTATGACTGTAACAAACACTACATCTGACAAACAGGAATATAACTAGCCATCAGGATATATGAACATCAACTAGCCACAAAAACACATGCTCCACTATCACTAGTATCTTTGCATACAGACAAAGGAGGACACCATGTTGACTGGGACCATACATCCATCCTATGACAAGCCACCATCCAATAAGCCAACCAGAAACACACACAAGAATTCCTTGGAACATGTCATTCCAACTGGAAATCTATTGATTTGGACCCCATCTACCATGCTCTGAGAAAAATAACGGAAATGATATCACCCATCCTAAAACCAAAAGACATAAATAGAAAGCAGGACATAATACCAGCGCTTCACTCGACTCACTGATGTTACCTGGTATGGTGATGAAACATCTGAAAATGATGTTCCAGCTCAGCGAGCAAACTTACATCCAGAATGAGAAAATCCTAGTTGACACAAAGGCTGCCACAAAGTTGGAATTCTCTCCCAGAAATGACAGTTGATGGTGCCCTCACCAAGATGGATGCTCGCGCTCCCCGCCCCAAGACAACATGCGTCTTACCCTCACAAATATGGGGACCAGTTGCCCCCAGAGGTCCTTCCCCAAACAAAGTAAACACTGGGCCTGTGGAGCTTTTATTCGCGGCCTCAGGCCTCCCCTAGGACATTATAAATCCCCAGTCTCCCTCCTCCCGCGGTTCCCAATCCTCCCCTGTCTCACTGTCTCCTCTCGGTAAAAATAATGATTGCAGATGCTGGAAACCAGAGTCTAGATTAGAATGGTGCTGGAAAAACACAGCAGTTCAGGCTGCATCCGAGGAGCAGTAAAATCGACATTTCGGGCAAAAGCCCTTCATCAGGAATACAGGCAGAGATCCTGAAGGGTGGAGAGATAAATGAGAGTAGGGTGGGGGTGGGGAGAAAGTAACAGAGTACAATAGGTGAGTGGGGGTGGGAAGAAGGTGATAGGTATGGGGGAGGGGTGGTGGAGTGGATAGGTGCAAAAGAAGATAGGCAGGTAGGACAAGTCATGGGTACAGTGCTGAGCTGGAAGTTTGGAAGTGGGGTGAGGTGGAGGAAGGGGAAATTAGGAAATTGTTGAAGTCCACATTGATGCCCTGGGGTTGAAGTGTTCCAAGGTGTAAGATGAGGTGTTCTTCCTCCAGGCATCTGGTGGTGAAGGAGCAGTGGTGAAGGAGGCCCAGGACCTCCATGTCCTCGGCAGAGTGTGAGTGGGAGTTGAAATGTTGGGCCACAGGGCGGTGTGGTTGATTGGTGCGGGTGTCCCAGAGGTGTTCCCTAATGGCTCGGCTAGGAGGCGTCCAGTCTCCACATCTGGAGCAACGGATACAATAAATGATATCGGTGGATGTGCAGGCAAAACTTTGACGGATGTGGAAGGCTCCTTTAGGAGGGAGGCGGTGAGGGAGGAGGTGTGGACGCAGGCTTTGCAATTCCTGCGGTGGCAGGGGAAGGTGCCAGGATGTGAGGGTGGGTTGTAGGAGGGCATGGACCTGACCAGGTAGTCACAGAGGGAACGGTCTTTGCGGAAGGTGGAAAGGGATGGGGAGGGAAATATATCCCTGGTGGTGGGGTCTATTTGGAGGTGGCGGAAATGTCGGCGGATGATTTGGTTTAAGCGAAGGTTGGTAGGGTGGAAGGTGAGCACCAGGCACGTTCTATCCTTGTTACGATTTGAGGGGTGGGGTCTGAGGGCGGAGGTGCGGGATGTGGACAAGATGCGTTGGAGGGCATCTTGAACCATGTGGGAAGGGAAATTGCAGTATCTTTAGAATGAGGCCATCTGGTGTGTTCTGTGGTGGAACAGGTCCTCCTGGGAGCAAATACGGCGGAGGCAAAGGAATAGGAAATACGGGATGGCATTTTTGTAGGAGGTAGGGTGGGAAGAGATGTAATCCAGGTAGCTGTGGGAGTCGGTGGGTTTATAAAACGCCGGTGTCAAGTCGGTCGTTATTAATGGAGATGTAGAGATCCAGTAAGGGGAGGGAGGTGTCAGATGGTCGAGGTAAATTTAAGGTCAGGATGGAATGTGTCAGTGAAGTTTGCTCAACCTCCTTGCGGGTGCACGAGATGGCGCCAATGCAGTCATGAATGTAGCGGAGAAAGAGGTGGGGAGTGGTGCCGGTTTAATTACAGAAGATGGACTGTTCTACGTAGCCAACAAAGAGACAGGCATAGCTGGGGCTCATACGGGTGCCCATGGCTGTCCCTTTGGTCTGGAGGAAGTGGGAGGATTCGAAGGAGAAATTGTTAAGGGTGAGGACCAGTTCAGCCAGATGAATGAGATTGTCGGTAGAAGGGTACTGTTGGGGACGTCGGGAGAGGCAGAAACGGAGGGCTTGGAGGCCCTGGTCATGGCGGATGGAGGTGTAGAGGGATTGGGTATCCATGGTGAAGATGAGGCGTTGGGGGCTGGGGAAACGGAAGTCTTGGAGGAGGTGGAGGGCGTGGGTGGTGTCTCGAACGTATGTGGGGAGTTCCTGGACTAGTGGGGGATAGGACAGTGTCGAGGGAGGTACTCACTGTCCCCTCTCCCCAGGCGCTCAGGCCTGGCGACCTCTCCGGGATGTTTCCGAAACCTGTTTCTGTTCTGAAGGAGGATCACTGGACCCGTAACGTTCCCTCGGATTCTCTTGACACATGCAGCCAGGGCTGCTCAGTTTTCCCAGCGGGTCCTGTTCTTGTTCCTTAAGCCACCGGCGCCATTCCTCTCCCACACTCAGTAACACTGCCTTTGTCTCGCTACATGACCTACACTGCACATGCGCCAACTCACAAGGGGCTGGGTGGCCAGACCGTGACGTCACCCCGCGTGTATTGGGCGCGGTTCGACGAGGCATCCAACCAATCGGAGACAAGGGGGCGGGGCGAATGTGTTCCCTGCTCCCCTCGCCAGCCGCCTGAAAGGTGGGTTTGTCTTTAAGTTTTAATGTTTTTAAAAAAATTACAGTCTTTTCCGAAATGTTATTCCAGACCTCGAAGGCTGTAACATTGGAAAACTTGCAAGCATAAAACGAAGGGATACTAAAAAAAAAATACGAAAGAAACCTAGCTCAAAATATGAAAAAGAATAGCAAAAGCTTCTGTTGGCATGCTAAAGGGAACAGAGTCGCTATGGTCCCTTGGAAAATGAAACCAGTGAGTTAATAGGAGGAACACTGAAATGGCAGAGATGCTAAGTCAATCCTTTTCCTCAGTTTTAAAGCTGGAGGACAATAGTACCATTCCTATTGGAACGGGCAAGTCAGAGGTGATAGAAAGGATAGAACTTAAACAATCAACTTTGAGAGGGAATAGGTACACAGCAAACTATTAGGATTGAGGGCAGACAAGTCCCCTGGGCCTGATGGCCTACATGCCAGGGTACTATATAGACTTTAGTATGGCGATTGGCAAGATTCCCCAAGGGAGACAGGTTCACAAGGTTAGATATCATGGAATACAGGGAGAACTAGCCATTTGGATACAGAACCAGCTCACAGGTCGGAAGATAGAGGGTGGTGGTGGAGAGTTGCTTTTCAGACTGGAGGCCTGTGACCAGTAGTTTCCCACAAGGGTGCTGGGTCCACTACTTTTCATCATTTATATAAATGCTGTGGGTGTCAATATACGAGTTATAGTTACTAAGTTTGCAGATGACACCAAAATTAGAGGTGTAGTGGACAGTGAAGATGCTTAGCTCAGAGGATAACAGGGTGGAGTTTAATTTAGATACATATACGGCACTGCATTTTGGAAAAGCATATCAGAGGAGGACTTATACACTTAATGGTAAGATCCAAGGGAGTGTTGCTGAACAAAGAGACCTTGAAGTGCAGATTCATAGCTCCTTGAAAGTGGAGTCAAAGGCAGATAGGATAACGGAGGCGGCGTTTGGAATGCTTTCCTTTATTGGTCAGAGTGTCAAGCATTGAAGTTGGGAGGTGATGTTGCAGCTATACAGGGCATTGGTTAGACCACTTTTGGAATATTGTGTGCAGTTCTGGTCTCCTTCCTGTCAGAAGTTTGTTGTGAAACTTGAAAGGGTTCAGAAGAGATTTAGAAGGACGTTGAGCTATTGGGAGAAACTGAATAGATTGGTGCTGTTTTCCCTGGAGGGTCGGAGGCTGAGAGACGACTTTATAGAGGTTTATAAAATCATGAGGGACATTGATAGGATAAACAGACAAGGTCTTTTCCCTAAGTTGGGAGGAGTCTAGAACTTGATGGCATATATTTAGGGTGAGAGGGCAAAGAAATAAAAGGGACTTAAGGGACAACCTTTTCACGCAAAGGGTGATGTGGGTATGGAATTAGCTGCTTGAGGAAGTCATGAAAGCTGGTATAATTACAACATTTGAATGGAATCTGGATGGAAGGGTTTAGAGGGATATGGGCCGAGTGCTAGCAAATGGGACTAGACTGTTTAGGCTAACTTGTCAACATGGATGAGTTGGAGTGTCAAACTAGGGATTTGAGACGGCCCAGGGAATCCCTCGTAGACCTGCAGCCTCTCACGATTCGTCCCGGAGTTCGTACTCTTTGAGAGTCTGGAATAAAAAAAATCCTCTTACAGGCAGTTTAGTTTAATTTTAGTTAACCCCTTTATTTAGCAATAGCTTCACTGATACCGGTAAGCTAAACTCGCTAGGTTCTAGTAACCTAGAAGAGTAGGGGACCAACTCTTCAAATGCCCTGGCAGGTTACTTTGATATACTGCTACAAAGTGGTTTCCTTTACACAAAGGTTTACAAAAACATTGCATGTTCTTAATTCGTAAGGAAGAAAAGTTAATTGACAGGTCCCTGTACGCTTGACTAATCACTCCTACAGGCCCTAAGCCTGTCGGGTGAGAAAAACATATCCAGCCGAGTTAGGTGGCTGCTAGCGAGATTAACTCCTATCATAAAGAGGTACCAGTCTGAGCTAATTTGAGAGTTCCTAACCTTGCACAGGTCACAAGTCAGATACAACTATTTTCCAAAACGGCTTCTTAGCAGGAGGGCAAACGTTTGACCATAAAATGGCTTCCTGACACATTGTGCCTGAATCTCTTCAATGTTAGGCTGAGAATAATTTCTAAGCTAGGAGTAAACTCCTGCTTTTTAGGCACTGAATCATACTGTACCTGAGGCTGAGATGTTACCAAAAGGTTGCATTTAAACTGATTCATTAGTCTTCGAATTAAACATGTTCTCTTTTCAGGGTTGTGATTCAAATAAGTCATAAGATCTGATTAGTTGGAATTGACAGTGGGGTAGTCTGAAAGGTCTGCAGAGTAGTCTGCAAGAACAGCAAGTAAGTTAAAGCTTCGTCAATGTTATCTTTTACAGAGTTCATATTTAATAACCGGTAATGGCTACTCAATACCATCATAAACTCTCAAAAATACAATTACGTTCAATCCAAAGCAGGTATTTTTTTAATGGCTTCGGGAGCCCCAGCGCTATAATGGTTTCTCTCTCTTGTCCTTTTGAACTCTCAAGTCAGGGACTTTTAACAGCAAAGATGTTTTTCCCTCTGTTTGCCTAGCTTGCAAAGGGTAATAGGAATCTATTATAATTAACAGGACCTGACTGTCAATTACAAGGCTTTTGACAGTACCAAGTTTCGTTTCGGGGTCAGAATCAAACGCTGTCATTAATTTCACAAGGGAACAGCCATGAATGTTATCACTCTGTGTCCTATTTACACAGATTCACTGTTAAGGCAAATGTACTTAATTGCATCAGGGTATCGTATTATCACTTGGTTATCTTCTGCATACCTTGAGTTCTCCCCTTTTACCAAGCCTCCCTGCCTGTCTATTTTCTAGTGTGCAGCAAATGTGCTCTATAATTCAATGTTATATTTTAGTTTAAATGTTTAAAAACAAGTTTTATTCCATTCTTTTGTTATTTCATGACAACTACTTGACTTATAACAATAATTAGTCCATTCAGTCAATTTGTATTTTCAAATAAGTCAAGTGCCTCCTCTGCCAGGTCATCGTCCAGAGGAGCAGAGTCTGAAAGATACTGGATTTCAGCATGGAAGTTCGAGCATGGAGGTAGAGGGTTAGACAAGGGTCAATTAAGCAGACTCTTCTTTGGCTTTGGTGAAAAATAATGTACAGTCCATTTCACGCATAAGCGGACGACAGTGTATATTCCTAGGATGAGACCAAGGACTATCAGTACAATCCATCCACACAGCGATCATAGCCAGCAAGTAAACTTCCATCCATATGAATCAGACGACAGTTGGGCAAGTATCTTCCCTGCATCTTGACCAGTTTTGTTGATCACATCTGTGTTGTCCGAAAGATCAGGACATGGTTTAGTAACAAGTTCATTTATGAGAACACAATCATGGGGAGGATCAGGCAGTTCAAGCGGTTCTTCCTGCAGGAATGTAGGGGATTAATGTTAGAGCAGTATTTAAAGGAGAGAAACGGATTCAGAAGTAATGAAACCTCACAGCGACTGAGACGAACCTTAACGAGGTGTTGAGTATATTTAGAAATCAGCAAGGATACTGCAGAATGCGAGGTACAGACTTCTACATTTTGATGTAAAGTTATATTAGAGGCAGCCACTACCATAGTATGGATGGCAGAGAGAATCTGGGTGCAGGAAGGCATACCTTGAGCAATGGGGTCAAGCTTAGTAGAAAAATAGGCAATAGGGCGCCAAGAGGAGCCATGTTGCTGGGTGAGAACAGCTGAAGCACAGGTATCAAGGATGCCAACATAAAGATGAAAGTGGCAGTCATACAAACGTTGGCCTAGCGTGGGTGCTGAAGAGAGGGTAGTTTTAAGCTCCATAAAGACTTGTAGTTGTTATGGGGTGAGTTCATACCGTTAAAGTTCATTAGACGAGGACAGGGGAGATAATGTTTGGGTCAGAAGGGCACAATTAGGAATCCATTGTCGGCAATAATTGACGAGGTCGAGAAACTACCGTATGTCTAGGAGTGGTTAGAGGGGCAATACAAAGAATAGGATCAATACGTTCACGTGTCAAGCACCGATCGAATTCAGAAATGAGAGTACCTAGGAACTTAACTTCTTTCTGATTAGTCTTAACTTTGCTTGGGGGTACAATATAGCCACATTGATGTGGATGGTTGAGAAAGGTAGTGGAGTCAGTGTGATTGGACACTTTGTCAGGGCTAGCGAGGAGGTCATCGATGTATTGAACTAGGGTAGCATCTCCAGGAAATTCAAATAATTCAAGCTGGGCGTGAAGAGTCTCTGAAAAGAGTGTCGGCGACTGAATAAACCCTTGAGGTAGGCAAGTCCACATATATTGGTGACCCTTAAAAGGAGGCAAAAATGTATTGGGCTATCTGGATGCAAAGGAAGACAAAATAATGCATGTTGGAGGTCAACGATAGTGAAGAGCTTGGCATCAACTGGAACTTGGCTGAGGATAGTAGCAGGAATAGCAACTGGAGGATTATGAGCCTCAATGATTTTATTTACTTCACGAAGGTCGTGAACGACATTCAGGACATCCCGGTTTAGGGATCGGAAAGATAGGTGTATTGACAGAAGAATGGCATGGGACTAGAAGGCCTTGCTGTAGAAATGAATCAATGACAGGTTGAATGCCAGCTTCACCTTCTGGTTTCAGGGGGTATTGAGATATAGACAGGAGGACAGAATTAGATTTGTTCAGAATGGAGATGGGTGGGACCTTAGCAAGGCCCACTTGTGTTTTAGAGTCCACCCAGACTCCAGGGTATACTGCGTCCTGCGGGTGAGGGTGGGCATGATGATGATGCAGGCTGCCATGAATCGACTAAAGTTGTGCATCAAATAGGATTGATCCTTGAGTGAGCAGCTGAATTTCACGGCAAGTTTGATCAGAATGGTCAAAAAGAGTCTTAGCGTCAAAACCTATTTCTCAGGCTTTCTGTTCTGGGTTCAAGTGAGTGGGTGACACAGGGGAAAATGAGAGGGCCAGTTTTCCAGCTATGAAGAGGAACTGACACCAGCTGGTGACCTGATCTCACCAATCACCCAAGTGTGCTGAGTCGTGCCCAATAAGAGATTATAGTATATGTACAAACCTGAGATCATTCCCGGATGAGTCATAAGCTAAAGTAATGTGGGGGTGAGGGACGTTATATAAAATAGGATCAAAAGCATAAGGATCCAAATCAAATGACCACCATCGAGGAGGCTTTGGTTTTGATGCATTGAACAAAATGAGGTGGATCCTGAATCAGGATACCATCATCATGACATTAAATAGTAATATTTAGAGGACAGAGGAGATCTCTAGCGAGTAGAAGGATACGTAATCCATTAGTAACCACAAAGCAAAAAGGGAGCGTGACACAATTTTTCCACACCACTGTCAGAGGGACAGCGTATGCATGTTTATTAGAGGAACTATCAAAACACTGCAGGATTTCATCATCGTCCAAGATTTGAAAATCAAAAGCATTAGCAAGATGGATGGGAAGTGATGAAACAGTGGCTCCTGTGTCAAACATAAATTCAATATCATGGCCATTATGGTTAAGAATTAGCATAGGTCCATCTTCTGGGCTAGCGGTAAGTATGGGAAAATTCAAAGCAGGAAGCTGCCCTATATCCGGGAGTCAGTTTTGAAAACGGTTTTGTGCAGTAAAAAGGGCAACCTGCTGAGGTCACTGGGGAGGGAGACCAGGAGATTGTCTGTTGTTTTTACTGCGGTGATGAACCAGGGACTGCTATGGAAAGGGCAGTTCTTGGACCAATGTCCGTGTTCACTGCAATTGAAACAAAGTTGTAGTTGTTGGGGGACGCTAGGGGGTAGGGGAGGCAATGAAGAGTAATGAGAGGATGTATAGGGGCATCATGGACTGTTGGGGAAGGATACATAGGAGGACCGCAAGGTCCATTGGGATGTTGTGAATACATAGTACCATTTCTACTGTCGTGCCATACTGGACGATAGTATGAGGGTTTCATTTGCTAGCTTGACTGACCTTGCAGACGAAAAGATCTTCTTTGAATCCTGGGTTTAAGGTTAGCCACTGTAGTTTGGGCAAGTTCTGTCTTGACCATGCCGATGGTAGCCTTACTCTTGGGATCCTTTAGTTCTCAGAAGTAACAAACCTCTCGGCTGAATTGTGCAACCTCAGCATCTTGCCGGTGGTTATTGTGGGTTTTAATAGCTTTCTGTACCTGATCAGGTAAGAGTCATACATAGGGCATTAAATTGGAATGATCATCCTTGTAGGTAGTTAGTGTCACCAGAGGAAGCGCCATAGCATTCCTTAAAACGGGTAAGGAACTCCTCAGCCTCTTTGCCTGAGCTGGGTTTACATGTTAAGACTTTACCTACATCAACTACACGATGCACTGCTTGATGGAGACAGGCAATAATTCAATCTGATAGTTTCCACCGGGTGCCGGACTACAAGCTGGGTATGATTATTATCTTGTAAAATTTCTCAGAACTCGCCCATTTTTCAGGCAAAAAGCTGCATTCTGAGGTGAATTAGGTCTTGGGAGGCAGCATTATAAATGGTCTTAGTCCTATTTATGTAATTAACAGATCCCTGAGGATTCCTTCCATAATCTGTAGCCTTATTGATAATGCTTGAGAGTCATGAGGTTGCCATGGTTGATAAAGATCCATAAATTGGGCTTGTCCTGGATTCAGAGCCTGTGGGTTAGGAACCTCTTCTATTCGGGAAAATTCTTTTGGCCCTCCCACATCAGGGTGAGTGCAAGATCTGATATTAAGGTCCCGAGACTTTGATTGCAAATCATCAGTGTCTTCGGGACTTATTAGTTTAGGGGCAGTGGAAATCAAAAGGAGTCTCTTCAGTGTTTCTTCCAGGTTTTAATTTTAATTGACTCTTAGTACAGTAGGCACCGGGTTTGTGGTAAGCCGAATTCTTGTTCGGCAGGACAGCTGGGGGAAGGTCATGAGCCTTGGCACGTTCGTCATCAGAGTAAGGGGAGACGGTTCAGGCAGGGAACCAGAGGTGGTCAACTGACAGGATTAGAAGCATAAAATATTTCCTCCTCCGAATCAGTATCCCCCCACCATCTACAAACGGATCAGGATTCTTTAGTAATGGGTCTTTGGAAGAGGGGAGGGTGGGGTATAAGGAACAGTCCTTGTCAGCTTCGTCCTGCACAGCTTCAATTGCAGTCTGTTGTTTATTCACCGGTTTCCTTTTTCTTTGGTGCCCTTGACGTTTCAACGTAGATTCTGAATCTTCGCGTTTTTTTAAATTTTCTCCCTTGCCTATTCCAATTCTGCTTCTAAATCATGTGCTTCACATTTATGTTTTAGTTCTGTCCAATTTCGTTCACATCCTTCCTCAGTTAATGGACTACTTCCCCTTTTAATACAGTTTTGTCTCTATGATGATTGCATGGATGTTTCCCATTTTTCTCCGAGCTGCCCTTTTCCACTCTGATAAGACTTCTTTCTGCTTACTTCCCTTTCTTTTTTCCCAAATCCCTTGTTCAATTTTAGTGAATAGAGTTAAATCATGTGTGCCTTCTAGAGACCAATCCTTATTCTGTTGAGCAGCTGCAGCTGATATTCTCCTTAATTGTTTCTCATAATTAAGGATATAGACTTGTTATTTCTGTTAGGGGACATTTGTCTTCAATCTTATCTAGGGGCCCACTCATAGTTATCCGACCTACTTTAAATCTTCACAAAACTACTGATCAACAAGGGCTCCAAAATACAAACACAAACATTCATTCGCCAACAAGCATCCAATATGCAAATATGCATCTCACAGGATTAAACTTTCTGCAAGCTGCAGGGAATCAGTGCCGAGTCTCTGTCTCTCACACGCGTACATACACATGAACATGTTAAGAGAAATGAGGCACTCACATTCCAGATGTCTCATAAATCCTGGATGTTGCACATAGTTGCTTAACCAAGTATGCAAGAATTGTATCACTGGCCAGCTTTTTTTTATATACATGACAAAAGCAGCAGCCACCCTCTATATTTCATAAATGAAGAACACCCAACAGAACAAAACCATTACTAACAAACAAGACAAAACAGCAAAGCAAGACAAGCCAAATTGAACAGAAAAGATAATCTCGACTTAAAACCTTCACTAATCAACAACCCGACAATGAACAACAAGACTAATGATTTCTGCAAAACATTCTCAACATTGTAAAATCCTGACAGTTTCTGTTTTTAAGTCCTATTTAAATGATCTCATTTAGGGTTCCGTCAGGGTACCAAGAGTGTGAAATGGGGGAAACACCACGCAGATGTAGACAGAGAGTAATCAAGGTACAATTTTACCTTGTGGGCCCATTGGTCTGGAGTCCAACCCTTCGATGGAACTCCTCTTTTCCAGTTTCACTCAAATGTAACCCTTGTTGGAACCCTGCTTGCAGTGCCAAATTGAGGCAGCCCAGGGAGTCCCTTGTGGACTCAGACCTGTCAGCCGACCTTGGTTCATCCCGGAGATCGTACTCTTTGGAAGTCTGGAATAAAAATAAAACTCTTACAGACAGTTTACTTTAATTTTAAATTATCCCCTTCATTAATACCATCACCGTTACAACATAACACTGATACCTATAAGACAAGCTAACTGGATTCTATTAACCCAGAAGAGTAGCAATCGCTCTTCTTCCAAGAGCCCTGGCGGGCTACTCTGTATACTATCTTTATACACCAGTTTTTTTTACAAAGGCGGTGCTGTGGCAAACACGTTTTCTTTATAGGAATTTATTTTTACAAAAGCACTGCATGTTCTGAACTAGACAGATAACAGTGAAGGGCAATAATTCGGGAGAGAAGTAATTGATACCGAGTTTCATTTCGAGGTCAGAATCAAACACTTATTCATTTCACAAAGGAACAGCCCTGAATGTGATCACTCAATATCCTGTTTATACAAATTCACTGATGTTAAGGCAAATGTTCTTATATGCCTTACCCTCCCTGCCTGTTTATTTTCTAGTGTGGAGCAAATGTGTTCTATAATTCAACATTACATTTTAGTCTAAATGCTTAAGGACAAGTTTTCCTTACAAACATTCTCACGACCCCTTTCAAAGTTTCATAAGTTCTTTCCTATATCAGGGGAAGCAAAACTTAATGTAGTTTCCAAAAATGCCCTAACCAAAGTACAGCCACAATATGACCTCACAGCTCCTTTATTCAATGCTCTGATCAATAAAGGAAATCATACCAAACGCCTTCTTCACTAGTCTATCTACCTGCAACTCAAAGATCTTTGTTTAGCAACACTCCCCTTAACTGTCAGTCCTGCCTGGATTGCTCAACCAAAATGCAATATCTCATTTCTCTAAATTAAACTCAATCTGACACTCCTCAGCCTGTTGCCTAACTTTGTTGCAGCTTCAGATCTCCACATCACAAGGCGTACAAAAAGTAGATTTTCTTAAAAAAAAGCACCTCAAGCTCAAAGTGCACACACTCACCCCCACTCCCCCTATCACACTTTCTTTATTATTGGTCAGTTGAGTTGTCCCTTTGTAACTGGATCCTTCGTATAGCCGGGTAAAGCATGCAGCTGGGACGACTGAGTGAATCCTTTCCCGCAACGGCAGTTTCCATCACTGAAAAGGACATGAGTGAATCAGATGGGTTTTTGCCCTCTGAAAATGGTTTCATCCTTAGATTCTGAAGTCCAGACTACTGACCGAATCCCAATTCTGCCATCTGCCGCTACGGGATGCGAACCTGAGAGTCCCCAGAGCGGGGTTGTTAGCGGCGCTCGGCCATCGCTCCTTCCCTCCCCCTGCGATGGCGCGTGAACGCGCTGGTGCCTCCCCAGGTGGGAGGAGCAGGTGAAGCCCTTCCGGCACTGACAGCAGGTGAACGGCCTCTCTCCGGTGTGGACCCACTGGTGGGTCAGCAGTGCAGCTGACTGAGTGAACGCGCTCCCGTACATGGGGCACGTGAATGGCTTCGCTCCCTTGTGGTCCCACTCGTGCGTCTCCAGATGGCTGATCCGACTGAACCCCTTCCTGCACACCGAGCAGGTGAATGGCCTTTCTCCGCTGTGAATACGTCTGTGGGTTTCCAGCAGGGATGGGGAAGGGAATCCTTTCCCACAGTCCCCACATTTCCCCAGTTTCCCCATTGGGAGAGCTTTCCTTGCGTTGGTCTGGGTTTGAAATTACAATTAGAACGGGGACATAGTCTATCCCCACCGTGAGGGATGAGACTTTGATTCCCCCAAGCTGAGTAAATGGTGTGAAGCACTTTTCACAGTCAGCGCACTGACTCTCCCTCACCCAGTGTCTCAGTATTCTTCCTGCCACACCAGTGTCCAAAATCTTTCAAGCAAACAAAAGCAACCATGTCTTCTTGATTGGAATGGCTGCTGATATTCAAGTCCCAATGAATCAAGTGGTTCTGTCAGAAGTTGATGTATCATTTGTTTTCAGATTTCTTTCGGCACGTCTTCCTGCAAAAAAAAATCACAAAATAAGTGATCATTGGCAGTACACTTAAACGAACATAACATAGGTGGCAGTTCCTATAGTTTGCCAGATTCCTGCTGATCACATAATACCCAGCAGACAGAAACCTGAAATCCCTCATGCAGCCTGATAGGCTTAGGTGTGTTTAGAGGAAAACTTCATTCAAATCTAACCTAATCTAATCTTAAACTTAATACGTGCATATATATATATATATATATATATATATATATATATATATCAATATGCCAATCCTTTCAATATGGCTCAGTTCCATGAGAAACTACACTTTTAATTGTGAACATGAGAAAAAAAGCAGTCATTTTCCAGCGTGCAAACTGCATACGTGCCAAACTGAGGGAACACACAAGGAAAATACCTAAAAGAGAGATAGAAAGTATTTGAGCACCTTTGCAGAGTCTGCTCCCTGTCTGGATTCACTCCAGTTGCTACAAGTCAACCTCCCTGGGGGTCAGGCAGCCCTGCATCGGGAAGCACTGGGATGGTCAACTACGACCAGTTTACATGGAGAACACATCTCCACATTAAACAGCCTCGAGGCAAACTTCCCTTCCTTCCACTTAAAGTTCAAGACCCCTCAAAGCGAAATTCCCCAGGTAAGTTCGGAAGAATTTCTTCCTGGTGTTCACTAATCATTTCTATGAGCACTTTGTTAAAGTTTGAATATTTCGAGTTTTGACAATTAGTGATTCTGAGCGAAATCACAGTTCAAAAAACAGAATGTGGGAATTTAGACAGAGTTTATTTTTGCACATCGACGGTATGTCTGCACAACAGCATATGACACGACAGCAGTGAAGATCTTTTGACCTCATTCTCAAACGTGCCTGCCACACGCCAGATGTAAAGGTGAATACTTCTCTGGAAAAACTGCCCAGCAATGCGGGAGAATGGCACAACGCGTGCGTGTTGGGACCATAACCCAAAAGAGAAACCATTATCTCCTGTTCATTCAACGTCGTCTTTAGCAGCTTTAGCAGTAACGGCGCTCTGTTCTGCACCTTGCCTTCTCATCTGCTTCCCAAAAAAGCTTCGACATAAGTATTTCACAATGATATACTGGCCCAATGTGCACAGTTGAGGTGACAACCTCTGAGTGGTCTCCTGTTCTCTGTATCCGACGTTGAGGAGGGCAATACTTGTCACTGGCCACTCGGGTGTCAGAGAAAAGTTTCGAAACAACGGGACAAACAGCAGCAGGGAGACACAATGAGAAGCAGCTGTTCTGGAAACTCTTTGTCACTTGCAGTTCTTAGAGCAATGTCAAATGTATTTCACACCAAGCAAGTCTCAGCTGGCTCAAGAGGTGTGTGGTGGGTGGGGCAATAGCCGCTGTTTGGCTTTTGGTCTCGGGGCATGATTTTCAGGTAGAGTCTTTAACTGTGCAGACTTGTGCACGGTCCTAGATTCAAATCCCAGACGAGGCTGCGTCTCTTAACTTGATTTGTGCAAAAATGCCCCATTATTTTTCTCAAAAAGCACCTTCGTAAAACGAGGTTGGGCTGCCTGGAGTACAAATGAGGCAGAAAACAGGGAAGTGAAATGGTTGGAGATCGCGTTGAGACAGGTTGAAGTGAGTGGTGCGGTGTTTGAGGAATGTCAGCAATAAAGGTAGATTGAAAAATTGGGCCTGCTCTCCTCGGAGAAACAAAGTTTTCCAAGTCAGTAGGGGCCTAGAAACAGGAAATAATGCTGTGAAAATGCTCCCCTGCCTGAAAGGATCTATAGTGATTCGGAAGAGCTTTAAAGTCACTAGGACGAGCGAATGCAGTAGACGAGGTTGCGACAAATGTGCAGGTAAAGTGCGACTTTCCTTTGTAATGGTACTCTGTTCAGCATCTTGCCTTTCAAACGACTTCCTGAGTGTCTGAATGCCCCATATCATACCGATACTGTCGCGAAACCGTTCAAGTAACGTGCTTTTGGAGGTCTAAGTTGTCTTCTCCTGTTCTTCGTCGGTTTCCTATGAACTGAATCGCAAAACCACTTCTCTGAGATGCCAATGAGCTGATAAAGTTGAAACGCACACCTTGTGGTTTCGTGCCTTCCCTGCAGAGGTTCGCCACGCCGGTTCCGACGTGAACGACAAGACGATCCGCATGTCAGAAACCGCATCCCGGGGACAGAATGACAAGCAGATGTTCTGGAAACTCTTTGCTGCTTGCAATTCTTGGAGCAAAGTGGAATGTACTTCACACTGAGCAAGTTTCAGCTGGCTCAGAGTCTCCAGTGTACATTGCTCTCTTTCCCGCCAACTCAGAGAGAGAACAATAGGAGGGACAAAGGAGTGAATAACGATCCGTGTGGGAGGGTGAATAGCTGTTAATGGAGACCGTTAGTGGCTAACAATAACTAGTGTGTCGTAGCAGACTATGTGATAACAAGGGGCTCGTATGTGTGTGGTAGGGGCCAAGGACATGGGGGATTTCAGGCCCTAAAGTCATGCAACTCGATCTTGAAGACCGGAGGGCTGTAGGGTTTTGAAGTGGAATATGAGGCGTTGTTCTTCCATCTGCAGCTGAGCTTTGCTGGAACACTGCTGCAAGCCTGAGACAGAGATGTTGGCCAGGGAACAGGATGGCGTGTTAAAGTGGCAGGAAAGCAGCAGCTCATGGCCTTTTTTTGCGGGCAGAACCGAGATGTTCTGCGAAGCAGTCACCCAGTTTATACTTCATGCTCCGTTGGGGAAACGACACTATGAGCAGCTAGCTCAGAGTCTCTAGTGTACATTGCTCTCTGAGTTTATATTTGCACATCGGCGACATGTCTGCGCAACAGCACATGACACTACAGCAGTGAAGATCTTTTGACATCATTCTCGAACAGGCAAGTCACACGCCAGATGAAAAGCTGAATACTTCTCTGGAAAAGCTACCGTGCAATGCAGGAGAATGGCACAGCGGGTGCATGCTGGGATCATAACCCAGAAGCGAAACCATTTTCTCCTATTCACTTAATGTCTTTAGCAGCTTTCCCGTATAACGGCGATCTGTTCTTTTCATTGCCATGTCATTTGTTTCCCAAGCCTTCGGGTATCTGAGGTCAATATATCACATCGATACACAAGTCAAATTTACACAGTAAAGAAACCAACGGTGCAAGAAAAGACTTCCTGCGGGAATGTTGTGTTAAGACATATTCTGAACACCAAGCAGGCTGCACAAAAATGTACTCATATCAATTTACCTGAGGGAAGAGTCTCCGGTGTCCATTTCTCTCTGTCCCGACAGCACAGCATCTTTCTATCTCTCCGTTAACAGGTCCTTTGGAACACGTTCAAAGTTGCCCATTTCCTACGCATGACTGTAACTGACTTCTCCTGCCTCACGTAATAGTGTGAGAGAGCAGAAGAGTGAAAGGGCTCTGCCTTCCACCAGCACAGCTTGCAAGTAGAAACGAAATGGTTCAATTATCCACCAGTGGAGACAGCCCGGTCCCTGGGGATGGGACAAACAGCAGCGTCCTGGGAGCAGGGAGACAGAAAGAAAAGCAGATGTTCTTGAAACTCTTCCCTGCTTGCAATTCTGGGAGCAATGCACAATGTATTTCGTTCTGAGCAAGTCTCAGCTGATTCCGGAGGTGGCTGCACCCATGGCTGGTGGCCCGTTAGTCTGGGATATGATTCTAGCTTTGGGTCTTCGAGCATATGCAGCCGCGTGAGAATTCCGGGGTTCCAATCCCAGGTGAACCATCATTCCTTAAATTGACCTGAGCAAAAATACCTGATGAATTTTCTCAAAAAGCCGCTTCGTTAAATAAGATCGGACTGCCTGAATTAGGGACGGCGCAGAGCTGCCATTGCAGTGAACACGGCGAAGGGAAACACTTGTTCAAAGTGAGACCAAATATTGCAGATTTTTCGTCCGCGCAATCCGAGTCTGAATGAATCCTCAACCTGTATTACGCTCAATTCTGAGGGTGATACTTCAGGAAGCGGGGAAGTGAAGTAATTGCAGACAGCGCTGAACAGGTTAACGTGAATGGTGCCGTCCTCAGGGATGTCAGCAATGAAGGGAGATTGGAAAGTTTGGGGCAGCTCTCTTTGGAGAACAGAGGGCTGAAAGCTTGTCTGATCGAAGTTTTCCACGTCATGAGGGTTTTAGACAGGGGAAATAATACAGTGAAAATGCTCCCAGGCCTGAAAGGATCGAGAACGATTTGGCAGAGATTTAAAGTCATCAGGAAAATAAGTAAAAGTGACATTAGGAAGACCGTTTTCGCACAGGGAGTGGGGTCAGTGAGTCGCTGTCTGACAGTGACAAAGAGGCATATTCAATGGACACAAAAGGGAATTCGGTGGGGCATGTTCAATGTAACAATGTGCAGATTTACAGGGAGAAGGCGACAGAATGAGACACTTATTTACATATTGCGCAGAACCAGCAGAGCTAAGGTGGGCTGCATGGCCTCAGTCTGCGCTGTCACACATTTCGTGATTCTGAGAGAAATCGGAGTTGGACCAACAGAACGTAGGAAATTTGACAACGGATATATTCTGCCCAACAGGATACTCCATCACAGCAATGAAGGTGTTTTGACATCATTCTCGAAGGCACATGACACAATGCAGATTCAAAACCGAGCATTCCTTTGAACCACTGAGTAATTTGTTTACAGTTATTCAGTTGAGGTGAGCGGAGTTGCGCATTGGGAGCCACTCCAGTTGATAAGTCGAAGCCGTTTTCTCCTGTGTGATAGTCCCACCAGCACTCCAATTTGCTGTGCTTCCAGTCAGTAGATGCAGCTCACTATCCCATACTGATACACGGGCCACGGTGACCCAGCTGTGGTGACAAGCTTGTGAAGGTCTGAGTGCTCTTCTCCTGTCCTCTGTCTGGCTGCTATGATCCGAATCATCAAACTTCTCTTCTCCGAGATAGGAATAAACTGGTGAAGGTGAAACACATCAGTTGCGGTGTGTCCCATGCGCAGGAGGCCCTGCAGTAATTCCCCACGCTGTTTCACACAGCAGCATCCTCTCGGTGAATTACTCTTGGCAAAAAAATCGATTGAACCAAATCAGTGTCCGCCACTGGATTTTACTGACACCGTTTATAAAAATCAGGCTCACCGTTAATGCGGAGAGGGGTCGTCAGACGAGAGTGATTTAACGTTTCCGCAAAGCAGATTTGGCTCAACAGATACCCGGAGTAAACGTACTCCTTTATTGGTTTGAAATGGAAGAAGTTGACGTTAGTGAGCCTGACGTGATTTGAACACGCAACCTTCTGATCTGGAGTCAGACGCGCTACCATTGCGCCACAAGCTCACGCATACTCTGCCCCCTCTATTCATGCTTAAGGGAAGTGATCGCACTGCAATGATTTTACGTTATGAGAAACAAGGGAGATCAACAGTTCATGTCTGTTCTGTCTCTCCCTCCTCTCCTTCTGTCTCTCGAAACAATTTCCAACTCTACCTCAATAAAAAGGAGAAAGAACTGTGGATGCTGTGTATCAGAAACAAAAAACAGGAGTTGCCGGTGACCCTTCCACAGAACTGATGGTGATTGGTTAAACGTTGGTTTATATGCAGGAGATAGTGTGTGTGGAAGGGACGA
Source organism: Chiloscyllium plagiosum (assembly GCF_037043375.1). Lineage (NCBI taxonomy): Eukaryota > Metazoa > Chordata > Chondrichthyes > Orectolobiformes > Hemiscylliidae > Chiloscyllium > Chiloscyllium plagiosum. The sequence continues at coordinate 82,517,361 of NW_028270165.1, forward strand.
GGATACTATGGATTTCAGGCCCTAGAATTATTGAATTCGATATTGGGAACAGAGGGATGTAAGGTCTCCAAGTGAAATATTCGGTGCTCTTCGTTCTGCTGGTGCTGAGCTTCGCTGGAACACTACAGCAAACCTGAGACAGAGATGTTGGCCAGGGAACATGGTGGGGCGTGGAATTGGCAGGCATCTAGAAGCTCAGGGTCTTTTTTGCAGGCAGAACGTAGATGTTTTGTGCAGCAGTCACCCAGTTTATGCTTCGTTTTCCCCAATGTAGATGAGACCACATTATGAGCAGCAAATGCAGTAGACTGTGTTGTGGGAAGTGCAGGTAAAGTGCTGCTTCACCTGGAAGGTAAGTTTGGACCCTTGGATAGAGAGGAGGGAGCAGGTAAATGGGCTGGTGTCACACATTCGGCAGTTGCAGGGGAAAGTGCCGTTGGACTATTGGGGTGGGAATGGGGTTAGGGTTGATGGGAATGAAGAAAGAGTGGACACAAGGTATAACTCCTGCCCATTTACCTGTCTGCCAAATATAGGAATTTGTTAAGTGTGTCCAAGGACATTTTCTAATTCACAATATGTATGTACATACTGGCGAGGGTGCAAAACCTAAGGGCCAGCAACTATAATTCTATGAACATTAGAATAGTGATTGAAAATAATATATCAGATCTAAAAGTTGAAGTTCTAAATTGAAGGAAGACTCAGGTATTAGGCAAGATCTTTCAAAAGCTGATTGGGGGCAGATGTTCGCAGGTTAAAGGACTGCTGGAAAATGGGAAGCCTTCAAATATGAGATAACAAGAGTCCAGACACAGTATTTTCCTGATTCGGAGATGCTGGTGTTGGACTGGGGTGTACAAAGTTAAAAATCACACAACAGCAGGTTATAGTCCAACAGATTTACTTGGAAGCACACGAGCTTTTGGAGCGATGCTCCTTCATCAGGTGATTGTCTGATGTAGACTATATTCCTGTTAGGGTGAAAGGAAAGGCTGGTAGGTTTGGGAATGCTGGATGACGAGAGAAAATGAGATATTGGTTAAGATAAAGAAGGATGCACATATCAGGTATCGGCAGAGAGATCGAGTGAATCCTTAGAGTATAAAGGCAGTATGAGCATACTTAAGAGGGATATCATGAGGGCAAAAAGGGGACATGAGATAGCTTTGGCAAATAGAGTCATGGATAATCCAAAGGGATTTTATAAATACATTAAGGACAAAAGGATAACAAGGGAGAGAATACGGCCCCTCAAAGATCAGCAAGGCGGCCGTTATGTGGAGCTGCAGTAGATGGGGTGTGGGGTGCGGGATACTGAACGGATATTGTGCACCAGTGTTTACTGTGGAGAAGGGCATGCAAGATATAGAATGTGAGAAAGTAGATGGTGACATGTTGAAAAAATGCCCATATTACAGATGAGAAATTGCTGGATATCTTGATATGGATAAAAGTGGATAAATCCCAAGGACCTGATCAGGAGTACCCTAGAACTCTATGGGAAACTGGGGAAGTGATTGCTGGGCCTCTTACGGAGATATTTGTATCATTAATAGTCACAGGTGAGGTGCCGGAAGGCTGGAGGGTGGCTAACGTGTTGCCACTATTTAAGAAAGGTGGTAAGGAAAAGCCAGGAAACTATAGACCAGTGGACCTGACATCCGTGATGGGCAAGCTTTTGGAGAGAATCCTAAGAGACAGGATTTACATGTATTTGGAAAGGCAAGAATTGATTAGGGATAGTCAGCATGGCTTTCTGCTTGGGAAATCATGTCTCATGAACATGATTGGGTTTTTTGAAGAAGTAACAAAGTGGATTGATGAGGGCAGAGCGATGGACTTGATCTCTCTGGACTTCAGGAAGGCGTTCATCAAGGTTCCTCATGGGAGACTGGTGAGCAAGGTTTAATCTCATGGCATGCAGGGACAACTAGCCATTTGGATACAGAACTGGCTAGAAGGCAGAAGACAGAGGGTGGTGATGGAGGGTTGCTTTTCAGACTGAAGGCCTGTGACCAATGGTGTGTCACAAGGATTGATGCTGGGTCCGCTACTTTTTGTCATTTATATAAATGATTTGTATGTAAACGGAGGAGGTATAGTTAGCAAGTTTGTTGATGACACCAAAATTGGAGGCGAAGTGGACAGTAAAGAAGGTTACCTCAGATCACAACGGGACCTTGTGCAGATGGGCCAATGGGCTGAGGAGAGGCAGTTGGAGGTTAATGTGAGGTGCCTCACATGAGGTGCTGCATTTTGGAAAAACAAATCAGAGCAGGACTTTTACAGTTAATGGTAAGTTCCTTGGAAGTGTTGCTGAACAAAGAGACCTTGGAGTTCAGGTTGATAGTTCCTTAAAAGTAGAGACGCAGGCAGATTGGATAGTAAAGAAGGCGTTTGGTGTGCTTTCCTTTGTTGGTCAGAGCATCGAGGATAGATGTTGGGAGCTCATGTTGCCATTTTACAGAACAGTGGTCAGGCCACGTTTGGAATATTGCATGTAATTTTGGTCTGCTTCCTATCGGAAAGATGTTGTGAAACTAGAAAAGGTGCAGAAAATATTTACAAGGATGTTGCCAGGGTTGGAGGTTGGAGGGTAGGAAGGTTACTATGAATCTGTAATACTGCATTTCCCGCGGCCGGAGTTTTCCCACGGCACAAAGGAGGTTTTCTAAAGTATATTTCAACCCCTTGCTTTGCTTGAACTCAAACTGCATTGACTTGAGGAGAGTGGGATTTGCAAAGTGTCCTCCCCTCCACACGTGCCTCAACTGCAGGACAGCTGTCCGGCCCGCCCTCCATTGTTGACGTCACAATGCGGATGCAGCCCTGTCAGTTTCAGAGTGAAACTCCTTCCCTCTGGGCAACATCTGGGAGCCAAGCAATGTCTCCCCCTTTCCATATAACATCCTCCAGCAGCCAGGGGAAAGGGGATGTAGGGGTGGGTGAAACAAAGTGGAGTGAATCCAGGGAGGGAGCAGACACTCCAAAGGTTTAGATTTTTTTAGATTACATTACAGTGTGGAAACAGGCCCTTCGGCCCAACAAGTCCACACCGACCCGCCGAAGCGTAACCCACCCATACCCCTACATTTACGCCTTACCTAACACTATGGACAATTTAGCATGGCCAATTCACCTGACCTGCACATCTTTGGACTGTGGGAGGAAACCGGAGCACCCGTAGGAAACCCACGCAGACACGGGGAGAACGTGCAAACTCCACACAGTGGGTCGCCTGAGGCGGGAATTGAACCCGGGTGTCAGGTGCTGTGAGGCAGCAGTGCTAACCACTGTGCCACCGTGCCGCCCACCAAGGTGCTCAAATACTTTCTATCTCTCTTAAAGCTATTTTCCTTGTGTATTCCCTCAGTTTGGCACGTATACAGTTTGCACCCTAGAAAAGGATTGCTCCTTTCCTCATGTTCACAACTAAAAGGTTAGATTCACAAAAAACTGAGCAGCATTTACGGGATTGTCACATTACTCAAAAAATGCAAAACGCTTGGGGCCTGTGCCTCGTTGGTCTAGGGGTATGATTCTTGCTTCGGGCCTTATGGTGCGTGGGCATGCGAGAAATCCCGGGTTCAAATCCTGAACAAGCCCTTGTTTCTTATACTGCCTTGTGCAAAAACGGCCAGTCAATACTTTCAAAAAGCAGCTTCATAAAACGAGATCCGACTGACTGAATCAGGGATGGGGCAGAGCTCCCGTTACAATGAACGCGGCAGGGGCAGCACTTATTCAAAGCGAAAACGCGTTTTACTTCACACAGAGGGTGGTGGGCGTTTGGAGCAGAGGTGGGAGAGGCAGGCACGGTCGATTCATGAAAGATGCGTCTGGATAAATGCATGAGTGGGTGGGGAGTAGAGGGATACAGATGCTTAGGAATTGACCGACAGGTTCAGACAGTACATTTGGATCGGCTCAGGCTTGAAGGGCCTGTTCCTGGGCTGTAAACATTCTTTGTTCTTTGTTCAATATGGTGTATATCTGATATTGTTGGCTGTTGTAAAAGTTTCTTTGTAATTATTATTCACCTTCTAATGTAGTAATGGATTTACGTCCTTTTTTTGTCATAATTTTTTATTTAATAGGTCAGCAGGAAGTCATTCAGCAATTTTACTGCCTTTCTTTTCTCAAGCAGTCTTAACATTTCATTTTCATATCCTTGATTCAGCTCAATTTCCAGCATCTTTGTTGGCAGTTTGTTCCATGTTATTGTCACTGAAATGAACTTTTCCTCCATGCACAGCCCAGGCTATCTGGCTGCATGAGTGTTTTCAGGTTTCTGTGGCCTGGATAAAATGTGATCAGCAGACATCTCGCAATCTAAAGGAATTGCCACCTATGTTATGTTCATTAACTGTACTGACAGTGATCACTTATTTTGTGATTTTTCTTTGTAGGAAGACGTGCAGAAAGAAATCTTACAGCTAATGATACAACAACTTCTGACAGAGCCACTTGATTCATTGGGACTTGAATATCAGCAGCCATTCCAATCAAGAAGGCATGTTTGCTTTTGTTTGTTTGAGAGATTTTGGACAGTCCTGTGGCAGGAAGAATACTGAGACACCGAGTGAGGGAGATTCAGTGCGCTGACTGTGAAAAGTGCTTCAAACCATTTACTCAGCTTGGAGGAATCAAAGTCTCACCCCTCAAGGTGGGAAAGGCTATGTACCCGTTCTGTTTGTAATTTCAATCCCAGAGCAACACAAGGAAAGCTCCCGCCAAAGGGGAAACTTTGGAAATGTGGGGTCTGTGGGAAAGGATTCCCTTCCCCATCCCTGCTGGAAACCCACAGACGCATTCACACCGGGAGAGGCCATTCACCTGCTCAGTGTGTAGGAAGGGTTTCAGTCGGATCAGCCATCTGCAGACGCACGAGAGGGTCCACAAGGGAGAAGCCATTCACGTGCCCCATGTACGGGAGGGGGTTCACTCAGTCAGCTGCACTGCTGACCCACCAGCGGGTCCACCCTGGAGAGAGACCATTCACCTGCTGTAAGTGCCGGGAGGGCTTCACCTGCTCCTCCCACCTGCGGAGGCACCAGTGAGTTCACGCGCCATCGCAGGGGGGTTGAAGGAGCGGTGGCCGAGTGCCAAGTGCTTATGCACGAAACGTCGATTCTCCTGCTCCTTGGATGCTGCCGGACCTGCTGTGCTTTTCCAACACCACACTCTCGACTCTGATCTCCAGCATCTGCATTTTTCACTTTCTCCTCGAGAGCAAGGTTGGACTTGTCTTTTATTCACTCATTCACTCCTTACAGCCTGTCCTTTGTTATGGCCTAACTGCTCATACATCAATGCAAGTTTCAGAAAGATTTGTGCAGCTTTTTTGTTTGAAAAAAAATTAAATTCTTCCCGACTGTAACGAAGTTTCTGAATATATGGTTTTAGTTATTCTCACTTTTAAAAATCAGCTATTTCTCACATGCCGTGTTTCCCAGGTAAAGTCATCACCATCCATTCTCTCTCTTCCCTGAGAAAGACTTCATACAGCGATCAAAGAGGGCTGAGGCACGAGAAAGGACGATTGTGGGGGTGGGGGGTGAGGGGGTCGCTGGTGGTGGTGGAGAAGGGAGGGAAATGGACAGGGGAACAGACTGGGGTTCAGACGGTTGGGGGAGAGAATAGAGGGTGCAGTGTGAGGAGAGAGAATGGGCAGTGGGCAGTGGATGGGGAGAAAATGGACAAGGGGCAGAATGTGAAGAGTGAGACAGCACAAATGCCACCTTCTCCAGGACTGGTGTCAGTGTCCCACGAACTGGAACCCACTCCTCCCACATTTCTCAAAATACGCGTGGCTAAGGCAGTGGAACCATATCATCCCTCCAGGCCATTCACACCGACCTTCCCAACAGCATCCCACTTAGACTCACTCGTTTACGCTACAGCCCTGCAGTTCCCCATGGCTATTTCCTGACGAAGGGTTTTGCCCGAAACGTCGAGTCTCCTGCTCCTCGGATGCTCCCTGACCTGCTGTGCTTTTCCAGCTCCACACTCTCGACCCTATTCTCCAGCATCTGCAGTCCTCACTTTCCCCCAGTAAGGGGTGAATGTTCTCTTCCTAGTCTTTTCGATCGTTTAAAATCTTTCACCAACACCCTAAACCTATACCCACTAGTTTTGGAATACCTCTGTCCTGGGGAAAAGACAGAAACATTGAGCAGCCAGACAAAATGCAAAAGAAGTAAAATGTCGAGGCACAGGGAAAAAATCGGCAAAATAAAATAGCTTCGGCATTTTTCTCTCGCATTCGCATTTGGACGCTTACTATTTGTCATGATCGGGAGGTGCCCGTGTTGGACTAAGGTGTACGATGATAAAAATCACACAACACCAGGTTACAGTCCAATCGGCTTGTTTGGAAGCTCTAGCTTTCGGAGCGCTGGTACTTCACCAGGCGGTTGTGGAATATAAGATCGTAAGTTCATAAATTCTGTGTCTTACGGTGTTATACTCTACAATCAGCTGATGAAGGAGCAGGGCTCCGAAAGCTAGTGCTTCCAAATAAGTCTGTTGGACTATCACCAGGTGCTTTGTGACTTTTAAGTTTAAAATTTGAAACAAATTCCTGCACACTGAGCATGCTCCATGTCAGCAAGTACTGCGCATGACCGCCAGTGTCAGCAAAGCACTGCGCATACTCTTGGGAGCACGCGAGCTCCTTTCCATGGAGCAGTGTCGAACCTTGAAGGACTGGAAGGAGTCTGGTCCTCCTGCCAATCAGAGCCGGCCATTGTCGAAATGCGGAGGTTGGACCATGAGCTCTGAAGTTGCTGCTGCTCTTTTCTCTCTGCATAAGGTTAAACTTCACCCAAGACTGTAACTTCCTTCCTCTGTCCAACATTTTTGAGTACAACAGTGTTTTTCTCACCACGGTTTCATTCTGGGGTTCAAGAGTGAACCGAGGGAGGAGCCAGACTCTGGAAAAGTTGATCCAGGTCTGTGTGTCAACTTGCAAACACATGAAAAATGCAGTACCACAATGTGAAGTTCTAGCCTTTGCAGTGTAAAAAAAAAGCAGAAAGGAGGTGCATTGTCTAAATGGTGATATATTGAGATGTGGCGAAAAGAGATGCTGGAGATCAGAGTCGAATATTGTGGCGCTGGAAAACCACAGTAGGTCAGGCAGCAACTGAGGAGGAGGAAAGTCGACGTTTCGGGCACGAGCCCTTCATCAGGAGTGATGTGTGGATAGACAAAGGGCCCTCAGTGTCATTCTACACCAGTCACTGCCAGTTGTCAGAAAGTGCAGCAAGCAATGAGCAAAGCAAGTGGTATATCAGCAAGAGGAATTGAGTTCAGAAGTGGGGATGTCTTCCTGCAATTAGGTCGTTTATTGAATGTATTCAAGGCTGAGTTCATGTGACTTTGAAAAACAAAGAGGTTATGGGAGAAGGCAAGAAAATGGTTTTAAAACCAGTACAGAACAGTTACAGAGTCGAACAGCACAGAAAAAGATCATTCAGTCGAACCAGTCTATGCTGGCGGTGTTCTGAAAGTAAACTGGTCCCACCTGCCAATGATTGGCCCATATTGGCCCATTGGCGATTTAATGATTTGATTTTGTATCAGAGTTAATTTCAGTCACTATCTCTGGTTTATGGTGTGTCAGGGTGGGATCGCTGGTGCCAGAATTGCATGCAATACGCCAAACGTGGCCTAACCAATGTCTTCTACAGTCGCAACATGACCTCCCGACGCCTGCACTCAGTGCACTGACCAATAAAGGCAGGCATATCAAACACCTTCTTCACTATGCTGTCTATGTGCGACTCTCCTTTCAAGGAACTATGAACTTACCATCGAGTCAGACAGCATGGTCATGGACCTTTGGTCCAACCAGTCCATGCCAATCATAATCCCAAACTAAATCAGTCTCTCCTGCCTGCTGTTGGCCTGTATCCCTCCAAACCTTTCCTATTCATGTACTAAAACAAATGTCTTTTTATTGTACCCGCATCCACCGCTTCCTGAGGAGGTTCATTCCACACATCAACCACCCTCTGTGTAAAATTAGTATTTGAATGGCAAGGATGAAGTTAAATTGAAATGGTTCATTAAAATAAACAGCTTCTACCAAACCCCTACAGCAGGTATGGTAGCAACTCCAACTCTGGAGTCTCTTAAATCGGTATTTCCATAGTGGAGGGTGGAGTAAAGTGGTGGATTCACAGAGGTGGGGGTCTTTTGAGAGTGTAAAGCTAAAATTAAACCCCGTGCTTTGCTTGAACTCAAACCGCATTGACGTGGTGGAGATCGAAAGGAGTTTGCAAAGTGTCCTCCCCTCCCCATGTCCCTCAGCTGCAGGGCAGCGCAGGCACAGTGCGTCCCCACCCCCACCCCATTGTGGACGTCACAACGTGGAGGTTGCCCTGCCAATTTCAGAGTGAAACTCCCTCCCTCTGGGCAACATCTGGGAGCAAAGCAATGTCTCCCCCTTTCCATTCCTCAACCTGGGAGGGGGAGAGAGAGAGAGAGAGGCCTGGGGGTGTGTGGAGGGGGTGGAGACTGTTCACATGTAGCAACTGGAGTGACTCCATGGAGGGAGCATTCACTCCAAAGGTGCTCAGATGCTCTCTGTCCCTCTCAAAGGTATTTTCCTTGTGTATTCCCTCAGTTTGTCACGTATAGAGTTTGAATCCTGGAAAAGGTTTACTTCTTTCCTCATGTTCAGAATTATAAGGGTAGTTTCTCATGGAACTGAGCAGTATTTAAGGGATTGACACATTGATTTTAAAGGTAGACATATGTTGCTTCATATGGTGTATATCTGATATTGTTGGCTATTATAAAAACTTTGATGTCATCACCCGTTTAGGGGGTGTGGTTGGAGGATTCCTCCAAGAACTCGGAGTTAAAAATCACAACACCAGGTTATAGTCCAACAGGTTTAATTGGAAGCACACTAGCTTTCGGAGTGACGCTCCTTCATCATGTGATAGTGGAGGGCTCGATCGTAACACAGAATTGATAGCAAAACTTTACAGTATGATGTAACTGAAATTAAACATTGAAAAATTAATTGTCTGTTAAGCCTTTCATCTGTAGAATACAGTGATCGTTTCACTTCTTTCATGTGTAAATCACAAAACCCTTTTTTTATAAAGTTGCATTCTCGCGTTAGCTATTAACGATGGTGCTAGCTAGACAATATGTTGAAGGTGTTAGCCCTCTGTGTTCTCTGTCTATGACCTGATGTTTCGATTGATTCTAATCCAAAAAGTGAGATAACAGAGTTTTACATAAATTCATGCAGTTTTGAGCTTAGAGTTCTACATGAATGTATGCAGTTTTTGAGCAAAGTGCAATGTAACTCTGCAAGTACAAATTCACCCCACAAAATATATGTGTGCATGTGGATCTTTGTCTGTCTGTGTGCGTGTGTGTGTGCGTGCGCGCGTAAAATCAAGTAGTAATCATGACCACTATCGACCCCACTAACCGCCGGCTTAAAGTGGAGAGGATCTCCAAGAAGATTGCACATATCGACACAGACATCAAGTTTCTACAGGAATGCAGGCAAGATCCCGAAAGGATTACGGATCACGAAGCCACTTAGGTCGACCTACAACACAGACTACACAGAGAGACTTTGCCACTGCACCTCTCGTAAACTTCTCAATCATCTCGTGCACCAACTCTACAGCAGGCGCCACAACCTTGAAATTCAGATGGAGTCCACACTCAGCCTGCACACAGGATACATCAGTACAATTACGTGACATTGCCAAACAGACAAGGCGACAAAACTACACCACGTACATGCACACCAAGAACCAAAAATTGGAGAAGCTTGGCATTCTTACCAGTAATAGCAAAGCCCGCCCTGGAACCACAGTAGACAACATTATCACTGCGGGGAAGTCTATTGTCAACTTATCGGACCACACCATTCGACCGGAAGAGATTGAAGTCCTGAGTAGGGGTCTCAACTTCTGCCCCCCCCCCCTACCAAAATGGACCCGTTGGTTCTGGCAGCAGACACAGAGGAGTTCATCAGACGAATGAGACTCCGGGAATCCTTTCAAGGTGCCGGCAGTGATCCCACGGAGCCCACTGATGAACTAGAACAGTCATCACAGGGATCTGTAGAGGAGCGACCAAAGAAGGTGTCAACATGGACCCCACTGGAGGGCCGCTGCCCTGGGCTTGACATGAATGCTCAACCTGTCAGGAAATATATAAAAATGCCAGATTCATCAGCCGTACCCATAAGGTAGAGCAAAACATCACCCGTTCACAACGCAATGCCATCCAGGCTCTCAAAACTAATCACAACATTGTCATCAAACCAGCAGATAAAGGAGGAGCCATTGTCATTCAGAATAGAACAGATTACTGCAAGGAAGTGTACTGACAACTGAACAACCAGGAACAGGCAACTACCAGCTGATCCGGCCAAAGAACAAACCCATGAATTAAACACACTGATCAGAACTTTGGATTCAGTCCTTCAGAGTTCTCTACGCGCCCACATCCCACGTACTTCTCGTGTAGGCGACTTCTACTGTCTTCCAAAGGTACACAAAGCCAACACACCGGGACGTCCCATCGTGTCGGGCAATGGGACCCTATGTCAGAATCTCTCTGGCTATGTGGAAGGCATCTTGAAACGTATTGTACAGGGGATCTCCAGCTTCTGTCGCGACACTACAGATTTCTTACAGAAACTCAGCACCCACGGACCAGTCGAACAGGGAACATTCCTCGTCACAATGGACGGTTCCGCACTCTACACCAGCATCCCCCACAAGGATGGCATCGTGGCAACAGCCTCAAAAGCTAATGTGCTTCCAATTAAACCTGTTGAACTATAACCTGGTGTTGTGTGATTTTTAACTTTGTACATCCCAGTCCAACACTGGCATCTCCGAATCATGACCCACCAAAAGAAAGTCGTGATGAGTGCCTTCCGTGCAGCCAGGAGCATGCGCATTTTCTTCCTGACACCGGCAGTATGCGCTCTGGCGATGCTGACAGAATTTAAGTGTCCAAACGCCAAGTGAAGTAAAAATAGGGGAGAGTCACAATTTTTTTCCCAGGTGATATTTACCTTTCCAATACGCCTCATGATTTTATAATTCGAAATAAGGTCACCCATCAACCTGTGGTCGTCAATAAGGCGACCAGAACTGTACTCCTAATCTTAGCCACATATCCCAATCTTGAATCAGACTGGTTCTATTCACCAAAGTAGGAATTTATAAAATATTACATGGATTGACTGCCTGCAGTTTGTGTGCTTTTTGAGCAAAATTGAATATGGCTTCACCAATATTGCAAAAATCCTGTACAACCTCAACATGATGTCCCAATTCTTACACTGACGGCTTTAACAATGAAAGCAAGTGTGCTAAACACCTCTTTCACCACCCTGTCTACCAATTATGCAACTTTCATAGAATTATGTACCTGATTTGGAGATGCTGGTGTTGGACTGAGGTGTACAAAGTTAAAATTCACGCAACACCAGGTGATCGTCCCAACAGGCTCATTTGCAAGCGCAGCTTTTGGAGCGCTGCTCCTTCATCAGGTGGTTGTGTCTTCTGATCCTGCTCCACAAACACCCAATGAAGAAGCTCGTGCTGCCAACCTGATGATGTGTGAATTTTAACTTTATGTACCTGAACTCCCCCACCCCACCCCATGTCTCTGTTCTACAAGACGAAGCAGGGCCCTACCATTAACTGTACAAGTCCTGTCCTTCCTTGTTTTAGTAGAATGCAACTTCTTGCCTTCATCTGTTACTCTCTCAGACACACCCAATACTCTCACCGTCTCACAGGCTTATACTCCATCAAACACACACTTCATTAGCATGCATGCATAAAATCGCATGCACACACAAGTCTCTGGAGTGAATTTGCATTTGCAGAATTATATTTGCAGATATATTCAATTTTGCTCAAAAAGCACACAAACTGCAGGCAGTGAATCCATGTAATATTTTATAAATTCCTACTTTGGTTAATAGAACCAGTCTGATTCAAGATTGGGATAATGACTCGAACCTCACACCTTTTTTGAGTATCTGAGCTGAGATGTCACCTATTTTTATAAAACCTTAAACCATCTCGAGAAGGTGAATTAAAAATAGTTCAGGGGTTTACATATTAACAAACTGAAACCTGCAACCCATGGTAAAAGATGAAAGACTAATCCACAATCTAGGTTTGTACAATATATCCTATCAGTTGTATGACACTGAGCTTTTGTTCTAAATTCTGTGTCTTATGATCCTGCTCCACAGCTACCTGATGAAGGAGCAGCGCTCTGAAACCTAGTGCTTCCAAATAAACCTGTTGGACTTTAACCTAGTGTTGTGTGATTTTTAACTTTATCCACCCTAGTGGACACAGCCCAAACCTCCCAGCGCTGCCAGGAAACTGTACAATGCCGATGACGTGATGTAGTACCTGCACTCCTGAAAAATTTACAATTTCTAACAATACTGGCTACTCATTCACTGCTGCAACCGATACACAACATTGGAAACATAGTATAGGAGGTTATAAGAAATGAGCACAGCAGGTCAGGCAGCAACCGAGGAGCAGGAACATCAACGTTGCCCGAAATGTCGATTTTCCTGTTCCTCGGATGCTGCCTGACCTGCTGTGTTTTGCCAGCACCACTCTAATCTCCAGCATCTGCAGTTCTCACTTTCACTTGTAAGAAATGAGCAGTTTTAAAACAAAAACCTGTTGCCGTTCAAAGCTCTCAATGAGAGTCTGAGCTCGGCAGGAAGTTCAGGTAATCTTTATTGCGACCCAACTTTGTTACAGCTTCAGAAGCTCCCAGCAGAAAGGTGTAGAAAAAGTAGCAATTTTTAAAAAACAGCTCAAGGTCAAAGTGCACACACCCCCTCCAACCCCTCACTTTCTTCATTATTGGTCACCACCAAGTTGTCCCTTTGTAATTGGATCCTTGGTACAGCCTTAACCCAGAGGAAGTATTGTCTCATTCAGCAATTTCAACCCAGACCCTGTCTCCAAGTAAGTTGGACGGGCAGGTGTAGAGTCAACCACACTGCTGTGGGTCTGGAGTTACGTGTAGGCCAGACTGGGTAAAGGATGCAGCTGGGACGACTGAGTGAATCCTCTCCCACAACGTCAGTTTCCTTCCCTAAAAAGGAACTGAGTGAATCAGATGGGGGTTTTCTTCCACCCCAGCCCACCGACAATGGTTTAATCGTTAAATTCTAACCTCCAGATTTCGGACCAAATTCCAATTTCACCATCTGTCGCGGTGGGAATCGAACCGGGAGCCCTGGAATTGGGTTGATTGTTCAGTCGGTAATGATGGCCGTTAGTCCTTCAATCCCCCTGCAATGGCACCTGAACTCACAAGTGGGAGGAGCGGGTGAAGGCCTTCCCACACTCGGGACAGCTGAAGGGCCTCTTCCCCCTTGTGGACCCGCTGGTGCCTCAGCAGGGCGGAGGAATCGCTGAAGGCCTTCCTACACTCGGGGCAGCTGAAGGGCCTCTCCTCTGTGTGGACCCGCCGGTGGGTCAGCAGGTTGGAAGCCTTGGTAAAGGCTTTCCCGCACTCAGGGCAGCTGAAGGGCCTCTCCCCTGTGTGGACCCGCTGGTGGGTCAGCAGGTTGGAGGAATTGACGAAGGCCTTCCCACACTTGGGACAGAAGAACGGCCTCTCCCCTGTGTGGATCCGCCGGTGGGTTAGCAAGTTGGAGGCCTGGGTGAAGGCCTTCCCGCACTGGGGGCAGCTGAAGGGCCTCTCCCCTGTGTGGACCCGCTGGTGGGTCAGCAGAGCAGAGGAATGGCTGAAGGCCTTCTCGCACTTTGGGCAGCTGAAGGGCCTCTCCCCCGTGTGGATCCGCCGGTGGGTTAGTAGGTTGGAGGCCTGGGTAAAGGCCTTTCCACACTCAGGGCAGCTGAAGGGCGTCACCCCTGTGTGGACCCGCTTGTGTGTCAGCAGATTGGAGGTCTTGGTAAAGGCCTTCCCGCACTCAGGGCAGCTGAAGGACCTCTCCCCTGTGTGGACACGCTGGTGGGTCAGCAGGGCGGAGGCCTGGGTAAAGGCCTTTCCACACTCTGGGCAGCTGAAGGGCGACACCCCTGTGTGGACCCGCTGGTGGGTCAGCAGATTGGAGGTCTTGGTAAAGGCCTTCCCGCACTCTGGGCAGCTGAAGGGCCTCTCCCCTGTGTGGACCCGCTGGTGGGTCAGCACTTTGGAGGAATTGATAAAGGCCTTCCCACACACAGGACAGGAGAACGGCCTCTCCCCCGTGTGGATCCGCTGGTGGGTCAGCAGGTCGGAGGAACTGATAAAGGCCTTCCCACACTCGGGGCAGGAGAACGGCCTCTCCCCGGTGTGACTACGCCAATGAATCTCCAGGGCAGACGGGACACAGAAGCCTTTCCCACAGTCGTCACATTTCCACCGTTTCTCCACGAGACGGGATTCCTCAGGTTTTTCCATGGCCAAAGCTTCAGCCGCACACAAACGTGTGTACAGCCCCTCCCCGGCATGAATTCCTCTTTCTGGGCTGTACAACTGTTTCAGGCTCCACTCTCCGTGTACTGCAACGGTAGGGTCTCTCAGCCAGTCCCACGGATGCTGAAAACGTACTCAAACAGGAACCACAAAGCTTTGCTCCTTCTCACAAAATCATAGTTGAAAACTGTTACGATCCCGATGGATTGAGTGACTGTCAGACATTGACGTCAAAGTGAGGACTGCAGATGCTGGAGAGTCAGAGTCAAAAAGTGCAGCTCTGATAAAGCACAGCAGATCAGGCAGCATCCGAGGAGCAGGAGAGTCAACGTTTCGGGTAGAAAGTCTTCATCTGTTAATTTTGAAACTTCCGTCTTCAGATCTTCAAATACTCTGTTAAAAAAAAGAGATTACAAAAGTCATCACTGTCAGTCCAACGTGGGAATTCTGAACAAGCAATTCTACTTTCTGTGGAACATTCTTTTCTTTTGTTATTCCACAAAATTAAAAAGCACCATCCCACTCTCTCTCCCCCTCTGTTCTCACTCCACTCTAACTAATTCTCCGGAAGGTGCTGATTCAGGATCTCACAGGGACAGAAAAACAAAAACATTAAGACTGACATCTCTCTGAATTTTGGATAACTCCACCTGAAAGTTAATATCTTTAACAACATTGGGATACTGCTGAGAGTGAGCAGGTCTGATTTTGGGAAGCAAAAAAAAAGGTTTGTGACAATCCCTTTTCTTCAGAGAATCCCCACAGTGTGGAAGCAGGCCACTCAGCCCAAATATTCCACACTATCCCTCCGAAGGGTAACCCAGCCACACCCATTCCCTTACCCCCTATTGCTCAGCATTTACACCTGATTAATGTGCCTAACCTGCACGTCCCTGGGCACTATGTAATTTAGATTAGATTACATTTAGATTACATTACAGTGTGGAAACAGGCCCTTCAGCCCAACAAGTCCACACCGACCCGCAAAGCAACCCACCCATACCCCTACATTTACCACTTACCTAACACTACTGGCAATTTAGCATGGCCAATTCACCTTACCTGCACATCTTTGGACTGTGGGAGGAAACCGGAGCACCCGGAGGAAACCCACGTAGACACGGGGAGAACGTGCAAACTCCACATTCTAAAATGTGGAGGGAATTCCCTGAGGCGGGAATTGAACCCGTGTCTCTGACGCTGTGAGGCAGCGGTGCTAACCACTGTGCCACCGTGCCACCCAATTTAGCATGGTAAATCCATTCTAACCTGGACAAAGTTAAAAATCACACAACACCAGGTTATAGTTCAACAGGTTTATTTGGAAGCACTCGCTTTCAGAGTGCTGATCCTTCATCAGGTGACTGTGGATGAATAAGGGTGGCATGATGGCACAGTGGTTAGCACTGCTACCTCACAGCGCCAGAGACCCGGGTTCAATCCCTGCCTCGGGCAACTGTCTGTGTGGAGTTTACATTCTCCCCATCTCTGGGTGCTCCGGTTTCCTCGTGCAGGCCAGGGGAATTGGCCATGCTAAATTGCCTGTAGTGTTAGGTGTAGGGGAATGGGTCTGGGTGAGTTGCTCTTCGGAGGGTCGGTGTGGACTTGTTGGGCTGAAGGGCCTGTTTCCACACAAAGTAATCTAATCTGAGACTCAGAATTTATAGGAAAACATTATAGTGTCCTGCCACTGAAATGATGTATTGAACAAATCTGGATTATTAAGCCTTCCATCTTTTAGAATGGGTTGTAGTTATTATTACTATGTAAATTCCAGAAATTCTTGTAGGTCACTTTCTCAAGATAATTTGATTTTAATGCAAAATGTGACATCTCAGCTCAGACAATGCATTAAAGGTGTGAGGTCAGAGTCTGTCTGTGTCCCAATCTTGAGGCAGACTGGTTCTATTTCCAAAGCAGAATTTACAAACTATTACATGGATTGACTGCCTGCAGATTGTGCATTTTTTGAGCAAGATAGAATGTATCAGCATTTATCATTCTCCAAGTTCAAATTCACCCCCATGGACTTATAAGTCTGGATGTGCATGAGAGAAAAAAAAATGTCTATTTCTGTGCTGTATATTTCTGTGCCTGTTTGATAACAGTCATGATTTGGAGATGCCAGTGTTGGAGTAGGGTGTACAAAATTTACCTTGTACAAAATTAAAAATCACACAACACCAGGTTACAGTCCAACAGGTTTAATTGGAAGCACACTAGCTTTCGGAGTGACGCTCCTTCATCAGGTGATAGTGGAGGGCTCAATCCTAACACACAGAATTTATAGCAAAAATTTACAGTGTGATGTAACTGAAATTATGCATTGAAAGATTGATTGTCTGTTAAGCTTTTCATCCGTTGGAATACAGTGATAGTTTTACTTCTTTCATGTGTAAATCACAAAACCTTTTTGTTTTAAAAAAAGTTGCATTCTCGGGTTAGCATTCTCAGGACAGGCAGCAGAGGAAAGTGGCCGAGCAGAGGCTGATAGCTAAGTTCGGTACCCATAGGGAGGGCCTCAACCGGGACCTTGGGTTCATGTCACATGACAGATGACCACCATTGCACTATACACACACACACACACACAGATACTCCTACACACACACACACATACTCCTACACACACAGACACACACGCGCACACAGACACCCCCACACACCCTTACAGACACACACACTTCCACATTCACCCCCTCACAGACTTAAGACACTCTGCACTCACTACACACACACACTTTCTCACACTCTCAACCCCCAACCAGACAGACAAAGACCCACATGCACACATACGTTTTTTTACTGCTCCTCGGATGCTGCCTGAACTGCTGTGCTCTTCCAGCACCACTAATCCAGAATCTGTCATCGTGACATGTTACAGTGACTTTCCATCTGTTTTTACTGGGGCTTGTGCTTTTTACCCTCACTGTTTTTTTAATCCTTGTGCTGTTTACCCTCACTGTTTGTTTAATCCTTGTGCTGTTTACCCTTTGCTGTTACTTGTGCAATTGCTGAGGGTAGTGTGTAAATACTAGTGAAGGAGATTATGCACCAGCATGTATATGTTACCCAGTCACTGAAGGGGCAGGACCTGTTGAGAATGGTTAGTAAAGCATGTGATGTACCAAGCCTTGTTAACATGGATATAGTTTGTTATTTGTCAAAGTATACTTTTTATTATTTAGAGTCATAGAGTTGTACAGCTCGGAAACAGATCCTTTGGTCCAACCCGTTCATGCCGACCAGGTATCCTAACTCAGTGTCGAGAGTGTAGTGCTGGAAAAGCACAGCAGGTCAGGCAGCATTCGAGCAGCAGGAGAATCAACATTTCGGACATAAGCCTTTCATCACGAGGGTTGGTGGCAGGGAGGAGTGGAAGGGAGGGGGAAAGACTGGGAAGGGAGTTGGGGATGGGAAGGGAGGTTATTTGAATTGGAGAACTCAATGTTGAGTCCTCTGGGCTGTGGACTGCTCAGGAGGAAGGTGAGGTGTTGTTCCTCCAATTTGCAGCTTGGTTTGTTGTGGCAATGGAGGAGGTTAAAGATGGTCATGTCAGAAAGGGAGTGGGAACGGGAATGAAAACGGGTGGTGACTGGAAAGTCCGTACAGCCTCTGCAGACCCGGCTGCAATGCCTGGCGAGCCATTCCCCAAGTTTACGCTTGGTCTTCCCAATGTAGAGAAGACTACAGTTGGCAAACACATGGCAAATGCAGTACCACAATGTGAAGTCATAGCTTTTGTTTAAATGGAGATGTATTTGGATTTGGAGGAAGTGAGAACTGCAGATGCTAGAGATCAGAGTCAAAAAGTGTGGTGCAGGAAAAGCACAGCAGGTCAAGCAGCATCCAAGGAGGAGACTCGACGTTTCGGGCACAGGCCCTTCATCAGGAATGACGTGTGGGTGTACAAAGTGGCCTCAGCGTCCTCCTACACCAGTCAATGCCAGTCATCAGACAGATGCAGCAAGCAATCAGCAAGAGGAATTGAGTTCAGAATTGGGGATATCTCCCTGCAGTTAGGGGGTCCTTGAATATATTCAAGGCTGAGTTCATCTGATTTTGGAGCAACACAGAAGTGGATGGTTATGGGGGAAGGCAAGAAAATGGTTTTAAGACCAGTACAGAACAGTGACAGAGTCAGACAGCATAGAAACAGACCCTCCAGTCCAACTCGTCCATGCGGATTGTGTTCTCAAACCAAACTAGTCCCAGCTGCCTGTGTTTGGCTCATATCCCTCCAAACCTTTCCTATTCACTGACTTAATCAAAACATTGTAACTGTACCTGCATCCACCACTTCCTCTGGACATTCATCCCACACATGAACCACTCTGAAAAAACATGGCGCCCCTGAAGACTTTTTAAAATCTTTCTCCACTCACGTTCAAAATTTGCTTTCTCATCTTGAAACCACCACCCGAAGGAAATGACACCTGCCATTCAGCTCATCTATCTGCCCCCCCCCCCCCCCCCATGATTTTATAAACCTCGATAAGGTCACCTCTCAACCGTCTATGCTCCAGTGCAAAAGTCCCAGTCTATCCACCTCGATGTAGGTAGATCCATATCCAGTTATGATGTGTTCAATACTGGTGCAGGGTCAAAAGACCAAATGGCCATCTCCTGCTCCCATTCTCTCTCTCTATGTCCTGGACAGCAAGAGACCATAGGACATAGAAGCAGAAATGAGGCCATTCAGCCCATCAGGTCTGCTCATACCATTTAATTGTAGCCAATACGTTTCTCAACCCTATTCTCCCACTTTTAGAAAAGTGAAAACTGAGGGAGTGTGTGGGATGGAGATATTTAGCTTCTAGGGAATAAGAGAGGAAAGAGAGTTCACTATAAATTAGAATTGATTGGATTGGCCGAGCAGTGGCAGATGCAATTTAATTTAGAGAAATGTCAGGCTTGAATTTTGGTCAAGCAATCCAGGCAGGACTGACACAGTCAAGGGGGATGTTGCAGAATAAAGAGACCTTGGAGTGCAGGTTCATAGTTCTTTGAAAGTGGAGTCACAGGTCGATAGGATAGTGAAGGCGGCATTTGGTATGCTTTCCTTTATTGGTCAGAGCATTGAATATAGGCGTTGGGACATCATGTTGTGGCTATACATTATTTTGGCCTATTTTGGAATACTGCGTTCAGTTCTGGTCTCCTGGATATAGGAAAGAACTTGTGAAACTTTGAAAGGGGTTGGAAAGATTTACAAGACTGTTACCGGAGTTGGAGAGGCCGAGTAAGCCAGGAAAATTTTCCTTGAAGCATCGGAGGCCGAGGGGTAAACTTGTCGATGTTTATAAGGGGCATGGATAGGGTGAATACCCAAGGTCTTCTCCCCAGGGCAGGGGAGTCCAAACTCGAGGGCATATGTTAGAGGTGAGAGGGGAAAGATTTAAAAGGGACCTAAGGGACAACGTTTTCACGCAGAGGGTGGTGCATGTATAGAATGAGCTGCCAGGTGAAGTGGTGGAGGCTGGTACAATTACAACATTTAAAAAGCATCTGAGTGCGTACATAAATTGGAAGGGTTGAAAAGGACATGGGCCACATGCTGGCAAATGGGAATCGATTGATTTCAGATATCTGGTTGGCACGGACGAGTTGGGTCGAACTGTCTGTTTCCATGGTGGAGGACTCTAATCACTTTTGGTGAAAGCAGAAGTATAGTGTGAAGACTGGACTTTCAGAGCAGCTTTCATAGATGTTTTGCCCTTACTGGGACCGGAAGAAGTTACAATGAAATCTTTCATTTCTGAGACAGCAAGCAACTAAATTAGTACATCCGGGATTTTGGTGGAAAGTGGGAATTCGTTGCGCTGTGGGGATGAAGCCATACCCTATCCAGTTATTTCTGCTAGTGGATTAGACGAGGCCAAAAGATTTGGAGGACGGGATTTAGAACACAGATGAGGAGGAACTACTTTTCCCAGAGAATAGTGAATCTATGGAATTCTCTGCCCAAGGGAGCAGTAGAGGCAGCTTCATTAAAAATATTCAAGACACAGTTGGATGGGTTTTTGCATGGTAGGGGAATAAATGGTAGTTGGGACAATGCAGGGAGGAGAAGCTGAGATGATGTAAAGATCAGTCATGATCTTAACGATGGTGGAACAGGCTGGACGGGCCAAATAGCCTACTCCTGCTTCTCTTACTATGAAACTATAACCCTGCATTTCCCATTGGCTAACCCACCTAACCTGCACATCCCTGGACACTCTGGGCAATTTAGCCTGGCCAATCCAAATCAAGGCCGGTGAGTGATGTGGAAAACGATCAGAGAACTAAAGAAAGGGACAAAGAGAGAAAATATATCAGCGATCAAAACTGGATTCTAAGGATCACAAAAACTGAAACTAAAAACGGTGTGTCTGAAAGTGTGCTGCATTGTAACAAAAGTAAATGAATTGACTGCACACATTGAAGAGAATAATTATGATCAGAGACTCCTTACAGAGACCCGCCTTCAGGATGGCAGAAATTAGGTCCTGAATATACAGGATTTGGTCAAATGGGAAGCTAGGTAAAGGTAGAGGGTTGGCACTGCTAATCAAAGCACTGATCACAGGGTACTCTGGTGTCAGCTCGGATTTCAGGTCCTGATTTCTCTGTCCCCTGTTGATCTCCCTGTTCTCACAGAGTAAGATGTGTGTCTGTTCCCAGCTCTGCTGGTTCTCTGCTGAAGCTCTGACCCCCTGCTACACCTTCCGGAACAATAAAACATTCAGCCATTGAGACCCAACCCATAATTGACCAGCCTGTCAACCATCCAGACGTGGAGTGTAGTCATAGCAGGGTTAACAAGCAAATAAAATGAAACAAAACTAGAAATAAATAGGTGCTTGTGTTTAATGCTTGTTCATTGGGAAGTGTATTGGAAAGTTAACATTTATTGTGAAATCTATAAAAGCATAGGGGAACAAAGAAGTAAGGGCCTGACTTTGCAGAGGGCAAGCATTGCAGACAGACAGAAAAATGTAAAGTTAAACCGACCTAACAGTAGACTTTCAAGGCCAGTAAACTACTATATCAACAGTCAAGTAATGAGAAAAACAATTCCATATATGGAAAGGAACTCTTATGTTCCAGGCTCCTGGCCTTGAGGTGTTGATAAGCAAAAGTGAATTATATTATAAAGGGAATATGGGAAAGCCATCAGGCACCCCTTACATGGGGTGTCTTGCCAATGTATCGGGTCCCTTTGCAGAGGTTAAAAATAAACTTTTTCTTTGCTCTTGCTAATAGTCGAGTCGATTTAATTTGCATGATAGTAAACTTGGGGGCTCGCCCAGGACCCCGCAACTGGGGAAGATTCTGAAGATTCCCAGGAGGTGTAGGCGCCAGCGCCTTGAAGGACTTTCACTTCATCTCAAGCGCTAAATTGGCCCCTTTCGCGAGAGGGTTGGGAATCTGTGGATCATCCTGGCGCCGGGATCCGAATCGAATAGGTTCCGGGTCAGAGTCGTGGCTTAAGTAATCCTACATAGAGACTCGTTCTAAGAGAATAAATAAATCAGGAGGCGGGTCCAGTGAACTCTCGCGCGGTATTAGAGTAAAACTCAAGGGAAAGGATTGCTGTCTCTAGAGTGTTTTAGAGAGCAGGTTTAAGGGTGGTTTTAGCCCTGGAACCACCACTGGCTGAGTTGGACTTGCCCGGATGCGCCGAATGAGGGAACCTCTGGAGATAAAAGTCATATTCGCAAAGAAAAAAGAGAGACAGACAGAGAGAGAGAGAGAGAGACACACACACAGACAGACACAGAAAGAGAGAGAGACAGACAGAGAGACAGAGACATTCCCAGTATGAATGCACATGTGTAAACAACACGAAGGTGAGACAGTGTCCCAGTACCTTCCGCGCCTCACTCTAATCCATAATGCCTGGAGTGGACCGACAGGCTTGCCGGTAATACGAAAAGATGATTTACCAGTGCAGGCTGTAAAATACAACTCACAACCCCTGATATATGTCTATGAATGGCGATTAAGCCAGACAGCGATAAGTTCAGTGAGCAATTCACTCGCCCTGGAAGCAAGTAACCATGTTCATCCTATTAACACTGATTTTCTCACTGGGGATATGCTGCACTGCACAGCACACATACACCACGATAGCCCTGACAAATCATATGGGAAGGATTGGTTCAGGAGACGGGTTAAACCAGATCAATTGTCATTGTGCGAATTTTATTGGAATGACTACAGATGTGCAGTCAGTGTGAACTTATCCAAGGTCTCTGTGACGGCAAGGAGAACCTATCTTTTTGACGTGGAAGGCTCTTTTCCTCACGTGTCATTGGGGAAGGCGTCCGGCAACAGGTGGCAGGATTTGGGACCATGGGTACGAAAGGCACAAAAAACCTAAAGATTGGGTCTTGAGGGACGATTGGGTATCTGGTTCAGTGAAGATATGCGGACATAGAGGAAAAAACTAAATTGGCTAACTCAGGCAGATAGGGCAGTCCAGGTAACCCCGGCTAGCCCTGGAGAGCCTAGGAAGGTAGCCTTATACTATATTGGCATTTTGCTAAAATAGAAATCTCGGACCCAAGATTGCGAAAGGTCCCTACTGAGCTGTGGGCAAAAGGCAAACATGACGTGGGGCTCATACGAGGCTGTGAACCCATACAAATAACCCCCAAGGCTGAGTATCGGCCTTGCAGAGCACAACACCCGTTAAAACCTGAGGCTATCGAAGGAATTACTCCAGTCTTTGAATCCCTCCTAAAGGCTGGAGTGATAATCCCCTGTGAAAACTCACTGGCGAGAACCCCCATTTTTCCAGTCAAAAACGCAAATATTCCAGGTGAACCAGAGGAATGGAGGTTTGTTCAAGACCTGCAGGCAGTCAGTAACGCTGTTGTTCCACACGCCCCAAATGTTCCCAACCCCTATACTATGTTGGCTGACATTTCACCGGACAGTAAATGGTTCTCTGTTGTGGATTTAGCAAAAGCCTTCTTTAGTGTACTGGTACACCCAGATAGTCAATCTGGTTCACTTTTTCATTCAAAGGAAAATCGTATACCTTCACGTGACTTGGTCAAGGTTACTGTGAGTCCCCCCACCATATATAATGAGGCTCTACGCAGGAGTCTGGAGATTCTTGTTTTAACCCCAGGGTCAGCGCTTCTGCTGGATGTAGATGATTGCTTAATAGCAGCACCAACCGAGGAACAATGTGAGAAAGATACCCTTGCGTTGCTCTGCCATCCAGCGAGGGAAGGGCACAAAGCTAGTCTCGCAAAGCTACAATTTGTGCAACAACTGGTGAAGTTCTTAGGTCACTTAATATCTGAACAAGGGAAGGCCATTGGTCAAGACAGAGTTCAAGCAATCCAGCAAATTCCAAAGCCTCACACGAAGAAACAATTGCTGTCCTTTTTGGGCATGTGCTCCTCCTGTAGAATGTTTATCCACATTACACAACCCTTGAGGCATCCCTAAGTGACATAGCCCATGGCAAAGGGTTGCTGAGCCAGAGTCCGTTGCAGTGGACCCCAGAGGCCAAGAGTGCCTTTGCTGAATTGAAAAAGGCGCTCCAAACTACACAGACACCGGGGATTCCGAATCCAAACAAGCCTTTTGTACAAACGGTAGATGTGAAGCATGGCTGCATGACATCTCTGCTGTTGCAGGACATGGGGCAAAATTGAGACCGGTAGCT
The DNA here is from genome assembly GCF_037043375.1 of Chiloscyllium plagiosum. Taxonomy (NCBI): domain Eukaryota; kingdom Metazoa; phylum Chordata; class Chondrichthyes; order Orectolobiformes; family Hemiscylliidae; genus Chiloscyllium; species Chiloscyllium plagiosum. Next base: position 82,541,503 of record NW_028270165.1, read on the forward strand.
TATTTTTCGGCAAAACTAAACCCCATAGTGGAGGATTGCCTAAATGCCTGCGAGCTGTGGCTGCAGCTAAAAGGGGTGTTGTAACATCCAGGGACATAGTCGGCTATGGTGTATTAACCCTACTGGCCCCACATGCAGTATCTTTACTGCTACCCACGAGGTAGTCAAAGCGGGATCACTCCCTTCTCATCTGTCAGCGCAAGTAGCAGAGCTGATAGCCAAATTACATGTCTCAGTCAAGGCAAAGGGAAGGACAGTGAATATTTACACAGACAGCAGATATGCATTTGGGGTTGTACATGATTTTGGAACCCTATGGAAACACAGGGGCTTCTTGACCTCCTCTGGAAAGCCCATCACACACCCTGGCCTGATGTCTGACCTCCTGGAAGCTGTCCGATTGCCCAAATCACTCGCTGTGTGTAGGTGTGAAGCCCACACAAAAAATAACGGTTCCATTTCTCAAGGCAATGCGAAGGCAGACTCAGCAGCAAGGACGGCAGCCCAGCAGCCGCCAAGTGATCAGTTTGACATGTGTATGACAAAACGTTGTACCCCAACAACAGACATATGGGAGTTACAGTCACAGGCCACGCCGGAGGAGAAGCGTGAGTGGACAAGGGCAGGGTGCAGCATGATGGAAGGGGTGTGGTGTGGCCCCAATGGTAAACCCTGTCTGCCGCGATCATTATTCCCATTCTATGCCAAACTGACACACGGGTGTCAAAAAGGGGCGGGGGTGGGGGGGGGGGGTGGGAGATGTACAACAGTATTGCAGCACACTGGTACACTAAGGGATTTACTCATTACTCCTAGAAATATTGTGAATGATGTGTTATCTGTGCCCCTGTTAGTGTGGGGAGTGGAATACAGATGAGTCAGGCAGCACACCCCCAACCCCAAAGACCCTTGGAATATTTACGGATGGATTTTATTGAACTAACACACAACTGAGGGAAAAAATATTGCCTGGTAATAGTTGGTATGTTTTCCAAATGGGTGGAAGCATTCCCCACATCTAAACAGGATGCCAGTGCCGTAGCCAAGGCTTTGCTAACTGAAATAATTCCAAGATGGGGCATCACTGAAAGGCTTAGTAGTGACAATGGGACACCATTTGTCAATAATGCCTTACAGCAGATCAGTGATTACTTGGGAATAAACATGAGACAACACTGTGCCTACCACCCAGCGAGCGATGGGGCAGTGGAACGAGAGAATGCTACCCTAAAAAATAAATTGACAAAATGCTGTGAGGAACTCGGGATGACATGGACAAAGGCACTTCCAATTGTGCTAATGTATATGAGATCTAAAAGGAGAGGAAGACCCAATCTTAGCCCGTTTGAGATTTTGTTTGGTAGGCCGCCGAATACAGGAGTTGGCCCAAGACCTAAAGCAAGACAAATAACAGACCACAGTGAGGATGAGATATTGTGTTACTGTATAAAACTCTAGACTTTTGTCTCAAATACAGAATCAAGTGAAGGCAGCACTACCCCAACCAGCAGAAGGGAAGCTGCACGATCTAGAACCTGGAGACTGGATAGTGATGAAAGGCTTCAAGAGGACAAGCTGGAAGGCGAAGAGGTGGCTGGGACCGTTTCAAGTGCTCCTTACAACACAGACAGCTGTTAAGATCACTGAAAGAACCACGTGGATACATGCCAGCCATTGCAAATGTGTAGCTGGACCTGAGGAGACATCGGACAGCACCGGAACCAAATAAGTGCAAGCAGTGAAACTCCGATAACCATATTGGACTTATATACATGGGGATTGTAAGGTTGCTAGATGCTTCATATAAATTTGGGGCTGCCCCAGCTCACACTGTCAGTCAGCGCCCTGGCAGGACTATTCCCAAGGGCAGGGGCATCTGAGATACAGCCGCAGACAGTAATCATAACCGAGGGTGCTAAGGGGACCTTTAAATGTGACCCATGGCTGTTTAGTAACCAGGATGACTATAAATGGGATGATAAATATTTATGCAGGAATCCTTGTGTCCCAGTGACTGGCACCTAATAGTGGCCAACACGGCTACAGGAACACCTGACACAGGAAATAGGTATTCTATTATCAACGAAGGAGGTCCCAGGGCACGGGTAATAATACCAAGACTCAGAAGAATGATGAGGGTGTCTGGTGGTGTGGAATAGATAGACCCTTCTCCAACATTTATAGAAAGGTGAAGATAGTGGTACAGTCCTCCCCACCCCCCTCCCCCCCACCCCACCCCAACACACACACACACACCCACCCGGCAGAACGTCCTACAGAAGATAGTAGCACCAGGGCACGACAACCAAACAAACCAAATCATGGACATAACCCCAAGCAGGGCAAAGGGCATTAATGTCACACCAGAACCTTGAGGAAGTCAGCCGGGGCTCAGGAGCGAGCCTAACTCGGTCGTGGAATTGGCCCTCCATGAGATAAATGGTGTAAATGCAACGCCAGTAGGTTGGGAGGTGCGAAGGGCCATCACTAGATGTGAAGGGAACAGAGCTTGTGCCTTGGCCCAAATACACCGGAGATTAGAGGTTGGCTACCCTTGTTGGATATGTTTGCACACAGCCCAGTGGTGGACTGCCGAACCAATCACAGAACCCGGCAAGAAATGCTAGTTGCCTGCTTCTGCGGGCAGCGACTATCCTGACCCTGATTGGGGGAGCAATAAGGACAAAACTCGCGCCAGACCCGAACGCAAGGCTAACTGCAGTGCAAAGGCTGACTCGCTCCCGACCACAGCCTTCCATGTAGTGGAAGGCAGGGGAGAAACGTGTATTTGCACAAATCAGGGGAGACTCCATTTAGGGATCTCCCAATGTATTACGACATTGTACTTGAACAACGATTCTTGCTCAGCAACCTACGCAAATGGTACGATCAACATTACTTGTTCCTTTAATCAGTAATCAGACCATGATGGCGGGTTTAATATGGGCCTGTGGAGAGAGAGGGTACCACCACCTTCCTCCAGGATGGAAAGGGTGCTGCTACCCCATGGTACTGTCCACTGGCACAACAGTGTTCGTCCCAAAAGCTAGTAATGGGCAAACCCGAAGGGACGTGCCACAGAATTGGAAGGGGAACACACTCGCAGACCCCTGGACTACACCAGGAGCGAACATTGGGTGGTCTATTCTCTTGGGAGCTGGGACAACATTGGCAATAAACAAGATTAATGGCCTGGCATATAGTATATTACTGTTAGCAAATGAGACGGAGGAAGGTCTAGCACTCACCATTACTGAATTTACAGCAGTAAGGGAAGCAGCGATGCAAAATCGATTAGTACTAATCATACTGATGGCAGAGAGGGTGGCGTCTGCAAATTGTTATGTACCTCCTGCTGTTTTAATATTCCCGATGAGTCCCAGAATATCACTAGTGTGATACATCATATGAAGGCGGCAGTAAGACCGCCTCCCCCAGCATATGACTCTTGGTTCCAACAGCTTACCGCCCTTTGGGGAGCTTGGGGGTATTGGATCCTACATGCTCTACTAGTTGTAGGGCTGGTCTAACTGATAGTGCTTTGTATAAGGACCCTGCTTGTGTACCTGCCTATGGCGTTTGCTTAGGAGTGCAGCAGGATACCAAGTGGTAAAACGACCAGAGGTTCCACCGCAGGAAGACCTGATTGCGTGGATCCCACCACACAGTAACGCTGAAGTGTGTGACGTGTGAAAATGAGCTATGTACAGGGCAGCAGGTCAGGCAGCATCCAAGGAGCAGGAGAATCGACGTTTCGGGCATGAGCCCTTCTCCAGCATCGGCAGTCCTCACTTTCTCCTATGTACAGGGCACACCAGAGCAAGTGGCGATAACACCAGAAAACTGTGTTACAGGTAGATGATGTTGGAGGAAAGGCCTGGTGCTCCCTAAGCAGTCTGATGTATAGCTATCTGGCTCGGTATATTTTCATGTCATTGTTGTCATGAAATGGAAAATTAACATCCATTGTGAAATCTATAAAGCCATAGGGGAACAGAGAAGTAAGGGTCTGACTGGAACTAAGGTATTGCAAACAAACAAAAATGTAAAGGCAAACCGACCTAACAGCAGACTTCCAAGGCCAGTTAAACTACCATATCAGCAGCCAAGAAATGAGAAAATCAACTCCATATACGGAAAGGAACTTGAATGTTCCAGGCCTCTAGCCATGCAGGAGCTGATAAGGAAAAGCGAATTATAGTATAAAGGGAGTACGTGAAAGCTATCACGTGCCCCTTACATGAGGCGTCTTGCCAATGTGTTGGGTCCTTTTGCAAAGGTCTGAAATAAACATTTGAATCGAGTCAATTTAATTCCCACGACAGTTGTTACTATGTCATCATGCTCAGTGTCTGACTATAAACAATGTATATAAGCTCTATACAAACTCTGGTAAAGTCAGCGGATTATTTTGGTGGTCTAGAAATACTCATCATTCTGGGCTGATCAGAGTCTACCGACCCGGCCATACCAAAGAATAATCAATTGCTTGTGGGATTAACAAACCGTCATTTCTAGGTGCATTTATTGACCAATCCCAGAAACCCGAAGACCCAGACAGCAGTCCAGATCATCAGAACAACCAGACAGGAAATGGTTAATGTCCCCAGGATGTGGGGAGCAAAATGAGACATCAAGGCATTAACACCAACACCAGAGAGAAACTGAACAAACAGACATGGCAAATGTTAGAGAGTTACAGCAGAGGAACAGTCCCTTCCGTCCAACTCATCTATGCCGACCAGATATCCTAAATCTATCTCGTCCCATTTGCCAGCGCTTGGCCCATGTCCCTCTAAACCCTTCCCATCCATATACCCATCCAGATACCTTTTAAATGCTGTAATTGTACCAGCCACCACCACTTCCTCTGGCAGCTCATTCCTTGCACGCACTACCCTCTGAATATAGGTGTTGCCCCTTAGGTTCCTTTTAAATCTCACCCTCACCCTGAACCTATGACCCGTCCAGAGAAAAGATCTTGTCTATTTACCCTTCCGTGCCCCTCATGATTTTAAAAGTTTGTAGGGTCACCCCTCAGCCTCTGGCGCTCGAGAGAAAACAACCCCACCCTGTTCAGCTCAAACCCTGACAGCATCTTTGTCAATCTTTTCAGAACCCTTTCAAGTTTTGCAACATCCTTCCTCCAGCAGAGACGAGAAGTACACACAACATTCCAAAAGTGGCCTAACCAATGTCTGGTGCAGCTACAACATAACTTCCCAACTCGTATAATCAGAGGATTGGGAAAGTTTTCAAAACTCACAAAAGACAACCGGGAAAGAAAGGAGGGACAAACCGAACTTTTGAGGGTCAGCTTGGACATCAGGGCGGGGGGATGGGAATGAGGGAAGGAAGCTGAATGTGCTGGAGCCAAGGCGCAGGAAGAAGAGGATACAAAACCGGTGTGAAGCTGCAATGAGGAATATTGCATGTGCTGTACTTGCACCTGCTGCAGTTACTTGTGGGAATCGGGTGCATTTTAAAAATAAAAACAGAAAAGCTATCTACCCTCCGCCTTCCCAACGTCGATCCTTCTCTTCCACCTCACCCGGGTAACTAAGACACATACCTGAGTTTGCGGAGTCTGCTCCCTCCCTGGATTCACTCCAGTTGCTTCAAGTGACCAATTTCCCCTCCTGCCATCTCTGGCTCCCTCCCAGGATGAAGAGCTGCCCAGAGGGAGGGGGATTCATTATGAAACTGACAGGGCGACTTCCGCCTTGTGACGTCAATAATGGAACTAGGGGCGGGGCGAAAAGCGGAGCAAAATGACGGTAAAGGCGGCGGGACGAGAGAGCGGCCCACGCACTGCGCATGCGGTGCCCGGCAGCACAAGGGGAGGGGAATACCCCATAAGACATAGGAGCGGAAGTAAGGCCATTCGGCCCATCGAGTCCACTCCGCCATTTAATCATGGCTGATGGACATTTCAACTCTACTTACCCGCATTCTCTCCATAGCCCTTAATTCCTTGTGACATCAAGAATTTATCAATCTCGGCCTTGAAGACATTTAGCGTCCTGGCCTCCACTGCACTCTGTGGCAATGAATTCCTCAGGCCCACCACACTCTGGCTGAAGAAATGAAGAACCCAGCACCAGAGATTCAATTTCCGCCTCAGGCGACTGACTGTGTGGAGTTTGTATGTTCTCCCCATGTCTGGGTGGGTTTCCTCCAGGTGCTCCGGTTTCCTCCCACAGTCCAAAAATGTGCAGGTTAGATGAATTGGCCATGCTAAATTGCCCGTAGTGTTAGGTAAGGGGTAAATGTAGGGGAATGGGTCTGGGTGGGTTGCGCTTTGGTGGGTCGGTGTGGGCTTGTTGGGCCGAAGGGCCTGTTTCCACACTGTAAGTAATCTAATCTATTTCTGTTCTGAATTTACCCCCTCTAATTCTAAGGCTGTGCCCACGGGTCCTAGTCTCCTTACCTAACGGAAACAATTTCTTAGCGTCCACCCTTTCCAAGCCATGTATTATCTTGTAAGTTTATATTAGATCTCCCCTTAACCTTCTAAACTCCAATGAATACAATCCCAGGATCCTCAGCCGTTCCTCATATGTTAGACCTGCCATTCCAGGGATCATCCGTGTGAATCTCGGCTGGACACGCTCCAGTGCCATTTTGTCCTTCCTGAGGTGTGGGGACCAAAACTGGACACAGTACTCCAAATGGGGCCTAACCAGAGCTTTATAAAGGCTCAGTAGCACATCGCTGCTTTTATATTCCAACCCTCTTGAGATAAATAAACTTCAGAGAATCCCCATAGTGTGGAAAGCAGGCCACTCGGTCCGACAAGTCCACACCGACCCTCCCAAGGGTAACGCACCCACATCCATTCCCCTAACCCCACTGCTCTACATTTAACCCTGAGTAATGCACCTTAGCTGCATATCGCTGGACATTATGCATAATTTAGCATAGCCAACTCACCCTAACCTGCACTCCCTGGGCACAATGGGTAATTTAGCATGGCCAATCCACTTTAATCTGGACAAAGTTTAAACCTGAACTCCAGGCTGTAATCCAACAGGCTTCTTTGGAAGCAGTAACGTTTGGAGTGGTTGTGGAGAATAAGATCATAAAACATGGAATTTATAGCAAAACATTAAGGCATCCTGCCACTGAAATGGTATATTGAACAAACCTGGATTGTTAAGTCTTTCACCTTTTAGAATGGGTTGCAGGTATCATTACAATGTAAACCCCAGAACTTCTTGTATGTCACCTTCTCGAGATAACAAGGTTTTATAGCAAAAGGTGACATCTCAGCTCAGACAATGCATTAAAGGTGTGAGGTCAGAGTCTGTCTGTATCCCAATCTTGAGTCAGACTGGTTCTAATTCCAAAGTGGAATTTACAAACTATTACATGTATTGGACTGTCTGCAGATTGTGCATTTTTTAAACAAAATGGAATGTATCTGCAAATATACCTCCCCACACACGCACAGGTTTGTTGGGTGAATTTGTACTTGCAGAATTACACCTTTTCTCAAAACTGCATGAATCCATGTAAGATTCTGTAAATCAGTTTAACCATTGTGGCACAGACAGTCTCACACAGGGGAGCTCACACCTTCAATACATTATCGGGGCTGACACGACACCAATTGCTAAAGTTCACCTGAGAATTTAACTTTTAAAAAACATTGTGATTTACATATAAAAGAACTGAAACCAACATGGTCATTCTAACAGATGAGAGACTTAACAAATCCAGGTCTTATTCAATATATAATTTCAGTTACATCACACTGTAAACTGTTGCTATAAATTCTGTGTCTTACAATCTTATACTCCATAAACACCTGATGAAGGAGCTGCACTCTGAAAGCTAGTGCTTCCAATTAAACCTGTTGGACAATAACATGGTGTGTGTGATTTTTAACTCTGCAAATATAATTCTGCAAATACACATTTACTCCCATGGACTTATGTGTGTGCGTATGTGCATGAGAGACAGAAAAGTCTACATCAGTGTTGTATGCCTTTATGTCTATTTGATAACAGATGCTTTATTTCTATTGGTGTAAATATTGCAGTAAATCTTAGCTGGGTACTAATAGTCAGATGTCAGAGAGAGAGAATTCTTCAAGTAGAGCATGATAAGAATCCTGGGAGACCCCTATTTCTTGTTTACTTCCTAATGAACAAACATTACGCTCGATTGTCTATTTATTTCTAATTTTGTTGCATTTTCATTGTTTTATTCCTTGCGATGATGTGGGAGAATTGCTAGATTTGGGTCAGCCATTTTGTCACATATTAAAGCCTGGAAACCATTTGGAATCTCATCTTAGTGCCTGCTTGCTAAAGCTTATGTTTTCCAGGCTCAGGAGAGACGGTTGGCCTTGCAGCTGTACTGCTTCCTGATATACAAATTCTTTCTTTGCATGGGACTTTATTTCCATCCCCCACAGTTGGCGAGTCAGGCAGGAGATACCCTGGTCCTGCCAGGTCACCGGCTGATATCCTTTGAGAGATGAAATATAGAGGGTGGTTGCTGCGTTGTTGTGTCCAAATAAAAAGGAAAGCTGGCCAGGGACAAAAATGGTGATACAATTCTCGCTACTCAGCCACAAGATACTAGTGAGAGTGTCCTGATGTAATGCTGCTGAGAGCAGCTTATGCTTTAAAAAATTAGTAATAAAGAATTTGCTTGCCCCAGGGTTATGGCTGGTGAAACCCTCTTTGATAAGACCTGGACCCACACTGAGGTCTGCAGCAGGCTTCAAAATACCGCCGATCCATTCAAGTGCCCAAAATTAGTTTTAATTGGCTTGTAAAATTCTGCAATAAGTTTAATTGCTTGCTTCAGGACATCCAGACTTGAATACATTTGGCATACAGGATGCAGTGGGCAACTATTAAAGACTCTGTTGTATTTCCCCTGGGTTGTGGACTAATGCAGAGACACTAACAACTTGCCTTGAAAACAGTTTCGATTTGCAAATGGAACAGCTGACAGGTATTTAGAGTTTGCACACTTGGTTAGGCAGCTATGTGTCACAGCCAGGATTTATGAGGCTCAACTCCCGAACTTGGACTGTTCTGGAATGAGTGTCTCATTACCCTTGGAAGGAAGGAATAAACAAAAACTGACAAACTGAGATTCGAAGAAAGTTGGAAAATATTGCAGAGAGAGGCATGTCGGCAGAGAGAGAGGAACAGGCAGGCAGAGAGAGAGAGATGCGCAAGCAGGGAGAGAAAGAGGGGCGCAGGCAGAGAGAGAGAGAGAGAGAGAGACGCAGACAAGCACAAAAAGAGAGGCGCATCGGCAGGCATAGAGAGAGACAGACAGGGAGAGACTGACTCAGTGCCGACACCGAGGAGAAAGTGAAGACTGCAGATGCTGGAGACCAGAGTTGAAAAATGTGGTGCTGGAAAAACACAGCAGGCCAGGCAGCATCCCAGGAGCAGGAGAATCGACGTTTCGGGCCTGAAGAAGGGCTTATGCCCAAAACGTCAATTCTCCTGCTCCTTGGATGCTGCCTGGCCTGCTGTGTTTTTCCAGCACCACATTTTTCAACTCCGTGCCGACACCCTCCAGGTTGCATAAAGGTTAACACTTTGTAATCTGGTTTGAATGCACATTGGCCTGGGTATGGTGCTGAAATCACAGGGGGCGTCCCTGAAGAAGAGCACAAACTATGGTCTCAAATAGAGTACTCCCTCCACACCCAAACCAAAATGTGGGTGACCCCTGATGGACTGGTTTGTGTTCCTTCTTTGCTGCTGCCTATTCCATTTGATTATAAGCAATATTGTACACACTTGGGCAGGGAGGGAATGGGTAATACTCTGTTACAAACTTGGTGGCACCCAGATTTTCAGAAAGCAGCGAGGAAAAGAGCTGAAGAGTGTTTAATTTGTAAATAAACAATATGCATGCTGTAAGAGGGCTGCCCTGAATTTGTTAACCACTTCCTTGCCTAGTGGGCCTTTTTACCTGTCTACAACTTGCTCTTATAGAATTACGTTGCGTATGTTGTTATGAATATTGTCTAATAAGAGTAGATGTATTTAGTAGATGAATCAAAACCATCCCAATGATTGAAACAGCTGCCACTCTAGTGTTGGACAAATGCGAAATATTTGCATCAGTTAACCAAAACTCTTCAAAGTTTGCATTCACAGGTACGCCAAGCCTCAGCATTAGGACCGGGCATATTGGAGCCGAGATGGAAAGGCCCATTCCTAGTCCTGCTGGTCACCCATTCAGCAGTCAAGGTCAAGGGAGGCCGCATGGACACACACAACAAAATGCAAAAGAGCGCCACCTCCTGGAGGAACACAGAAGACCCCGTCAGAGACACATCTTCAGCCTTCATCCGTGAATGGCTCAGCCTGATCACTCTGCCTTTCACTGCACTCTTTCTTACCTTTCTTTCATGAACTACGTTTGATTGGACCTGATAACCTCCAGTAAACGGGAATTACAGTTTAATATTTTTCTTTCTACACAGAAGGTCAACCACTCTAGCTGCTGGGTATGTGCCCATATCCCCATCTATCCCAAACTCGCACCAAGCGAGCCCTTATAGAATTTGACAGACTTGCAGCTTTCTTTTCCCCTGCCTTTGGAACTGCTCGACTGAAAATCAACGTCACTCCGCAGACAATCCTGTTGACGGCTCAGTTCACTGTTGTGGCCCTCCTCTCCAGCGATCTCTCAGATGCCGAGATTTCCCCTTCCTGATGATGACTCCCAACCCCTGGAGCCTTCTGCCCCTGTCCTTACTGAACCCGAGGACTATCTGTCTGATCTCCAACCACCACCCCCTGACAATCCCCCTGGCTCTGGGTATAATTCCCCTATTGCTGACACCCCCAATCTCTTCTTTTTAATAAAAAAGAGGGATTGTGGGAGAATTTGACCAAAATTGACACAAAACTGCGTGGAAGTCATTTTGTCACAAAGCAATGTTAGCAGTAAAATGTAGCCTGTTAACATAATGCTGTCTGAGCCCTGGCTAAGGAATTCTGTTTTGATAGCCTGACCTTGCAGCTGCAGGCTGTCTCTGCTCCTCAGACCATTAGACTGTGCTGCTTCATAGAATGATGGATTGTTTCTCTCTGTTCCTTATCGGTAATTCGAGCCGAGCTAAACCTGCAGTAGAAGGTAACATTCAGTTTTGCAGACATTAAGAAATGTGAACCTTACATGCAGACATTAAGAAATGTGAACCTTACAACTGCCCCTCCGTTGCATAATGAATGGACAGTAGGCTTGTGTTTTACCATAAAACTTGTAACATTCTGTATTTCATTGTTCAACACAAAGTGCAACGTATTCCAAATGGGTCTTCCCCACGGCAATGAATAAAGCTAGTTAATTGCTCAAAGTCTCCTCTCCTGACTACTTTGCTTTAAATGATTTGGCACACGAGATACTTTGCCCTAACAGTTACATCTAAGGGAGACAGAATTCCTCATGTAGGGGACATCAGAATCCTGGGAGACCTCTATTTCTGGTTTACTTCCTAATGAACAAACATTAAGCATTTATTTTATTCTAATTTTGTTTCATTTTTCTTCTTTGATTTCCTGCTATGGCTACACTATGTGTCTGGATGGTTGACAGGCTGGGAGATTGTGGGTAGGCTTTTGATTGACTGAAAAGACATTTGGATAAGTACATGAACAGGCAAGGTTGAGGGGGACATGGGCCAAACACTGGCAGGCAGGACTTGTTAGGTTTGTGAATATAGTCAGCATGGACCAGTTGGACTGGAGGGTCTGTTTCTGTGCTGTATGATTCTGTAAGTGTTCTATACTGGTTTTAAAAAATCATGCCTTCCCCCATAAACTTCCACTTCTTTGTTGTTCAAATATCAGATGAACTCAGCCTTGAATATATTCAATGAGCCCCTAACTACAGGAAGACAGCCGCATTTTTGAACTCATTTTCTCATTCCTGATGAAGGGCCCGTGCCTGAAACATCGACTCTCCTGCTCCTTGGATGCTGCTTGACCGACTGAGAGTTTCCAGGGCCACACTTTTTGACACTGATCTCCAGTATCTGCAATTCTCACTTTCTCCACATCCCAATGTATCACTATTTAAAAAATACACCTCCTTTCTGCTTTTTTTACCACAGCAAAGGCTATAACTTCACAATGTGGTAGCACATTTGCCACATGTTTGCCAATTGTGGTCTTCTCTACATTGGGTAGACCGAGCATAAACTTGGGGAGCATTGCAGCTAGGTCCACAGAGGCTGACCGAACTTCCCTGTCACCACCTATTTTAATTCCCCTTCCCACTCCCTTTCTGACGTGACCATCTTTGCCACCTCCATTGTCACAACGAAACAAACCACAAATTAGCAGAACACCACCTCACCTTCCGCCTGGACAGCCTACAGCCCAGAGGACTCAATAATGAGTTATCCAGTTTCAAATAACCTCGCTTCTCAGCACCAACGCTTCATTTCCACTCCTCCCTGCCACCCACCAGATTCCTTCTTCCTATTGACCAACCAGATCGTACCCTCAGCCTGTCTTCACATATCCCCACTTCACCCCCCTGCCCTTTGCACCCCCTTTATCTGCATCTTCCCCTACACCCGTCCCCAGTCCCGAAGAAGGGTTACACCCGAAACGTCAACTTCTCCATCTCCTGAAGCTGCCTGGTTCGTTCTGTTCTTCCAGCCTCCTGCCTGTCTATTTTGCCAATTGAGACACATCTGCACTAACTTTTCCATAGTCTGTCCCTCCCGGATTCACTCCCTTTTCTTTCGATTGCTGCAAGTCAACAATTGCACGACATAATGAAAAAGAAATGGCAAAAGGGGTGAGAAAACAGAGTGCCGTACTCACAGAAGTTGGACAGAGGAAAGAATTTACAGTCTGGGTGAAGCTTAATCTTCATTCACAGACAGGAGCAGGAGAAGCTCATGGTCCAATGTGCGCATTCAGACGATGGGGTGGCTCTGATTGGCAGGAGGACCAGACTCCTTCCGGTCCTCCAGGGCTCTCTATTGGTCCATCAAGAAAAGTTCTCGCGCTTTTTTCTGTGGACAGCAATGAGCATGTCCAGTGTTTTGCTGACACTGGTGGACATGCGTACTTCTTTGCTGACACTGGTGGACATGCGTACTTCTTTGCTGACACCTGCAAACATGCGCGGTATGCTCTACGCGGGTGATGGTGTTATTGACAGATTTTAAGTATCCAAACGCGAAAAGGAAAAAAGGCAGAGCCACAATTATTTTCCCCATGTGGTTCGACATTTCATTGCTTTTGCATTTTGTCTCGTTGCTCAACTTTTATATGTTTTTTTCCCCTTGTTGAGAGAGTGTGCCCCAGTGAGCTGACTGTGGGAAGGAGCTATAACCAGTTACACAGACTAAAAAAACATTACACTATTCGCAGGAGGGAGTGACTGTACACGTTTCCTGAGTGTGATCACACTTTCAATTGTTCATCGGAAACACAGAGCCAAAAAGTCACCAGAACTGCGGAGAAGTTGTGGAAATGTGGGGACTGAGGGGAGGGATTCCATTCCCTGTGGGCACTGGAGATTCATCAGCTCAGTCGCAGTGCGGAGAGGCGTTCTTCAAAAAAGTTATTACAATCAGTATTTACTGTGGAAAAGGATATGGAAGATATAGACTGTAAGGAAATAGATGGTGACATCTTGCAAAATGTCCAGATTACAGAGGAGGAAGTGCTGGATGCCTTGAAATGGTTAAAGATGAATAAATCCCCAGGACCTGATCAGGTGTACCCGAGAACTCTGTGGGAATCTAGAGAAGTGATTGCTGGGCCTCTTGCTGAGATATTTGTATCATCGATAGTCACAGGTGAGGTGCCGGAAGACTGGAGGTTGGCAAATGTGATGCCACTGTTAAAGAAGGATGGTAAGGACAAGCCAGGGAACGAGAGACCAGTGAGCCTGACCTCGGTGGTGGGCAAGTTGTTGGAGGGAATCCTGAGGGACAGGATGTACATGTATTTGGAAAGGCAAGGACCGATTCGGGATAGTCAACATGGCTTTGTGCATGGGAAATCGTGTCTCACAAACTTGTTTGAGTTTTCTGATGAAGTAACAAAGATGATTGATGAGGGCAGAGCAGTAGATGTGATCTATATGGACTTCAGTAAAGTGTTTGACAAGGTTCCCCATGGGAGACTGATTAGCAACGTTAGATCTCATGGAATACAGGGAGAACTAGCCATTTGGATACAGAATTGGCTCAAAGGTAGAAGATAGAGGGTGGTGGAGGAGGGTTGTTTTTCAGACTGGAGGCCTGTGACCAGTGGAGTGCCATAAGGATCGGTGCTGGGCCCTCTACTTTTTGTCATTTACATAAATGATTTGGATGTGAGCATAAGAGGTCCAGTTAGTAAGTTTGCAGATGACACCAAAATTGGAGGTGTAGTGAACAGCGAAGAGGGTTACCTCAGATTACAACAGGATCTTGACCAGATGGGCCAATGGTCTGAGAAGTGGCAGATGGAGTTTAATTCAGATAAATGCGAGGTGCTGCAATTTGGGAAAGCAAATCTTAGCAGGACTTATGCACTTATTGGTAAGGTCCTAGTGAGCGTTGCTGAACCAAGAGACCTTGGAGTGCAGATGCATAGCTCCTTGCATGTGGAGTTGCAGGTAGATAGGATGGTGAACAAGGCGCTTGGTATGCTTTCCTTTATTGGTCAGAGTATTGAGTACAGGAGTTGAGAGGTCATGTTGCGGCTGTACAGGACGTTGGTTAGGCCACTGTTGGAATATTGCGTGCAATTCTGGTCTCCTTCCTATCAGAAAGATGTTGTGAAACTTGAAAGGGTTCAGAAAAGATTGACAAGGATGTTGCCAGGGTTGGAGGATCTGAGCTACAGGGAGAGGCTGAACAGGCTGGGGCTGTTTTCCCTGGAGCGTTGGAGGCTGAGGGGTGACCTTATTAGAGATTTACAAATTATGAGGGGCATGGATAGGACAAATAGGCAAAGTCTTTTCCCTGGGGTCGGGCAGTCCAGAACTAGAGGGCATAGGTTTAGGGTAGAGGGGAAAGATATAAAAGAGACCTAAGGGATGACTTTTTCACGCAGAGAGTGGTACGTGTATGGAATGAGCTGCCAGAGGATGCGGTGGAGGTTGGTACAATTGCAACATTTAAGAGGCATTTGGATGGGTATATGAATAGGAAGGGTTTGGAGGGATATGGGACGGGTGCTGGCAGGTGGGACTGGATTGGGTTGGGATATCTGGTCGGGTTGGACAGGTTGGACCGAAGGGTCTGTTTCCATGCTGTACATCTCTATGCCTCTATAACATTATTTCCCATTGACAAAAACACATTAACGCTGCCTGATTACCTTGAACTTATACAAGTGCCCTGTCATAACATCTTTAATAATAGCTTTGAACATTTTCTCTATGACATATGTTAAGGTAAACGGTCCGCAGTTTCCTGTTCTCTGTCTCCCTTTATGAAGAAAAGAGTTTACCAATTTTAAGAAACATTCCCTGAGACTAATGAGGTTTGGACAATTAAAACCAATGCATTAACTATTTCACTAGTTAGTTTTTCTTTAAGAGTCTTGGATGAAATCCTTCAGATACCCAGGACTTGTCAACTCATAGTTCCACAGTTTACTCAGTATTACTTCCCTGGTAATTGTAATTTTCTTCAGGTCCTCCTTCCCTTTCAATTCCTGATTTACAGCTAGTTCTAGTGTGTTACTTGTATGTCTCTAGTGAAGGCAGATTCAAGCTCTTTTCAAATCATCTGCCATCTCTTTAGCCTCTGTTATTGAATCTCCAGACTCATTTTCTGCAAAACTAACACTTAATTTGTTAACTTTTTTAAAAAAAGCTAATGAAACTTTCCTACCTGTTTTTATATTTTTTGCTAACTTTCTTACCCTGATTGCTGTGCTCCTGCCAGTATTATTTCTGATGTTTTGCCCCAGCTCTCAACTCTAGCATCAACCTGTCTGCTTATTCTATTGAACTGACCTTGGTTAAGTGATGCAAAACACACAAGGGCAAATCTTTCCTCTCCAGAAAGTCTTAATACTTAACACGATAACATTCACGTTGAAGTATTGTTCATTAAAACTTTACCATGCACACACTACAGATTCAAAATCCCACAATGGCACCCAGTTTTGGAATGACCTTTAATTTTGAAGAGAAATCTGAATATCCAGTGATTAACTGGAAGAACTGTTTGCAAAGTTTTCACATTTTTAAACAAAAAAAAAACTGGAGTAACTTAGTAGAATAGCATGTATGGCCTTAAATTGTAAATCTAGTTTTCTTTCGAGTGATGGAGTAGGTCCACACCAGATGAGGATCTAAAATCTGGATTTAGGCTGTTGTCAGGAGCAACAAGTGTGTGTAAGCTTTTATGAACCACAAAATGGCATCTCAATATAAATTAAAGTGACAAAATGGCTTCAGACTGCAAATTAACAGCGTGTTTAAAATGGCTAAAACTGCATTCCTGAGCTAACTGAATTACAGATTAACCAAACAATGCCTTCTTCATCGTATGGATCTAATTAAGCTCGAAAGGATATTACTGACCATCCTAGCTAACCTTGAAGCACAAGTATGAGGAGATAATGCATGTGAAACAACATTGTTTCCGAGGAAACATCATTGGCCTGTGGTCCATTATGTAATTTTATTACATTTTATTGGATTTATTCTGTAATTAAGGCTGTACTGTCTCTGAAGAAACATTTGAAATTGCTTTTGGTTCCAAGTTAATCACGCATTTTCTCCAAGGAACACAAAAACTTTCAACGTCTGTGTTGCTGGACAAATCTTTGCCCGGCCGTTACCACTTAAAGTATGAAACCTTGCTGAAGCAGACCATACTCCTCATGTTCATTTGACCGATTGCAGAACTGAGAGAGCCCTCCCAGGGGTTCAGATCTTCAACTCTCACTGTGCTTTTGGTGTGACCCATGGTTACAGATCCTTGTCGGAACATAAAGGGCTTTTAACCCCCGAGGGAAGACTAATAGTAATGCCATTTTGTCCAATCAATCTGGCAGTTATCAAGATGTTCGGCTCATGCTGAGGCAATGGATACAGTCTCCAAAGGAATGAGCAGATAGAAGCTGCTGCCAAGCAGGCAGCCTTACACCCCAAACTTCTGGTCCCATTGGGTCCCCAGCAAAACCGGATAGAGACAATATGGGGACAGGTACGCCAGGCCTGGCTATGGGACTGAAATCACAGGGGAGGCCCCCTGCTGAATAACACAAACTATGGCCTCAAATAGGGTTCTCCCTCAATACTCAAACTGAAATGTGGGTGGCCCCTGCTGGATTGCTTTGTGTTCATTCTTTGCTGCTGCCTTTTTCAGTTGATTATGAGCATAATTGTGTACACTTGGGCAGGGAGGGAATGGTTAATACTCTGTTACAAACATGGAGGCACCCAGATGTTCAGAATGCAGCGAGGAAAAGAGCTGAATCGTGTTTAATTTGTAAACAAACAAGATGCATGCTCTAAGAGGGATGCCCTGTGTTTGTTTGTTAACCACCTCCTTACCTGGTCGGCCTTTTTACTTGTCTATAACTTGCTTTCATAGAATCATCTCACGTATTGTTATGAATATTATCTAGTAAGAGTAGATGTATTTAGTAGATGAATCAAAACCATCTCAATGACTGAAACAGCTGACACTGCATTGTTGGACAAGTGGGAAATATTTGCATCAGTTAACCAAAACTCTTCAAAGTTTACAGTCACGGGTACGCCAAGCCTAAGAGTTAGGGCCGGGGGATATTGGAGCCAAGATGGAAAGGCCCATTCCTAGTCCTGCTGGTAACCCATTCAGCAGTCACGGTCAAGGGGAGGCCGCATGGACACACAGGACGCAGTGGAAAAGAGCGTCACCCCCTGCAGAAACACCAGAAGACCCTGTCAGAGAGACATCTTCAGCCTTCATCCATGAATGGCTCAGCCTGATCGTTCTGCCTTTCACTGCACTCTTCCTTATCTTTCTTTCACTAACTATGTTTGATTGGGACACAACGGATAGCCTGATAACCTGTAGTAAATGGGAATTACAGTCTAATACTTTTCTTTACAGGACATACCTTTATGCAGAAAATGACAATCGCTCTAGCTGCTGGGTTTGTGCCCATATTCCCATCCACTCCAAGGGAGGGATCCCCCGAGATCCATACCTTTTAATGAATCTGACCCTGCTGAATGGGGGCTGCATCAGGGTCGTTCTGCTGCTGTCACAACTTTTCACACACCCCTGGTTTCCTTAAGTTGGTGGGCGTCCAAACACTTCCAGAGATAAAGCTGGTGATTAGCGGATATAAGATGGACACATTTAAATGTTGGATCCCGCCTCAATACAATCATCCCGTACACCCCCCTCCCCTATCCTCACCAATCTCTCACACATGACTCCAACGCTAGGAACTATTTGCATCAAGAGCAAGCGTCCCTCAGGATGGCAGGCTGGTTTCAGTAAGTGTCTGCACTCCCTGCTCATTACTTCAACTGCTTACCGGTCCATTGTGGACAGGAGCATATCTAACCTCAGGGTTCCCAACAAGACCGCCATCAATTCCTCGTTTCCCACGTTTTGGACTGGAGCCCAATGCAATAATCTGTTGCCCTTCAAGGGCACTGATTTCTTTTGTGGTCATATGGCCTACCCCTGGCTGCCTACCTCCTGGACTGGCAGCTGGTATTTAGGTTATGATGTCTCTTTCCTTTAACACTCCCACACTTTGCCTTTTGAGAATTCGAAACCACACATCAAGAGAGCGCTCACAACTTTTCAGCACCTTTTCACTACCTTCTCCCCTCCCTATGCTACCCTCTACCTTGAGACATAGAGATGTACAGCGTGGAAACAGACCCTTCGGTCCAACCCGTCCATGCCGACCAGATATCCCAACCCAATCTAGTCCCACCTGCCAGCACCCGGCCCATATCCCTCCAAACCCTTCCTATTCAAATACCCATCCAAATGCCTCTTAAATGTTGTAATTGTACCAGCCTCCATCACATCCTCTGGCAGCTCATTCCATACATGTACCACCTTATGCGTGAAAAAGTTGCCCCTTAGGTCTCTTTTATATCTTTCCCCTCTCATCCTAAACCTATGCCCTCTAGTTCTGGACTCCCTCACCCCAGGGAAAAGACTTTGTCTATTTATCCTCTCCCTGCCCTTCATAATTTTGTAAACCTCTATAAGGTGGTTGAGGTTCGGCGAATTGTTACCACTCTGGAAGAGATTGCCAATGCCACATCTTCAGCCTTTGACCTGCTCAATGCAGGGATGGTCACTGTCTGCACCATTACTCTCCAAAATCACATTGCCCTCGACTACCTGTTAGCCGAGAAAGGAGGCACTTGTACCCTTATCAGCTCTGACTGCTGTGCCTACATCCCTGACTCCAGTGAGAACATTACTATCATGGCCGCCCACATTCACAAGGCAGCCTCCTCCCTCCATGACACTACTCCCCGTTGGGACCTTTGGACATGGATGGGTGGCTGCTTGGCTCTTGGGCTTCTGCCCTCCTCCAGGGTCTTGCGCTTCTCGTTGCAGGTTTTGTTCTGCGAGCACTTAGCATTATTTTCCAGAAACAGTGCTGTGCCCATTTCAGCTGTCTTCTGATGCTGAATATCCCAGCATCTTTCCAACTTGTGCTGCTTCCCTTTTCTGACATTCCCCCACCAATGGATGGTTTCACTGACTCGGACTCTCTCGATCCTGGTGACCCTGACTATGACAGTTACCGAGGCGACTCTAAACCCCCACCACCAATACACACCATTGGGTCCGCTACATCCCTCCTTTTGCCAGTTCCTCTGAACTGCCCTCCTGATTTGGTGAAAAGGAAGGAAGGAATTGTGGGAGAATTATTACATTCTGGTCAGCCATTTTGTCACATATTAAAAACCTAGAACCATTTTCAAGCTCAGCTTAGTGCCTGCTTGCTCAAGCTTGTTTCCAGGCTAAGATTGTCTTTTCCAGGCTCATCAGAGACAGTCGGCCTTGCAGCTGTACTGCTACCTGTTAAACACATTCTTTCCTTGCATGGGAATATTCTTCTCTTTGCAAGTACCTATTATATACTTATCAGCTACTAACCAACACTGCCAAGACATTAAATCACTGGGCAAAGTGACTTAGTTTGCTAATTGTTAAAGTTTTGTAACCTATATAATCACACAACTCTCTCTTTCTCGTCGGAGTGACTTGTGACCATTAAGTTGACTTGGCTCTCCCCGTGAGCTCCTGAATGAACAGTCAATAACCCAAGGTTTTTGTGTCATGATTACATATCTAAATTGGACTACTACAAGCAAGTCACCCAAGGCATAATCTACTTCCATCCCCAGCATGGATCAAGGGGCTACCCTTTTTTGCCAGACAAGTAAATGTGTCAAGCTCAGGAAACAAAGCCTGTCAAACATTAATAGACACAGATCGAGACCAACCTTTTCCAGAATCTGTCCCTTCCCCTCGATTGACTTTCTTTTTCCCTCAGCTCCTACAGACCAACAGCTAAACCCAAGGATGAGAAAAGAAATGGAAAAGGGGGTGAGAAAAGAAGAGAGCCGTCCTCACAGATGTTAAACAGAGGAAGTTGCAGTCTGGGGTGAAGCTCAATCGTCTTTCAGAGAGAGAGAGGAGCAATAGCAACTTCAGCCGCTCTTGATCCAACTTCCGCATTCAGACAATAGGGGGCTCTGATTGGCAGGAGGACCAGTCTCCTTCCGGTCATCCAGGGATTCCCAAAGGTTGGTCTCCCCGTCCATCAGAACGATAAGGGGTGGGGCTCCACTCATCTCACACATGCGCACCATGAGCATTGCTCACGGCCGATAGAGCGGTTTCTGGATCGCATGGGATTGTGGGGGCTGCAACGGCCATTACAGAGATGAAATCAAGAGAGCCACATGCCTTCTTAATCGTCTTTTTCCATGTGTTGGTAACGTACACGTCGTGAAACAATCTTTATTCTATTTTAAATTGATACACTGAGTGAAACGCTACAGGTGTTCAGCACATCGCTCTTTATCTGTCCCCAAATAAGGACTGAATCAAAGCCACATCTGTCCCACCTGAACGTCGATTTTTTTTTTAAACTTGCGGGTTCCAACTCTCTGTTTCAACCATTTATTAAAAGTTATTCGTGGTGCATGAGCATTGCTGGCTGGCCAGCATTTATTTCCCCTTGAGAAGGTGGTGGTGACCTGCCTTCTTCAACTGCTGTGGTCCACATGCTATATGGTGACCTACAATGCCCTTCTGGAGGGAATTCCAGGATGTAGCTCCAGCGACACTAAAGGAACAACAAGTTGCTTCCAAGTCAAGATGGTGAGTGGCTTGGAGGGGTACTTGCAAGAGGTTCTTTTCCCAAGTATATGTTATCCTCGTCCTTCTAAATGGAAGTGTTTTGTGGTGTGGAAGGTATTTTCTAAGTATCTTTGGTGAATTTCTGTGGTGTATCTTGTAGATCGGACACACTACTGCTTCTCAACAGTCGGCCAGAGGGAGTGGATGTATGTGGAGATGGTTCCAATCAAGCGGGCGACTTTGTACTGGATGGTATCAAGCTGTTTGAATGCTGTTGAAGCTGCACCCATTCAAGCTGGTGGGAGAGTATTCCATTACACTGCTGACTTGTGCCTTGTAGAAGATGGACAGGTTTTGGGGAGTCAGGAGGTGAGTTACTTGCCGCAGTATTCCTGACCTGATTAGATTACCTACATTATGGAAACAGGCCCTTCAGCCCAACAAACCCACACCAACCCTCCGAAGAGCAACCCACCCACACACATTCCCCTACCCTGTATTTACCCCTGACGAATACACCCAACACTATGGGCAATTTAGCATGGCCAATTCACTTAACCTGCACATCTTTGGACTGTGGGAGGAAACCGGAGTAGCCGGAGGAAACCCACACAAACACGGGGAGAATGTGCAAACTCCACACAGACAGTTACCCGAGGCAGCAATTGAACCTGGGCCCCTGGTGCTATGAGGCAGCAGTGCTAACCACTGAGCCACCTGTAACCTGTTCTTGTTGCCATTGTGGCTGTAGTTAGTCTAGTTGAGTTTCTGGTCAATGGTAAACCCCAAGGATATTGATAGTGGGGTGCTTAGTGACAGTAACACTATTGAATATCACGGGCCGTGGTCAGATTATCTCTTTTGGGGATGAGTCATTGTTTGGCATTGGCATGGCATAAATGTTACTTCCCACTCGTCAGCCCATTAGATATTGTTAAGATCGTGTTGCATTTCAAACTGAAGTTTGTGAGGAGATGTGAATAGTGCTGAACATTGTGCAATTATTGGCGAATATTTCCACCTCTGACCTTATGATGGAGGAAGGTCATTGATGAAGATGGTTGAGCCTAGGACACTACCCTATGAATTCCTGCAGAGATGTCCTGGAACTGAGATGACTGACCTACAACAACCATAGCAATTTTTCTATGTGCCTGGTGTGGCCTAACAATTAAGACACACAAACAATATTTTAAAACTAATTGAAGGAATACATACAAGACACCCCTCTTTTGGGAGTCTCCAGTGCAAGCTTTTCTGTTCGAGAAACAATCTGATAAGTGTTGACTTTCATCAACCTTTTTGATCTTTGCCACTCACTGCGCCCCCTGTCCATTCCCCCTACCACTCACAGCTCCCCTTGTGCATTCTCTCTCCATCCCCAGCATCTTGTTTATTCTCCCTCTATACTCCGACCACCCTGTTCATTGTCTCTCACGCAACCCTCTACACCCCTGTTGTTTTTCTCCACACCCTCTGCTCCTTTCCAATCCTCCTACCCACCCTGTGCCCCCATCTATTCTTTCTCATCACACCCTCTATCCCATGTCCATTCTTCCAGCCCCCCACCACCCATTCTCTCTTTCTCCCTCCCACCCCACCCCCACCATCTGCCACCCTCGCCCATTCTCTCTCCCCTGTTGTGGGAAAAACACTAGGCTCAGACTCAGAATTGGGGTTCAATGACAGAGTTTATTGCATAATGAAATACCGGAGCTCCGGGGAGAGAAAGACACCAACAACACAGTGTCAGCTGCGGGTCTTCTCTCGACCTGGAACACATGTCAAGAAACTTTTATGCATCTTGTGATACAATCGGTCAGTGATGAGATTATTGTCTTTGTAACATAGAGTCATAGAGATGTACAGCATGGAAACAGACCCTTCGGTCCAACCCGTCCATGCCGACCAGATATCCCAACCCAATCTCGTCCCAACTGCCAGCACCCGGCCCATATCCCTCCAAACCCTTCCTATTCATATACCCTTCCAAATGCCTCTTAAATGTTGTAATTGTACCAGCCTCCACCACCAGCTCATTCCATACACGCACCACCCACTGCGTGAAAAAGTTGCCCCTTAGGTCTCTTTTGTATCTTTCCCCTCTCACCCTAAACCTATGCCGTCTAGCTCTGGACTCCCCGACCCCTTTGTCTATTTATCCTATCCATGCTCCTCATATGATTTGCTTATGGTAATCATTGCAGAATCGTTTATAGTTTCGATACAGTCTTTGTCAGTTCCAGCACAACCTCTGTTAATTTCCGCACAGTCTTTTCAACTTCAGTGCAGACATTGTCAATTTCAATGCAGACATTGTCAATTTCAATGTCTGCATTGAAATCCATTGTTGTAGTAATGGGCGCTAATTGCTCTTCCTGAGAAGGGGGATTACTGCAGCCCTGGCTATTAGCATTTCGTATTGAGTCTGTATCAAGCTGTTGGCTGGACTCAGACACTTCGGCGGGCAGTGTTCATTACTCATGTGTATTTTCTACCCCACCCGCCTTAAACTAATCAACTGGGTTGCGAGTCCATTGTGGTGGGCCCGGGCAGTATCTGTATCTGCTCTGCTGTTTCCCTCCCTATTGTGATCCGGGGGCCTTTTTGTGTGTCAAGTTGGCCAACGGATGGCTCAACGGCCATCTTGTGTATCCGTGTGCCTAGTGTCATCCTGCTCCATGCCAGCTCCCCCTGGCCATTCTCTCTATCAAGCCCACTCATTCTCTCTGTCTCTCTGTACCACCCTCTGTACCCCCCAGTCTCTCTCTACCCCCAACCCTCTGCCCCCGATGAAGGGCTTTTGCCTGAAAAGTCGATTTTGCTGCTCCTCGAATGCTGCCTGAACTGCTGTGCTCTTCCAGCACCACTAATCCAAAATCTGGTTTCCAGCATCTGCAGTAATTGTTTTTACCTAATGAAGGGCTCCTGCCCGAAACATCGATTTTCCTGCGCCTCGGTTACTGCCTGCTTTGCATTTCCAGGTGAACTCTAATCTTGACTGTAAAGGGGTGAATGGCCTAGTCCTAGTCTTGTGAAGTAGATTCCGACTATCTAAAAATAGAGTCACAGAGCACAGAAACATAACCTTCGGTCTATGCCGACCAGATATCCTAAATTAATCCAGTGACCCATTTACTAGCATTTGGCCCCTTATCCCTCTGAATCTTTCCTATTCATGTTCCCATGCAGGTGCATATTAAACATTATCATTGTACCAGCCTCCACCACTTCCTCTGGCAGCTCATTCCATACACGCACCGCCCTCTGTGCAAAAAGGTTGCCCATCAGAAATCTTTTCCCTCTCACCTTCAACCTCTGCC
The DNA here is from genome assembly GCF_037043375.1 of Chiloscyllium plagiosum. Classification (NCBI taxonomy): domain Eukaryota; kingdom Metazoa; phylum Chordata; class Chondrichthyes; order Orectolobiformes; family Hemiscylliidae; genus Chiloscyllium; species Chiloscyllium plagiosum. The sequence goes on from NW_028270165.1 coordinate 82,566,130, forward strand.
GTCCAGTTCTGGACTCGCGCACTACCCTGGGGAAAAGACGCATACAGGTTGAGCAGCCAGACTGATTGCAAAAGCAATAAAATGTCGAATCACAGGGAAAAACAAACTGTGGCTCTATCCCTTTTTTCCCTCTTGACCTTTGAACTCTGAAAACACGAGCACCCGCAGTGAGCGGACTGCGCATGTTTTCCGGTGTCAGCAAAACTGTGGGCATGCTCATCGCTTTCCGGAAAAAAGCGCGCGACCTTCCTCTGATGGCCCAATAGGGAACCAGGGAGGACCGGAAGGAGACTGGTCCTCCTGCCAATCAGAGCCAGCCCATTGTCTGAATGCGGAAGATCGACCATGAGTTTCTGAAGCTGCTACTCCTGCTCCTCTCTTTCTGAACCAATATTGAGCTTCACCCGGACTGCAAATTCCTTCCTCTGTCTGAGATCTGTGAGTACGGCACTCTCTTTTCTCGCCCCTTTTTCAATTTCTTTTTCATTCTGGGGTTCATTTGTTGACTTGCAGCAACTGAAAGGAAAGGGAGTGAATCCGGGAGGTGACAGACTCTGGAAACGTGGTCCAGGTCTGTGTCTCAATTGGCAAAATAGACAGGCAGGAGGCTGGAAGGGCACAGCAAGCCAGGCAGCATCAGGAGGTGGAGAAGTTGATGTTTCAGATGTAACCCTTCTTTAGGATTGGGGATGGGTGCCAGGGCCGGGGGCTAAAGTGGGGATAGATGAAGATAGGGAGAGGATACGACCTGATTATTCAATGGGAGGAAGAAATCGGGTTGGTGGCAGGAAGGAGTGGAAATGAGGGGCAAGGGGCTGAGAAGGGAGTCAGGGGATGGAAAGGCAGGTTATTTGAAATTGGAGAACTCAATGTTGAGTTCTGCAGGCCATAGGCTGCCCGGGCGGAAGATGAGGTGTTGTTCACCCAATTTGTGGTTTGGTTCATTGTGGCAATAAAGGAAGCCTAAAATGTTCTTGTCAGAAAGGGAGTGGGAAGGGGAATTAAAATGGGTGGTGACTGGGAGGTCTGGTTGGCCTCTGTGGACCTGGCTGCGATGACCGGCAAACTATTCCGCAAGTTTACGTTCTGTATCCCCGATGTAGAGAAGACCACAATTGACAAACACACAGCAAATGCAGTACCACATTGTGAAGTAATAGCCATTGCTGTGAAAAAAGCAGAAAGGAGGTGTATTGTTTAAATGGTGATGTATTGGGATGTGGAGAAAGTGAGGATTGCAGACGCTGGAGATCAGAGTCAAAGTGTGGCACTGGAAAACACAGTAGGTCAGGCAGCATCCAAGGAGCAGGAGAGTTGACGTTTCGGGCACGATCCCTTCATCAAGAATGATGTATGGATGTACAAATGATCAATGTCCTCCTACACCAGTCACTACCAGTTGTCAGATAGGAGCCGCAAGCAATCAGCAAGGCAAGTGGTATATTAGCAACAGGAATAGAGTTCAGAAGTGGGGATGTCTTCCTGCAGTTAGGGGGTCATTGAATATTATTCAAGGCTGAGTTCATCTGATTTTGGAACAATAAAAAAGTGGATGTTAATGGGGGAAGGCAAGAAAATGATTTTAAGACCAATATAGAACAGTTACAGAGCCATACAGCACAGAAACTGGGTACTGGGTACTGAGGGATAGGATTTATGAGTATCTGGAAAGGCACTGCTTGATTAGGGACAGCCAGCACGGATTTGTGAAGGGTAGGTCTTGCCTTACAAGTCTGATTGAATTCTTTGAGGAGGTGACCAAGCATGTGGATGAGGGTAGAGCAGTGGATGTAGTATACATGGATTTTAGTCAAGCATTTGATAAGGTTCCCCATGGTAGGCTTATGCGGAAAGTCAGGAGGCATGGGATAGAGGGACATTTGGCCAATTGGAGAGAAAACTGGCTAACCGGTCGAAGTCAGAGAGTGGTGGTAGATGGTAAATATTCTGCCTGGAGCCCAGTTACAAGTGGAGTTCCGCAGGGATCGGTTCTGGGTCCTCTGCTGTTCGTAATTTTTATTAATGACTTGGATGAGGAAGTCGAAGGGTGGGTCAGTAAATTTGCAGATGATACGAAGATTGGTGGAGTTGTGGATAGTGAGGAGGGCTCTTGTCGGCTGCAAAGGGAATTGGATATGATGCAGAGCTGGGCTGAGGAGTGGCAGATGGAGTTCAACCCTGCCAAGTGTGAGGTGGTCCATTTTGGAAAGACAAATAAGAATGCAGAATACAGGGTTAACGGTAGGGTTCTTAGTGAGGTGGAGGAACAGAAGGATCTTGGGGTCTATGTTCATAGGTCTTTGAAAGTTGCCACTCAGGTGGATAGAGCTTGTAAGAAGGCCTATGGTGTATGAGCGTTCATTAGCAGAGGGATTGGATTCAAGAGTCGTGAAGTGATGTTGCAACTGTACAGGACTTTGGTTAGGCCATATTTGGAGTACTGTGTGCAGTTCTGGTCGCCTCACTTTAGGAAAGATGTGGGAGCTTTGGAGAGGGTGCAGAGAAGATTTACCAGGATGTTGCCTGGAATGGAGAATAGGTCGTACGAGGATAGGTTGAGAGTGCTAGGCCTTTTCTCATTGGAACGGCGAAGGATGAGGGGTGACTTGATAGAGGTTTATAAGATGATCAGAGTAGACAGTCAGAAACTTTTTCACCGGGTGCAACAGAGTGTTACAAGGGGACATAAATTTAAGGTGAAGGGTGGAAGGTATAGGGGAGATGTCAGGGGTGGGTTCTTTACCCAGAGAGTGGTGGGGGCATGGAATGCCCTGCCTGTGGGAGTGGTAGAGTCAGAATCTTTGGTGACCTTTAAGCGGCAATTGGATAGGTACATGGATGGGTGCTTAAGCTAGGACAAATGTTTGGCACAACATCGTGGGCCGAAGGGCCTTTTCTGTGCTGTATTGTTCTATGTTCTATGTTCTAGAAACAGACCCTTCAGTCCAAATAGTCCATGCCAACTATATTCACAAACTAAACTAGTCCCACCTGCCTATGTTTGACCCATATCCATCCGAACTTTCCTTATTCATGTATTTATTCAAATGGTTTTTAAATGCTGTTACTGTACCTGCATTCACCACTTCCTCTGGACATTCATTCCAAACACAAACCACTCTGTGTAAAAGAAAAGGTGCCCCTCCTGCCTTTTTAAAATCTTTCTCCTCTCACCTTCAAATTTACTGCCTAATCTTGAAACCCCCACCCTAGGGAAAGGATACCCAGCGGTCACCTCATCTATCCCCCTCATGATTTTATAAACCTCTGTAAGGTCACCTCTCAACCTCATGTGGTCCAGTGAGCAAGTCCCAGCCTATTCAGCTTGATGTCGGCAGATTCACAACCAATCTGTTGAATGTTGGTGCAGGCTTGAAAGACCAAATGGCCTACTGCTGCTTCCAATTCTCTCACGCTGTGTCCAGGACAGCAAGAGAACATAAGACATCGGAGCAGAAATTAGGCCATCCAAAGTCTGCTCTGCTATTCAATCATGGCTGATAGGTTTCTCAACTACATTCTCACACTATGTCTCTATAACCCTCCATCATCTTGATACTCAAGAACGTCTCTATCTCAGTCTTGAATATCCTCAGTGACCTGGTCTCCACAGCCTTCTGTGGCAATGAATTCCACAGATTCACCACTCTCTGGCTGAAGACGTTTCTCCTTATCTCCATTCTAAAAGGTTTCTCCTTTACTCTCAGGCTGTACCCACTGGTTCTAGTCCCTCCAACCAATGGAAACATCTTCCCAACTTCCACTCTGTCCAGGCCATTCAGTATTCTTTATGTTTCAATTAGAACCCCCCTTAGTGTGGGCCTGTTAATCAGCATGAACCAGACCCTTCAGGATAACGTAAGGCAGGGATTAGGTGAGCAAACTGAGAATACAGGGAGAGCGTATGGGATGGAGATTTTCAACTTCGAGGGTATAAGAGAGGAAAGCGAGTTCACTACGAATTAGAATTGATCGGATGGGCTGATGGGCCAAGGAGTGACAGTTTACTTTAGAGAAATGTATGGTTTGCATCTTGGACAAGTAATCTAGACAGGACGGACACAGTTAAGGGGAGTGTTGCAGAACAAAGAGACCTTGGAGTGCAGGTTCATAGTTCCTTGAAAGTGGAGTCACCAGTAGACTGGATAGTGAAGGAGGTGTTTGGTATGCTTTCCTTTATTAGTCAGAGTAGAGAGTACAGGAATTGGGAGGTCATGTTGTGGCTGTATAGGCCATTGGTTAGTCCACATTTGCAAGACTGCATTCATTACTGGTCTCCCTGTTATAAGAAAGATTAGATTAGATTAGATTAGATTAGATTAGATTAGATTAGATCAGATCACTTACAGTGTGGAAAAAGGCCCTTCGGCCCAACAAGTCCACACTGACCCGCCGAAGCGCAACCCACCCAGAGCCATTCCCCTACATTCACCCCTTCACCTAACACTACGGGCAACTTAGCACGGCCAATTCACCGAACCTGCACATTTTTGGACTGTGGGAGGAAACCGGAGAACCCGGTTGTGAACATTTGAAAGGGGTCAGAAAAGATTTACGAGGCTGCTGTCAGAGTTGGAGGGTTCAGGATACAGGGAGAGGCTCAATAGGCTGGGGATATTTTGCCTAGAGCATTGGAGGCTGAGGGGTGACCTTATAGACATTCATCAGAGGCATGGATAGAGTGAATACTCAAGGTCTTTTCCCCAAGGTAGGAGAGTCCATAACTAGAAGGCACATGTTTGAGGTGAGGGGAAATTTTAAAAGGCATCTGGATTGGTACATGCATAGGAAGGGTTCAGAGGGATATGGGCCACATGCAGGCAAATTGGGTTAGATTAATTTAGGATATCTGTTTGGCCGGACAAGTTGGACCAAAGGGTCTGTTTCTGTTCTGTATGACTCTAATCTCCTTCGGTGAAAGCAGAAGTGTGATTGTGAAGGCTGGAGTTTCAGAGCAGCTTTCAAAGATGTTTTGCCCTTAATGGGAGCAGAACAAGTTGAGTGAAATCTTGCATTTGTGAGACAGCAACTGAGTGAGTGAGTACATCCGAGGTTTTGGTGGAAAGTGGGATTTCATTGCACGGTAGGATGAAGCCTTACCCTATCCAGTCATTTCTTCTGGTGAATGAAACCAGGCCTCAATATTAGGAGGAGTAGATTTCGGACAGAGATGAGGAGGAATTGCGTTTCCTGGAGAGTAGTGAATCTATGGAATTTTCTGCAGAAGGAAGCAGTAGAGGCAGCTTCATTAAGTATATTTAAGACACAGTTGGATGGGGTTTTGCAATGGTAAGGGAATAAAGGGTAGTTGGGACAATGCAGGAAGGAGGAGCTGAGACAATGGATAGATCAGCCATGAGCTTAATGAATGGCTGAGCAGGCTAGGCGGGACAAATGGGCCTACTCCTGCTTCTATTACTACTTCCCATGGCTAACCCACCTAACCTGCACATCCCTGGACACTATGGGCAATTTAGCATGGCCAATCCAAATCAAGGCCCGTGAGCAATGTAGTCGTGTGGGAAATGAACATCAGAGAATGACAGAAAGGGTCAAGGAGAGTAAATATTCCAGCAATCAAAACTGGATTCTAAAGATCACAAAAATTGAAACTAAAAACAGTGTCTGAATGTGTGCTGCATTGTAACAAAAGTGAATGAATCGACTGCACACATTAAAGAGAATAATTATGACCTGAGACTCCTTACAGAGACATGACTTCAGGATGACAAGGATTGGATCCTGAATATCGAGGGTTTGGTCAAATGGGAAGCGAGGTAAAGGTAGAGGGTTGGCACTGCTCACCAAAGCACAGATCACAGGGTCAGCTGGTGTCAGCTCGGATTTCAGGTCCGGATTTCTCTGTCCTGTGTTGATCTCCCTGTTCTCACGGAGTGAGATGTCGGTCTGTTCTCAGCTCTGCGGGATTTCTGCTGAAGCTTTGACCCACGCCCCCCCGCCCTGCCCTTTACACCATCTGGAACAATAAAACATTCAGCCAATCAACTCCCAACCAAAAAAAAATGAAACCAAATTTGAAAGAAATAGGTGCTCATGCTTAATGTTTGTTCATTAGGAAGTAAACCCGAAAGGGGGTCTCCCAGGATTCTTATAGTGCCCAACCTGAGGAATTCTCTCTCCCTTACATCTAACTATTAGTACCCAGCTATGATTTACAACAATATTTACACCAACAGAAGTGAGGCATCTGTTCTCGAATAGATATAAAGACATTCAGGATAGAAATAGACATTTTCTCTCTCTCATGCACACAAAAACATAAGTCCATGGGAGTGAATGTATATTTTTGCACAGCTGAGCTGAAGTGTCACTTTTTGTTATAAAGCCTTAAGTTATCTCAAGAAGGTGCCTTACAGGAAGTTCAAGATTTACATATTGATGATGCCTGCAACCCATTCGAAAAGATGAAAGACTTAACAATCCAGGTTTGTTCAATATATCATTTCAACGGCAGGTCATTATGTTTTTCTATAAATTCTGTGACTTATTCTCCATAACCACCTAATGAAGGAGCAGCGCTCCACATTCTAGTGCTTCCAAATAAACCTGTTGGACCATAACCTGGTGTTGTGATTTTTAACTTTGTCCAGGTTAGGGGGGGATTTGTTACGCTAAATTACCCATAGTGCCCAGGGATGTTCAGGTTAGGGTGGATTGGCAGTGCTAAATTACCCATAGTGCCCAGGAATGTGCAGGTTAGGTTTATTAGTCAGGGGCTAAATGTAGAGCACTAGGGGTAGGGGAATGGGTGTGGGTGGGTTACCCTTGGGAGGGTCGGTGTGGCCTTGTTGGGCCGAGTGGCCTGCTTCCACGCTGTGGGGATTCTCTGGAGGGAAGGGAATTTCTGCAAACTGTGCAAGGCAGCGCAGGCGCAGTGTTGGGTCCCACTGCTGGCTGAGCCCTGGATCCCGCCCCTCCCCTTTCTCTCGCCCCTTCTCCCTTACCCTACCCCACCCCAACCCATTGATGGCGTCACAACACAGAAGTGACCCTGTCAGTTTCAGGGTGTAGCTCCTTCCCTCTGGGCAACTCTTCCTCCTGTGTGTGAGAGAGAGGGGAGGGGGGAAATCTATTCACTTGTAGCAACTGGAGTGAATCCAGGCAGGGAGCAGACTCTGTAAACTCAGGTATGTATCTTAATTACCCGGGTGAGGAGGGACAGAAGGATGGGGTAGGGCTGTTTTCCCCATCGCGCCAGAGTCTGATAGGTGACATTATGGACTTTTATAAAATGATGAGGGGCATGGATAGGGGAAGTAGACAAGGCTTTTTCTTTGGGATGGGGAAGTCCAGAATTCAAGGGTAATAGGTTTCAGGTGAGGGCGGAGGAGATGTAAAAGAGATCTCAGGGGCAGCTTTTTCACGGAGAGGATGGTGCATGTATGGAAGGAGCTGCTGGAGGAAGTAGTGGGGGCTGGTACAATTACAACAGTTAAAAGGCATCTGGATGGGTGCATGAATACAAACGGTTCAGACAGATAGGGGCCAAGTGATAGCAAATGCGACTGGCGTCATAGAGGTGTACAGCATGGAAACGGACTCTTCAGTCCAATGCGTCCATGCCGACAAGATAGCCAATCCAATTTAGTCCCACCTACCAGCACCCGGCCAATATAGGGGCCAAATAATGGGAAATGTGACTTGATTAATTTAGGATATCTGGTCAACTCAAATGAGGTGGGCCAAAGGGTCTGTTTCGGTGCTGTCTGGTGCTAATTGTCTTCGGTGAAAGCAAAAGTGTGGTTGTGAAGACTGGACTTTCAGAGCAGCTTTCAAGTATGTTTTGCCCTGACTGGGAGCAGAAGAGTTTGGCTGAAGTGTGTCTGTGTTAATGCCTTGATGTCTCATTTTGCTCCCACCTTCCTGGGGATGTTAACCATTTCACGTCTGGTTGTTCCTCAAGAAGCTGCATGGCAGGTTCACCCTGAATTGATACACTTTTTTTGCTTCCCAAAATCAGACCTGCTCACTCTCAGCAGGATCCCAGCGTTGTGAAAGATATTAACTTTCAGGTGGAGGTATCCAAAATTCAGAGAGATGTCAGTCTTGACATTTTTGCTTTTCTGCCCCTGTAAGATCCTGAATCAGCACCTTCAGGAGAATGAGTTAGCACAGAGGGGGAAGAGAGTAAGTGGCTTGGTGTTTTCAGATTTGTGGAGGGGACGGCACTGTAGCTCAGTGATTAGCACTGCTGCCTCCCAGCGCCAGGAACCTGGGTTCGATTCGTCTTGGGCGACTGTCTGTGTGGAGTTTGCATATTCTCCCAGTGTCTGCGTGGGTTTTCTCTGGGTGCTCCGGTTTCCTCCCATAGTCCAAAGACATGCAGGTCAGGTGAATTGGCCATACTAAATTGCCCGTATTGTTAGGTCCATTCGTCAGAGGGAAATGGTTCTTGGTGGGTTACTCTTTGGAGGGTCAGTATGAACTTGTTGGGCTGAAGGGCCTGTTTCCACAATGTGTAGGGAATCTAATCTAGAAACAAAAGAAAATTCTACTTTCTGCAGAATGTTCTTAACTGTTCTGAATTTCTACCCTGGACTGACAGTGATAACTTTTGTAATCTCTTTTTACAGAGTATTTGAGATCTGAAGTTTCAAAATGAACAGCTGAAGGCCTTATGCCCAAAACAGACTCTCCTGCTGCTCTGATATTGCCTGACCTGCTGTGTTCTTCCAGTGCTGCACTTCTCGACACTCACTGTCTAGCGTCTGCAGTCCTCACTTTGACGTCAATGTCTGACAGTCACTCAATCCATTGGGACTGCAACAATTTTCAACCATGATTCTGTAAGAAGGAGGAAAGCTTTTTGGTTCCTGTTTCAGTACATTTTCAGCATCAGTGGGACTGGATGAGAGACCCTACTGTTGCAGCGCACTGTGTGTGGAGCCTGAAACAGCTATACGGCCTGTAAAGAGGAATTCACGCCAGGGAGGAGCTGCACACATGATTGTTTGCAGCTGAAGCTACGGCCATGGAGAAACCCGAGGAATCCCGCCCCATGGAGAAACCGTGGAAGTGTGGCAACTGTGGGAAAGGCTTTTGTGCCCCGTCTGCCCTGCAGACTCATTGGCGCAGTCATACCGGGGAGAGGCCGTTCTCCTGCCTCACTGTGGGAAGACCTTCAGTGATTCCTCCACCCTGCTGAGGCACCGGCTGGTCCACATAGAGGACAGGCCCTTCAGCTGCCCCGAGTGCAGGAAAGGCTTTACTCGGGCCTCCACCCTGCTGACCCAGCAGCGGGTCCTCACTGGGGAGAGGCCCTTCAGCTGCTCAGAGTGTGGGAAGGGTTTCACCCACTCCTGCCACCTGCAGAGGCACCAGCGAGTTCACGAGCCATTGCAGGGGGATTGAAGGAGTGATGGCTGAGTGGGGGGGCGGGGTGGTTACGAATCCCATCTCATTCACTCTCATCCTTTTGAGGAAAGGATTCACTCAGTCACCCGAGCTGTATCCTTTACCTGGACTCACCAACAGGTGACTCCAGACCCACAGCAATCTTGTTGACTCTACACTGCCCCAACTCTCCAACCACCCTCCCCCAGCAGATGGGCTGGGAGAATCTTACATGGAGACAGGGTCTGGGTTGAAATTGCTGAGTGAGGCAATACTTCCTCTGGATTAAGGTTGTACCAAGGATCCAATTACAAAGGGACAACTTGGTGGTTACCAATAGTAAAGGAAGTGAGGTGGGGTGGTGTTTGCGCGCTTTGACCTAGAGTTGTTGAAAAAGCAGCTACGTTTTCCATGCCTTTTTACTGGGGGGATCTGAAGCTGTAACAAAGTTGGGTCACAATAAAGGTTACCTGAACTTACCGCCAGGCTCAAGCTCTCATTAAAAGTTTTGAGCTCCAAGAGGTTTGAGTTTTAAAGCTGCTCATTTCTTTCAGCCTGCTGCACTAAGTTTCCAATGTCGTGTATCAGATGGAGCAGTGAATGAGGAGCTAGTATCGTTAGAAATTGTAAACTTTTCAGGACTGCAGGTACTGTGATGTTACATCAGCATTGTAAAGTTTCCTGGCAGCACCGGGAGGTGTGGGCTCTATTCACTAGAAATGATGTGGAGGAACCGGTGTTGGACTGGGGTGTATAAAGTTAAAATTCACACAACACCACGTTATAATCCAACAGGTTTATTTGGAAGCACTTGCTTTTGGAACACTGCTCCTTCATCAGTTAGCTGTGAGAGACGTATGAATAAAAGTGAGGGCTTGCATTTTCCTAAAACAAGGGTGGGCAGGACTTGTACAGTTAAGGATAGAGCCCTGGACCATGTTGTGAAACAGAGAAACGTTGGTGTGGAGGGGCATTCAGATACATAGTTCTTTGAAAGTTGCATCATTGGTGGACAGGGTGGTTAAGGCGGCATTTAGCACCATTGCCTTTATTGTTCCCACTACTGCGTATAGGAGTTGGGACATCATGTTGAGGTTGTACAGGATGTTGGTGAGGCCACTTCTAGAGTACTGAGTACAGTTCTGGTCACTCTGTTACTGGAAGAATACTGTGCTGTACATCTCTATGACTCTATAAAAGAGCCATTACAAATTTGATGGATCAAAGAATTACCTTTTGAGAGAGATAAATGGGAGCATCAATATTTAAGTAAACTTCCAATTTTTGTTCTCCTCCCAAAGTCTCCGTTTTGTCGGGGAGAGTGCAAGCCAGTAGGCCTTGCAACTCAACCTCATCTTGTCCTCGGAGGAGAAAGTGAGGACAGCAGATGCTGGAGATCAGAGCTGAAAATGTGTTGCTGAAAAAGCGCAGCAGGTCAGGCAGCATCCAAGGAGCAGGAGCAGAATCATTCCTGAAGAAGCGCTCATGCCCGAAACGTCATTTCTCCTGCTCCTTGGATGCTGCCTGACCTGCTGCACTTTTCCAGCAACACATTTTCAGCTCATCTTGTCCCCAACCAATATTCAAGGAAAATAAGGGATGATGAAAAATACTGGCTTTGCCAGTGATGCTCACAGTCCATAAACAAATTATGATGCTGCCATCACTGCATGTGTCAGAATTAAGTGATCAGAAAAATTCTGAACTCACACTACACACAGTTTGTGCACAATGCCATCATGTCTACTAATTCTGATCATTTCAATTGACATTCAGTCTGTACCAAATTCAGAGCAGCCACGGTTTATGTTTCATTGGCAACTCTACATGTTGACTTTCTATTATCACAATCTCTTTGACGTTGTTATATGTATTTAATCTTTAGATTGGTTGTGTCATTTAATTGTGAAACAGACTGAAAATTCACAACTTCACCAAATGCCAAAACGTTTTTATTTAGGATGTTTGGGCACTAGCACTGACAAACAAAATATCAAAGAAATACAAAGTTATCAGGAGAGATACATATCTTGTTTAACCAAATACATTGGCAGTGCAGAGAATTTCAGCAAAGTGCAATAAATATTCACTTTGTACACCTTATTCAACTCATTCAAGAATTTCAAATTGAGTTTGAGGTAATTCAAGAGCAAATGGCAACATTCGTTTGTTAATACACTCACCATTAACTCTGATAAAAATAATCTTTCAAAGTCACAATGTTTAATCCCAAACAGAGCAATTAAGTGCAAAGTTACTTTCAACCATTTGATAAAACACTGCAAATTTTATTTCATATGAAAAACAATTTTATAGTTTTGATAAGATCTTTACAAATATATTAAACAAAATAGCTTTCCTGTGTATCAATATTTACAACAGTTATGCAGCTATTATTTGGCAATTGACCAACTAATTGAAATAACTTCAGAATAAATTAGCTGCTTCATTATAATACATTAAGATATTTTAATAAAGTCATGAAAACGAAATCTTTAACACAAAGTTAAATAAAATACAAAACCATCTTACAGAATTCAATTCAAATCATATCTGTTGAATCACTAAAAGATGATGCTCAATGTACCAATGACAGACAATCACTGGTAATGAAGGAAAAACATTGTGAAGAACATATATATCTCAATTATATCTTAAATGAATATCTACTCTGTCTTGGACAACAATGACTGAAAGTTTTTTTGGCGAATTGAAACTACAATAGCAAAGCTTTAGAAAATCCATCACTGAGCCCAACCTTGAATCAATGTTTTTTTCAGGAAATCCCTTTCAGATTTCAGGCTTCTCCAGCTACAATTAGCACAAAGGGAAAGGATGAGCAATAACAATATCTAGGCTCTCACCCAAGTATTCTCCGAAGAAAAAAAAATGCATCTGGATGGGGACATGAATAAGGAAGGAATCAGAGGGATATGGGCCAAATGCTGGCAAATAGGTCACTAGATTACTTTAGGATATCTGGTTGGCCTGGACTGAAGGGTTTGTTTCTATGTGCTCATAACAGATACTCCTCTTCTGTGATCCCCAGTCATCTCCCCATACCAGCTGTACTTTTCATGAAATAATTTGACAATTGTTGACTTCTATCAACCTCTTCAATCCTGAGAAATTTCCTCTCTCTGCAAAATGTGGTTCACGTTGGCAAGTTCAATCCTCCTCCGTTCCTCAGGAACGCACTTTATAATGTGCAATGTTCTCAATAGCTGTTTAACATTCAATGGGGAAACTATTTTCAGTCCAACAGTTAGACAGAATTTCTCTGAAATGTTTATAGCAAATGCACTGTTCCACGAGAGCTCGTGGGGCCACAGTTAAAATGCTTTTAACAGCCTTTTCTTTAAATTTCCCTGCCTTCACAGGATAGAAATTTTCTCCCAAAAAATCCAGCAGTAAAATGATGATGGAGCTATCAGTAAAAATGACTCAGTTGGGTTATCCAAGGTTAGAAATGGAAGAACATCTCTCTTCCGGGAGGGAAAGAAGTGGGGGGAAGCAGGTGGAGTCAACTACACTGCAGTCGGTCTGCAGTCATGTGTAGGCCAGACCAGGGAAAGGATGCAGCTGGGACGACTGAGAGAATCCTTTCCCACAACAGCAGTTTCCTTCCGTGAAAAGGACGTGACTGAATCAGAATGGGGCTTCCCCACACCCCGCCCGATGGTTTCATTGTTACATTCTGACCTCCAGATTTCTGACCGAATTCCAAATATGCTATCTGCTGCGGTGGGATTCAAACCTGGGAGTTCCAGAACTGGGTTGGTAGCCCAGTCCATAATGGCACTCGACAGTCGCTCCTTCAATCCCCCTGCGATGGCACGTGAACTCCTTGGTGCCTCCGCAGGGTGGCTGCCCGGGTAAAGCCCTTCCCACATTCAGGACAGCTGAAGGGCCTTTCCCCCGTGTGGACCCGCTGATGCTTCACCAGGGCGGAGGAATCGCTGAAGGCCTTCCCACATTCGGGACAGGGGAATGGCCTCTCCCCCGTGTGGACACGCTGGTGCTTCAGCAGGTCAGAGGAATTGCTGAAGGCCTTCCCACACTTGGGGCAGGGGAATGGTCTCTTCCCCGTGTGGACCCGCTGGTGCTTCAGCAGGGTGGAGGAATCGCTGAAGGCTTTCCCGCACTTGGGACAGATGAAGGGCTTCTCCCCCGTGTGGACCCGCTGGTGCGTGCGCAAGTTGCCCATCTGAGTGAATCCCTTCCCACACTCAGGGCAGCAGAAAGGCTTCTCACCTATGTGGATCCGCTGGTGGATCAGCAGGACCGACGCCTGGGTAAAGCCCTTCCCACATTCGGGGCAGCTGAAGGGCCTCTCTCCTGTGTGGACCCGCTGGTGCTTCAGCAGGGAGGAGGAATTGCTGAAGATCTTGCCGCACTCTGTGCAGGGGAAAGGCCTCTCCTGTGTGTGGACCCACTTGTGGGTCTGAAGGGCAGAGGAATTGTTGAAGACCTTCCCACACTCGGGGCAGCTGAAAGGCTTCTCCCCAGTGTGGACCCGCTGGTGCGTCCGCAACTTGCCCACCTGAGTGAACCCCTTCCTGCACTCGGAACAAGGGAATGGCCTCTCCCCAGTGTGGACCCGCCTGTGGGTCAGTAGGGTGGAGGAGGTGCTGAAGGCCTTCCCACACACAGTGCAGGAGAACGGCCTCTCCCCCGTGTGGACCCGTAAGTGGGTCTGCAGGTCAGAAGAATAGCAGAAGTCCTTCCCACAATCGGGGCAGCTGAAGGGCCTCTCCCCGGTGTGGACCCATCGGTGCCTCAGTAGGGCGGAGGAATTGCTGAAGGCCTTCCCACACTTGGGGCAGGTGAATGGCCTCTCTCCGGTGTGACTGCGCCAATGTATCTCCAGGGCAGATGGAGCACGGAAGCCTTTCCCGCAGTCGCCACACTTCCATGATTCCTCCACGGGGTGGGATTCCTCAGGTTTCTCCATGGCCGAAGCTTCCGCTGTACACAAATGCGTATAGAGCCCCTCCTCACCGTGAATTCCTCTTTCCAGGACATATAGCTGTTTCTGGCTTCACACTCAAGTGCGCTGCAACAATAGGGACTTTTATCCAGTCCCATTGATGCTGAAAACGTACTCAAACAGGAACCAAAAAGCTTTGCTCCTTCTCATAGAATCACAGTCAAACATTGTTGCAGTCTCGATGGATTGAATGACTGTCAGACATTGACAACAAAGTGAGGACTGTAGTTACTGGACAGTCAGTGCTGGAAAAGCACAGCTGGTCAGGCAGCATCCGAGGAGCAGGAAAGTCGACATTTCAGGCATAAGCCCTTCATCTGTTAATTTGGAAACTTCCGTCCTCAGATCGCCAAATACTCTGTAAAAAGAGATTACAAAAGTCATCAGTGTCAGTCCAGGGTAGAAATTCAAAACAAGCATTTCTACTTTTGGGGGAACGTTCTTTTCTTTAGTTAGTCCACAAAATTGAAAGCACCATCTCACTCTCTCCCTTTCTCTCTCCCTCTGTTCTCACATTAACGTCCCTGGGAAGTGGGGGGAAAGGAGACATCAAAGCATTAACACCGACACTAGAGAGAAACTGTACATATGTTAGTAGAAAGCCAGAGTCATAGAGATACACAGCACAGAAACAGACCCTTCGGTCAATCTCTTCCGTGCCAACCTGATACCCAAAATCAATCTCGTCCCATTTGTCAGTACTTGGCCCATTCCCTCTGGACCCTTCCTATTCAAACACCCATCCAGATGCCAGCATCCACCATTTCCTCTGGCAGCTCATTCCTTACACACATCACATTCTGCATGAAAACGTTGCCCCTTAGGTCCCTTTTAAATCTTCCCCCCACCTTAAACCTATTATCTTCTGGTTCTGGACTCCCCCATCCCAAGGAAAAGCCCTTGTATATTTACCCTACTCATGCCCCTCATGCTTTTATAAAAAGTCTATAAGGTCACCCCTAAGTCTCTGGCACAGGAGGGAAAACAGCCCCATCCCATCCCTCCTCACCCGGGTAACTAAGACACATTCCTGAGTTTGCAGAGTCTGCCCCCTTCCTGGAATCACTCCAGTTGCTCCAAGTGAACAGATTTTACCCCCACTCCCTCCCAGGATGAAGAGTTGCCCAGAGGGAGGGAGTTTCACTCTGAAACGGACAGGGCCACTTCCGCGTTATGACGTCATAGATGAAGCGAGGGGGCGGGGAAAGGCCAACAGCTCCGCCCACTGCGCCTGCGCAGCCCTGCAGTTTGCAATTGGGTAATCCCTTCCTTTCAGAGAATTCCCAGAGTGTGGAAGCAGGCCACTCGGCCCAAGGAGTCCATACCGACCCTCCGAAGGGGAACCCACCTACACCCATCCCCCTATTGCCCTGACTAATGCACCTAACGTGCACATCCCTGAGCACTATGAGTAATTTAGCTTGGCCAATCCAACCTAACCTGGACAAAGTTAAAAATCAAACACCCAACAGGTTGATTTGGAAGGACTGGTGTTAACAGCGCTGCTCCTTCATCAGGTGGTTGTGGAGAATAAGATCATAAGGCACAGAGTTCATGGAAAAACATTACAGTGCCCTGCCACTGAAATTACATATTGAACAGACCTGGATTAAGTCTTTCATCGTTTAGAATGGGTTGCAGGTATCAACAATATGTAAATCCTAGAACTTCCTATCAGTTATGTGTGTGCATGCATGCATGAGGGAGAGAGAAAGTCTCTTTCCGTGCTGTATATCTCTATGTCTGTACGATAACAAATGCTTTATTTACGTTGGTGTAAATATTGTTGTAAATCATAGCTGGGTACTAATAGTTAGATGTAAGGGAGAGAGTATTCCTCAAGTAGGCAGCTCATTCTATAAGAATGCTGGGAAATCTCTATTTCTGGTTTACTTCCTAATGAACAAACATTTGGGGGTAGCACGGTGGGTCAGTGGTTAGTACTGCTACCTCACAGCACGAGGGACCTGGGTTTGATTCTGTGTGGAGTTTGCACATTCTCCCCGGGTCTGAGTGGGTTTCCACCGAGTGCTCCTGTTTCCTCCCACTGTCCAAAGTTGCGCAGGTCAGGTGAATTCGTCATGCTAAATTGCCCATAATGTTAGGTGCATTAGATAGGGGTAAATGTAGGGGAATGGGTCTGGGTGGGTTACTCTTCGGAGGGTCAGTGTGGACTTTAATAGAAGGGCCTGTTTCCATACGAAAGGAATCTAATCTAATTAAGCACGAGCACCTATATATTTAACTTTGTTTAATTTTTCTTGTTTGATTCCATGCTATGACTACACTCTTGTGTCTGATTGGTTTGAGAGACTGGAGATTGTGGGTTGGGTCTCAATTCACTGAATGTTTTATTGTTCCAGAAGTGTAAAGGGGTGGGGGTGGGGGTGGGGTCGGGGTCAAAGCTTCAGCAGAAATCCAACAGAGCTGAGAGCAGACCCACATTTTACTCTGTTGGAACAGGAAAATCAACAGAGGACATAGAAACCAGGACCTGAAATCTGAGCTGACACCAGATTACCCTGTGATCAGTGCTTTCATTAGCACCTCTCCCATTGTCTTGCTTTCCATTTGACTACCCCCCTCAATTTTCAGGATCCAATCCTTGTTATCCTGAAGCCATGTCTCCATTAGGAGTCACAGATCATAATTATTCTCTTCAATGTGTGCAATCAATCCATTCGCTTTTGTTACAATGCAGCACACATTCAGACACACCGTTTTTAGTTTCAATTTTTGTGATCTTTAGAATCCAGTTTTGATTGCTGGTATATTTACTCTCCTTGTCCCTTTCTATCATTCTCTGATGTTAATTCTCCAGATCACGACATTGCTCACTGGCCTTGATTTGGATTGGCCAGGCTAAATTGCCCAGAGTGTCCAGGGATATGCAGGTTAGGTGGGTTAGCCATGGGAAATACAGGGTTATAGTTCCATAGTAATAGAAGCAGGAGTAGGCCATTGGCTCATCGAGCCTCCTCAGCCATTCATTAAGCTCATGACTGACCTATCCATCGTCTCAGCTACTCCTACCTCCATTGTCCCAACTCCCCTTAATTCCCCTACCATTGCAAAAACCCATCCAACTGTGTCTTGAATATACTTAATGAAGCTGCCTCTCCTGATTCCTTGGCAGAAAATTCCATAGATTCACTACTCTCCAGGAAAAGCAGTTCCTCCTCATCTCTGTCCTAAATCTATTCCCCCTATTGAGTCAGAGTCTCATCTACCAGCAGAAATGACTGGATAGGGTAGGGCTTCATCCCCACAGTTCAATAAATTCTCACTTTCCAAGATGTATTCACTCATTCAGTTGCTGTCTCACAAATAAAAGATTTAATTGCAACTTCTTCTGTTCCCAGACAAGGCAAAACATCTTTGAAAGCTGCTCTGAAAGTCCAGTCTTCACAACCACATGTCTGCTTTCACCGAAGATGATTAGAGTCATACAGCACAGAAACAGACCCTTCAACCCAACTCATCTGTGCCAACAAGAAATCCTAAATTAATCTAAATCATTTGCCAGCATTTGGCCCATATCCCCCTAAACTCTTCCACTTCATATTCCCATCCAGATGCCTTTGAAATTTTGTAGTAATTGTATCAGACTCCATCACCCTCTTTGAAAACGTTGCTCCTCTGGTCCCTTTTAAATCATTCCCTCTCACCTCAAACATATGCCATCTAGTTTTGGACTCCCCTATCCTGGGTACCCATCCTATCCTGCCCCTTATAAACATCTATAAGGTCACCCCTCAACCTCCAGTGCTCCACGGAAAATTTTCACCGGCCTATTTAACCTCTTTCTGTGTCTTAAACTCTCCTACTCTGGCAACAGCCTTGAAAAACCTTTCTGAACCCATTCAAGGTTTCACAACATCTTTCCTGTAGCAGGGAGCCCAGAACTGAATACAGTATTCTAAAAGTGGCCTAACCAATGTCCTGTACAGCCACTCCATGACCTCCTAAGACTCACTTTCAAGGAACCATGAACCTGCACTCCAAGATCTCTGTTTTGTGACACTCCCCTTCACTGTGCCAGTCCTGCCTGGATTGCTTGACCAAAATGCAACACCTCATATTTCTCTAAATTAAACTCCATCTGCCACTCCTCGGTCCATTGGCCCATCCGATCAATTCTAATTTACAGCAAACTCTTTTTCCTCTCTTATTCCCTGGAAGCTGAAAATCTCCATCTCACACACTCTCCCTCCATTCTCACTTTGCTGAACCTAATACCTGCTGTACCTCATCCTGAAGGGTCTGGTTCATGCTGATTAACAGGTGGCACAAAGGTAGTTCCTTTTTTGACTAAAAGCTTTTCCCTGGCTCAAGGAGACTCTGTCCATGACTTTTTCAGAGAGGTAATAAACCAGCCGAGTTCTGATCAGTCTGGTTTGAACGTGGATGAAATGGATTTTGAAAGGCCTTTTGTTGATATGTAAACAGGTGTGACTTCAGGCCAAATTGGTCATGTTTTAGAAGTGACCTGTATAAAGAAAGGGGAGTGAGCTGAGCAGTTTTAGTTCAGTATTCAACTGGTTGGCAGTTCAACAGGGAGCTATGTGGAAACTCTCTCTCTTTTCGCCTCTCAACTTCAACCTATAAGCAGGTGTTCCATTTATACTGGTTTTCAAAGGGAGTTGGCTTATTGGGACTGTTGTGTATATTCAGAACAGCATAACTGAGTCTAGTTGGCAAGGTTGAGTTCTGTAGGGTTTTCTTTATTCTGATCTTTGTGTTTCATTGTGTAATTTTGTGAATAAAATTTTGTCTGTTTTAAAATCTAGTAGTCAACCGAGCTAACTTACTCCAGGTAATTTTCACTGTGCACTTACCAAATCAAATTGCAAAGTTAAGGTCTGGGGCTGCCTGCTTAAGAATGTTTTGAGTGGTCTGGCTTAGTCCATAACACAGGCCCACACTCTCACTCAGGGGAGATATAATTGAAACATACAGAACATTGAAAGGCCTAAACAAAGTGGGCATTGGGAAGATGTTTCCATTGGTGGGAGAGACCAGAGACTAGAAAAGGGAAGACCTTTTAGAAAGGAGATAAAGGAGAAACTTTTCAGCCAGAGAGTGGTGAATCTGTGGAATTTATTGCAACATGAGGCTGTGGAGGCTAGGTCACTGAGGGTATTTAAAACTGAGATAGATAGGTTCTTGAGTATCAAGGGGATCAAGGGTTACGGGGAGGAAGTGGGAGAATGAGGTTGAGAAACTTATCAACCACAGTTGTGTAGTATGAGCAGACTTGATGGGCTGAATGGCCTAATTTCTGCTCCTATGTTTTATGATCTCTTGCTGTCTTGGACACAGTGTGAGAGAATTGGGAGCAGGAGTAGGCCATTTGGTCTTTTGAGCATGCACCAGCACTGAACAGATCATAACTGGATATGAATATACCTACATCTAAGTATAGGCTGGGACTTTTTTCACAGGAGCACAGGAGTTGAGAAGTTTATAAAACCAAGAGGGTTGTCAATGAGGTGAGTGGCTGGTGCTGTTTCCTTCAGATGGGGGTTTCAAGATTAGGGAGCAAACTTTTAAGGAGAGAGGAGAAAGATTTTAAAAAGACATGAGGAACACCTTTTTTTGAAAGAGAGTAGTTTGTGTGTGAAATCAATGTCCTAAGGAAGTGGTGGATATAGGTACAGTAACAACATTTAAAAGACATTTGGATAAGTACATGAGTAGGAAAGGTTCAGAGGGATATGGGCCAAACTACATGAGACTAGTTTAGTTTGTGAATATATTCAGCATGGACTAGTTGGACTGAAGTGTCTGTTTCTGTGCTGTATGACTCTGTAACTGTTCTGTACTGGTCTTAAAACTATTATTTTTGCCTTCCCCCATCACCATCCACTTTTTTGTTGTTCAGAAATCAGATGAACGCAGGCTTGAATATATTCAATGGCTGCCTGATCACAGAAAGCAATCCCAACTTCTGAACTCTTGCTAATATACCACTTGCCTTGATGATTGCCAGTCTGACAACTGGCAGTGACTGGTGTGGAAGGATGTTGAGGCCCCTTTGTACATCCACACATCATTCCTGACGAAGGGCTCGTGTCCAAATCACCAACAATCCTGGTCCTCGGATACTGCTTGACCTGCTGTGCTTTTCCAGCACCACACTTTTCGACTCTAATCTCCAGCATGTGCAGTCCTCACTTTGTCCACATCCCACTATATCACCATTTAAACAATGCACCTTTTTTCTGCATTTTCTTCCACAGCAAAGGCAAAATCATCACATTGTGGTAACGCGTTTGCCAATGGAGACACAGACCTGAACCAACGCTTGCAGAGTCTGTTCCCCCAACCCCCGATTCACCCCATTTCCTTTCAGTTGCTGCAAGTCAACAACTGAATCTCAGAATTTAGAAAAGAGAGTGCGGTACTCACAGATGTTGGACAGAGGAAGGAGGTTGCAGTCTGGGGTGAAGTTCAATCTTTATTCAGAGAGAGAGGAGCAACAACAGCAACTTCCGAAACTCATGCTCCAACTTCCGCATTCACACAATAGGGGCGCTCTGATTGGCAGGAGGACCAGTCTCTTTCCGGTCCTCCATGCTTCCTATTGGTCCATCAAAAGAAGGGCGCGAGCCGCGTGCGCGGACACCGAGCAGCTGGCGCAGTTTTCTTGCTGACTCCGAGGAGCATGCGCAGTGCTTGCTGCCACAGAGACGCTGGAGACCCTGGGAGGTGGTATTACTGACAGATTTGAAGTGTCCAATTGCCAATAGGAGAAAAAAGGCTGGAGCCACTTTCTTTGCCCCATCTGTGGCTCGACTTCTTAGTTCTTTTGCATTTGTTTGGCTGCTCAACTTTTGTATATCTTTTCCCCGGGGTCGGGGTCCTAAACGAGAGGGCATAGGTTTAGGGTAAGTGGGGAAAGATTTGAGAGAAAAATAGTGTGAAAGTTAACTGGCCTTAAGAATTGCCCTCTTTACACCCCAACAAAAATAGATTGTTCACAGCCTATTGGATCACTCAGTGGGAAGAATGTTGTGAAACGTGAAAGGGTTGAGAAACGACTTGTAAGGATGTTGTTAGGTTTGGAGCTACAGGGAGAGGCTGAAAAGGCTGGGACTGTTTTCTCTGGAGTATTGGAAGCTGAGGGGGTAACCTTATAGAGGTTTTTAAAATCATGAGGGGCATAGATAATGTAAATAGACAAGGTATTTCCCCTGGGGCGGGGAGGTCCAGAAGTAGAAGTAGTTTAGGGTGAGGGGGGGAAAACTTAAAAGTGTCCTATGGGGCAACTTGTTTCACGTAGAGAGTGGTGCGTAAATTGAATGAGCTGCCAGAGGAAGTGATACAATTACAACATTTATAAGGTATCTGGATAGGGACATGAATAGGAAGGTTTACAGGGATATGGGCAAAGTGCTGGCAAATGAGACTAGGTTAATTTAGGATATCTGGTCGGTCAGAACCAAAGGCTTTGTTTCTGTGCTCTACAATTCTATGATTCTTTTTTGACATAGTCTGAGCCAATTTCACAAGACTAGGAATAGGCCATTCACCCATTACAGCCTGTCCTCACCTGTGGCCTAACTGCACATATTTCAATGTGAGTTTCAAAAGATGTCTGCAGCTTTTTTTATGAAATTGAACATGCTTTAATAATGTTTCTGAATATATCATTTTAGCTATTCTTAATTTTAAAAATAAGCCATTTCCCAGGTAGAGTCACCACCATCCATTCTCTCTCCCTCTTCTTATCGGTTCCTGAATCCTGGCACCAGGCAGACACCAATGTAATCTGGCCTCCAGCTGGCAACTGCAGAGAACGGAGACAATCCCTGACCCAATCAGAAGGCTGTCCTGAGGGGAATGACTGTCTCCCAGAATAAAGTGTCCGGTTAAGATCCCCCCACCCACCACCACCACCACCACCACCACCACCACCACCGTGTCTGCAGCCTGGCTTCCAGCTGAATCTATCTGAGCCGAAGGTCCTCCAGCGTGTGTTTACCCTGGATGATAGCATCCAGAGCCTCCCACCTTCTATGACACTCTATCCTCTCCAATGTGTGTTATGTCACTGCTTAACTGTTTTCAGTGGCTGAGCAGAGGTTGATGGCCAAGTTCATAACCCATGAGGATAACCTTGGGTGACCCCACTCCACCCTACACTCTCTCACCCTCACACAGACCCTCTCTCATACACATGGTCTCTCTCAGACACACACAAATCCACCAGTGCACACACCCTCTCACAGGCTCATACTCCATCATACAAAAACACACACTCACACTACTCTCTCATGCACGCACATACATACATGTCCATGGGATGAATTTGCGTTTGCAGTATTATATTTGCAGATAGATTCAACGCGTGCTTTTTGTGGAAAAATCGGCAGGCAGTTAATGAAAGCAATCAATCCATGTAATATTTTATCAACTCATACTTTGGAAATAGAACCAGTCTGATTCAAGTTTGGGATACAGACAGACCGAACCTCTCACCTTTCATGCATTGTCTGAGCTGAGATGTTACCTATTTTTATAAAACCTTAAGTCATCTTGAGAACATGAATTAAAAGTGGTTCTGGGATTTACATATTAATGAACAGAAACCTGCAACCCATTCGAAAAGATGGAAGACTTAACAGCAATCAAGGTTTGTTCAATATATCCTATCAGTTGCATGACACTGTGATCTTTTGCTATAAAATCTGTGTCTTCTGATCCTGCTCCACAGCTACCTGATGAAGGAGCAGTGCTCTGAAAGCTAGTGCTTCCAAATAAACCTGTTGGACTATAACCAGGTGTTGTGAGATTTTAACTTTGTGCACACCAGTCCAACACTGACACCTCCACAACGTTTCTGGTGAACACTTCCGCCAGGAAACTTTACACTGCTGATAAAACATTGCAGTGCCTGCATTCCTAAAAAATTTACAATTTCTAATGATACTAGCTACTCATTCACTGCTCCATCTGATACATGACATTGGAAATTTAGCGCAGGAAGCTGAAAGAAATGAGCAGCTTTTAAACAAAAACCTCTTGGAGCTCAAAGCTTTCAATGAGAGTCTGAGCCCGGCAGTAAGTTCAGGTAACCTTTATTGCGACCCAACCTCGTTACAGCTTCGGATCCCCCCAGCAAAAAGGTGTAGAAAAAGTATCTTTTTTTTTAAAAAACAGCTCAAGGTCAAAGCGCACACACTTCTCCCCCCGCCCCCTCACCCCCACTTTCTTTACTATTTGTCAGCACAGAGTTGCCCTTTTGTAATTGAATCCTTGGTATAGCAATAAACTAGAAGTATTACCTCATGCACCAATTTAAACCCATACCTTGTCTCCAAGTAGGTTTCTCCCCCCTCATCGGCTGGAGTAGGGGGGGTGGGGGGGAAGGAGTGCAGAATAGTCAACCAGACTGCTGTGGGTCTGGAGTCACGTGTAAGCCAGTCCAGGTAAAGGATGCACTGGGACAAGTGAGTGAATCCGTTCCCACATCAGCAGTTTCCTTCCCATAAAAGGTTGTGAGTGAATCAGATGGGGGTTGCCCCTCCCCTCCCTGACAATTGTTTCGTTGTTAGATTCTGAACTCGATTTCTAACCAAATTCCAATTCCGCCATGTGCCTTGGCAGCTCCCGGAACTGGG